>NC_137191.1:19107327-19139827 GCF_960531495.2 Zeus faber
ATCCGGGCTCCGTGTTGTGGTAAGCATTGATAATTGCGCAAGAAATATGACATAAGAAAACATAATTTATTGTTGAAAAAAAATCAGAATAATTGTGGAAAAAAGCGAAGGAAATTAATAACAATGACATTTTTTATTGAATCAAATATGAATTAAAATATTTTTTATTTTATATTTCATTAAATAAATGTATTTCAATATGAAAAAAAAAAGATATATATATTTATATATATACACTCACACATACACACACACACTGATCAGCCACTACATAAAAACCATTAACAGATGAAAGGTGAATAACATTTATCTTCTCGTTCCAATGGAACCTGTCAAGGGGTGGGATATATTAGGCAGCAAGTGACCGGTCAGTTGTTGAAGTTGATGTTTTAACGGAAAAATGGGCAAGCGTAAGGATCTGAGCGCCTTTGACAAGAGCCAAATTGTGACGGCTAGACGACTGGATCATCTCCAAAAGAGCAGGTCTTGTGGGGTGTTTCCGGTATGCAGTGGTTAGTACCTACCAAAAGGGGTCCAAGGAAGGACAACTGGTGAACCTGCGACAAGGTCATGGGCGCCCAAGGCCCATTGATGTGGGAAGAAGAGCAACTGTAGCACAAATTGGTGGAAAAGTTAATGCTGCTATGATAGAAAGCACCTACAATGGGCACGTGAGCGTCAGAACTGGACCATGAAGCAATGGAAGAAGGTGGCCTGGTCTGATGAATCATGTTTTCTTCTACATCATGTGGATGGTCGGGTGCGTGTGTGTGTAGTTTACTGGGGGAAAGATGGCACCAGGATGCACTATGGGAAGAAGGAAAGCCTGCAGAGGCAGTGTGATGCTCTGGGGAATGTTCTGCTGGGAAACCTTGGATTCTGGCATTCATGTGGATGTTACTTTGACAGGTACCACCTTCCTGAACATTGTTGCAGACCAAGTACCCCCATGGCATGGTTCATGGCAACGGTATTCCCTGATGGCAGGGGCCTCTTTCAACAGGTTAATGCACCCTGCCACACTGCAAAAATTATTCAGGAATGGTTTGAGGAACATGACAACGAGTTCAAGGTGTTGACTTGGCCTCCAAATTCCCCAGATCTCAGATCCGATGGAGCATCTGTGGGATGTGCTGGAACAACAAGCCTGATCCATGGGGGCCCCACCTCACAACTTCCAGGACTTAAAGGATTTGCTGCTAACGTCTTGGTGTCTGTACGTACTGTGTGTGTACATATATGAGTGTGTGTGTGTGTGTGTGTGTGTCGTTGGGTCATTAAATGTCGTTTGATTTCCTGGCGTGTACTGCAATTGATATGATTAATGACGTCACTGGTGAAATTAGCATGAAGTGTGTTAAACAGGTTGCCAACACTTTCACACTGTCACGTGGGCTGACGCGCGCGTTAGCGGGGAAACAAAAAGTCTAATTGTATCTGGGAACAGAACATCAAAGGCTGGTGGAAAAGTCGTGGAATAACCGCAATAAGTCAAATTCCTTTAATTAGTCGAGAGAGAGAGAGAGAGAGAGAGAGAGAGATGGGGAGAAGAAGGATGGGGGGAGTGGGACAGAGAGGAGAAGGATGGGGAGAGAGAGAAAGAGAGAGATAGAAGAAGGATGGGGAGAGAGAGAAAGAGAGAGATAGAAGAAGGATGGGGAGAGAGAGATAGAAGAAGGATGGGGAGAGGGAGGAAGAGAGATAGAAGAAGGATGGGGAGAGAGAGAGAGAGAGATGGGGAGAAGAAGGATGGGGGGAGAGAGACAGAGAGAGGAGAAGGATGGGGAGAGAGAGAAAGAGAGAGATAGAAGAAGGATGGGGAGAGAGAGATAGAAGGATGGGGAGAGATAGATAGAAGAAGGATGGGGAGAGAGAGAAAGAGAGATAGAAGAAGGATGGGGAGAGAGAGAGAGAGAGAGAGATAGAAGAAGGATGGGGAGAGAGAGATAGAAGAAGGATGGGGAGAGAGAGATAGAAGAAGGATGGGGAGAAAGAGAGAGATAGAAGAAGAATGGGGAGAGAGAGATAGAAGAAGGATGGGGAGAGAGAGAAAGAGAGATAGAAGAAGGATGGGGAGAGAGAGAGAGAGAGATGGGGAGAAGAAGGATGGGGGAGAGAGAAAGAGAGAGATAGAAGAAGGATGGGGAGAGAGAGATAGAAGAAGGATGGGGAGAGAGAGAGAGAGAGAGATAGAAGAAGGATGGGGAGAGAGAGAAGAAGGACGGGGAGAGAGCGATAGAGAGAGAGAAGAAGGATGGGAGAGAGCGAGAGAGAGAGATAGAGGAAGGATGGGGAGAGAAGAAGAATGGGGAGAGAGAGATAGAGAGACAGAAGAAGGATGGGGAGAGAGAGAGAAGAAGGATGGGAGCGAGAGAGCGATAGAAGAAGGATGGGGAGAGAGAGGGAAGAAGGACGGGGAGAGAGGGAGAGAGAGATGAAGGACGGGGAGAGAGCGATAGAGAGAGAGAAGAAGGATGGGGAGAGAGAGATAGAGAGAGAGAAGAAGGATGGGGAGAGAGAGATAGAGAGACAGAAGAAGGATGGGGAGAGAGAGATAGAGAGATAGAAGAAGGATGGGGAGAGAGAGAGAGGGAGGGGGGGTGACAGATCAGGTCTGGGTGGGAGAAGAAAATGTAGAAACGTGAAGCTGCTGTGTGGAGTTGTGTTGGTTGTTCTTTAGCTGCTGACGTTGTTCGTATAACTTTGCTTTAAAAAGTCAAAAATAAAATGAGGACAAAACACAATGCATACGTAAAATTGTTTAAAAATAGAAAAAAAAACAAATATACAAAAAAAACCCAGAATATATAAATATAATAATTTAGCAAGTTAAACAATCGTTAGAAATACACGATATAAAAATACAATCATTTAGGAATTCAAAAAGTTAAAAAAAAAAAAATTTAGATATGGGGGGGGGGGGGGGGGGGGACCTTAAGAACTAAATATTATTATTTAGTCACTGAAAAAAATGCAAAAATTACACAAAATATAAACATTTGGACATTGAAAAAAAACAAACAAACAAAAAAACACCCCCACGCACATCACACCATGAACACAATCATTTAGAAATTGAACATAAAAAAACGCTTTTGTTTGAAGTCAGACGAGGAGCCGCGCATCGGATCAACTCCCCCCCCCCCCCCCCCGCGGCGCGCGCTCACTCTTCCCTTCTGCTAATTGACCGGGCCGCGTCTCCCGCGAGCCCTTTTGTTATTATTTATTAATAATTCATCGCTAAATAATTCACGCCCTTTGGAGAAAGCGTGTGGACCTGCAGCGCTAATTGAGCGCGAGAGGAAGGGGGTGGAGGGGGGTGATGGTGGTGGGGTGGAGGGGGCGGGCGGGGGGGGGGGGGGGGGGTGAAGTTGGAAGCTGAACCCTTAAAAGTTTTGTACCGCGTCTTTTTTTGTTGTTTTCTTGAGATGTGTGTGTGTGTGTGTGTGTGTGTGTGTGTGTGTGTGTGTGTGTGTGCGCGTGTGTGAGAGAGATGCTGTGTGTGTGTGTGTGTGAGAGACAGAGAGAGAGAGAGAGATGCCAGTTGTGTGGTGTGTGTGTGTGTGTGTGTGTGTGAGAGAGAGAGAGAGAGAGAGAGATGCCAGTTGTGTGGTGTGTGTGTGTGTGTGTGTGTGAGAGAGAGAGAGAGAGAGAGATGCCAGTTGTGTGGTGTGTGTGTGTGAGAGAGAGAGAGAGAGAGAGAGAGAGAGAGATGCCAGTCTTGTGGTGTGTGTGAGAGAGAGAGAGAGAGAGAGAGAGAGAGAGAGATGCCAGTTGTGTGGTGTGTGTGTGAGAGAGAGAGAGAGAGAGAGAGAGAGAGATGCCAGTTGTGTGGTGTGTGTGTGTGTGAGAGAGAGAGAGAGAGAGAGATGCCAGTTGTGTGGTGTGTGTGTGTGTGAGAGAGAGAGAGCGAGAGAGAGAGAGAGATGCCAGTTGTGTGGTGTGTGTGTGTGTGTGAGAGAGAGATATGAGAGAGATGCTGTGTGCGCGTGTGTGTGTGTGTGTTTGAGAGAGATGCTTGGTGTGGTGTGTGTTTGAGAGAGATGCTGTGTGCGCGCATGTGTGTGTGTGTGTTTGAGAGAGATGCTTGGTGTGGTGTGTGTTTGAGAGAGATGCTTGGTGTGGTGTGTGTTTGAGAGAGATATGAGAGAGAGATGCTGTGTCTGTGTGTGTGCGTGCGTGTGTGTGTGTGTGTGTGCGCATGTGTGTGTGTGTGTGAGAGAGAGAGATGCTGTGTGTGTGTGTTGTCGTGGTAATTTCTGTCATAAAGGATCGTGAACAAATTCTTTGTTGCGTGTATATGTATTTCGGAGGAGCGGAGTTTGTCTTTGCAAAGGGAGGAGAGGGAGAGCGCGAATGGCAGGAGTCGAGCTCACCCGTCCTGCTGGATCCAGGATGTACAGAGTATATATTGTGGTGAGATGTGTGAGACCGTTGGGGTGGGGTGATGCAAGTCCTTATGAGGATTTATCTTCGACTATGTGTTTTGGTGCGTTCCGCTAAAGGGTCACAGTGTTCCTTGTTGTGGGAATAACGCCTCCTTGCCTAAAGTACGTGCTGTTCAGATAGTGTTTTGCACATATGTTATCGTAGAAGCGGACAGGGAGGATTTTGCCTGTACAGTGTGTGTGTGAGTGAGTGTGTGAGTGTGTGAGTGAGTGAGCGAGTGTGTTTGTGTGAATAAGAACAAGCAGTGAACATTTTAAACCCTCCCCACCCTAAACTAGGGAGTGAACGAACACAGCACAAGCCATTTTGGAGGATTTGGAACCAGGTGTGATGTGTCTCATTGAGAAGTCCTGAACACTGTTTTCTTTCCCACACACGGTTAGGAAAAGCAAATAACTAGAATATATATATATATATATTATTATTATTGAGAAATGTCAATTACAAAATAACGCAATCGGGTAAAGTAAATAACTAATTATGCGGAAAAAAGTGACACGCAATGACATCACTACCGGAAACCCGATGCAACCAGGTCCTACTGACCTGAATGAGGTATGACTGCGAGTAAAACTAGGGGAGAACATTTTAGAAGATGAAAACACGAAATGCGATTACATGTTCTATGGAAGAATCCATGTATAATTATTGTGATTGTTATTATTATTATAGTCACATGTATTGCATGATTATAGCTTCCCGAGGCCACCAGTAGAGGTCAGCATCACACCAAGACTTATCTTAATAGGCTGGTGTGTGTGTGTGTGTGTGTGTGGGGGGGGGGGTGGGGGGGTGGGGGGGGGGGTGTGATGGGATTCTAATGCTTTGCTTGTGTTCAATTATTAATGCAATATTTCATTAACATCTTAAGTAAAAACAAATTGCACAGCATAGAGGGATCTTAGCAATTACACTGAGCCAGAGGAGGAAAAAAAAAACAAACCCGGATATTAGTCAGTGTCACACATACGTCCTCGCCAAACCGATGGAATGCGACACCATTGAGGTGAGTGAGTTCCCTACAGTGAACAGTCAGCACAGGCCACCGCCGTGTTTGGATTTTGGTCTTGTTCTTTGCTGCGCAGCTCGTCGCCTTCAAAGCGGCCCTGGAAGCCTTAAACGGACCCTTTTTTTTTTTAAATTTTTTGAAAACTCGAAATTTGTTGACATTCCATAATAACTTAGGTAACGGCTCTACGTGCTCCCGTTTTTCCTTCTCCCCGTCTCCCTTCAAGCCGCGGCGACCCCATCGGCCCGGGCGTCCCTCAAAGCGCTGCCTTAGTTGCTCAATCTCTTTTAAGCGGAGCAAAATATCAGGAATCAAAGCAACTCCGACAGCGCTCTCTCTCAAAAGTTTATCTCTTTTGCGGGGGGGGGTTGGGGGGAGTTGGGGTTGGGGGTAGTACCCGCCGTTCCGTGGTTCTACGGGGACCGGGTTATCTGAAGCTGTCGACGGGGTCCACCCCGAGCCTCCAGCCGGCGTGGAGCGCGCGGGGCCCGCCTTTCAAGCGGCAGGTCGTCTGGGACGCGCGGAGAGAGGACGGGCGGGCAGAGCCGGCTGCGCCTCGCCGCGATCGGTGTGTTTTTTTTTTATTTTTTTATTTCCCCGTCATCGCCGTGGACTTACGCCTAATCTAAGAGCACATCAAAGCCTCCTCTTTCCCCCCGTCTCTCCCCGGCTCGATCCCAACTCTGGTCCTTATTACCAAAGTGTTGGTTAAAGGCCTTTGGGGGATTTCGGATGAGGAAATAAAAACAAAAAAAAACATGTTTGCTTTCATCTCTCGAGTCGCTATTTATGCCGTACAAATGAGCGTTCGGGAAGAGAGGAACGCCATTGTAAGGGAAAAGGACGATGATTCCTATAGTTTGTTGGTTGTTAACATCTCGGCGACCCTCCCGGGTGTCATCCTCATCATCATCACCATCAGCGCTTTAGCTCGCTGCCAATCTCCGACACGGCGTCCCGGCTCGTTCTTCCCCCCGTTTCGGCGGGCGGGCGCCGGCAAAGGGTTAGAGAAAGTGTCAGCTAACAGCAGATTAACAAATGGCTTGCATCACTCGGCTTTTGATTTATTTTTGATGGCCCACTGTTGCGAACATGGAAGTAAGAGGAGCGGTTGTGTACTCCAGTGGAAGCGCGGGGGCCGGGGCCGCGGCGTAAACAGGCGCCGTGCGGCGCGGGGGCCCTTCCATCAGGGTGGAGAGCCTCGCCCCAAAGAGATTCTGGAGAGTTCTGAAAGCCAGAGATGGTGAATAATAGAACAAAGTGAGGATGAGTCTTCTGAGCCTCCACTTGCTCTTCAACATCCCTACATGGCAGTGGGAAGTGGTCTGTGTGTGCGTGTGTGTGTGTGTGTGTGTGTGTGTGTGTGTGTGCGTGCGTGTGTGTGTGTGTGTGTGTGTGTGAGTGTGATGAGAGACGCAAGAATGGAAGCAGCGCAACTTTTCCGCCCACCCTTCCACCCACCCGGTAAACAATGTTAAGGAGCAGAAGATCTGAGATGACCCGAGCTGTCCCCCCTGCTCCCTCCTCTCGGACCGAACCGTACACCGTCGTGCCATGGGAACCTTTTTCGGGCGGGAAACATGCATTACAAATTGGCAAGAATCACGGCTGCTGTTCTACACAGTGACAAAAGTAGGAATTCAGATGACAGCAGCCAAACCTAATCCCGCGGGGCCCCGTGGCTCTTCTCTTTTTTTCTTTCAGCTTATGAAAAATTCACCACAGCCACCCCCTGATACACTTCTCTCTCTCGCTCTCTCTCTCTCTCTCTCTCTCTCTCTCTCTCTCGACTGCGCGTCTCCCACGTTCAGAAGTGACGTGCGCGGTAAATGGAGGAATATTCAAAGGCAGACCAAGGCTGCCTGTCTCCCACAAGGGTCTCCTTTTAACCCCCTCGCCGCAGCTGAGAAATCAAAACTCTTTGGACGTCACGCGGGCCGATTGAAGTTTGGCGCCCGCTCTGCCTCGGTTCTCTGCCCGGCGATAGCGCGCTTCATTAGCGCTGTCAGTCAGGAGCCGGTGATGGGGCAGTGCCGTGGGGGACCCTCAGGGCCCAATCAATGCGGAGGTCCCCAGGTACAGGCCATCAAATACCCCATAAGAGGATGGTATAACCCAGCCCGGTCCCATTGATCACATGATTAATAGCACGGGGTCTTTTGAACCCCGATGCAAAGCCGCACTCTTTTGTTTTCAATCGGCCGACTTCCCATCAGTAGGGTTATGTAAATGCCTGCCCTGGAAATCTATACGAGGATATATTTTTTTGTTATTGGAAGTC
Source organism: Zeus faber (assembly GCF_960531495.2). Classification (NCBI taxonomy): domain Eukaryota; kingdom Metazoa; phylum Chordata; class Actinopteri; order Zeiformes; family Zeidae; genus Zeus; species Zeus faber. The sequence continues at coordinate 19,115,067 of NC_137191.1, forward strand.
TAATGATGAAGTTACAGGAATACAAAATCCGCTTCTTTGTGCTAATATCTCTCAGGGGTCGGCGCTGGGGAAACAGGAGCTGGTTGTTATTTTTACATCACTTCCCCCCCATTCCCAGTGTGCTGCGATTACAATGAGTCACACGATGCAATGAAAATAAATGAGCCAGTAGGTGCTCCTCTGTCCAACAATCTCCCAATCCTGAAACAATGAGGTATCCACGAAATCGCGGTGCATGTTCCCAATACAGGAGCAAACAAAACCCAAACCAAACAAAAGGGGATGTCTTTGAAGGGCGAAAAACCCAGACGACCAAAGTTCCTTTCAACAATATACACGGCGCAATATTCTCAGTACCAGTATGTTATTCAGAGCGTTCCTCCAAATATTTGGAGAGAAGGAGCGGAGATGAAACGCCAGCAGAACAATGGGACCCGGGCTGTGTTATGGCGTCCATGCACCTCGTCCCCTTTGTAGTGGTCCTTGTCCCCAGTCCCCCGCTTGTTCTGGGCCCAGGTGGGGTCCCAGTCCCCGTGCACACACCCCCCCCCCCCTCTATCTGACCATCTCAATACACACCTGCTCTGTCACACGCACACACACACACACACACACACACACACACACACACACACACACGCACACGCGCGCACACACACACAGAAACATGCACACATTGGTTTAGGAGTTTATAAGTATGTTTCTTTATCGTTAGTGTTATAGCCGTGACGGTACGTCATTATTCAATTTGATAATTAAATTGCACTGTTACAATGACACTTTTATTTTTTAATAATGTATTTATTGTTTTATTATTGCAATTTATTCATTTATTTGTTGATTCTTTTGAACTTAAGAGCTTGGTGTGCTATCTTGGAAAGGTCTCAGTTGGAAATATATATATTTTTCATCTCAAGGGACCTCCTGGTTGTATAAGGATTAAATGAATAAGTTAAAAAAAAAATAACATTAAAAACCTATTTAAGATAATATGAAATATGAAAGTAAATGTATTGGTTTATTTGACACTTTGGGTTTTGGTTGTTGAAAATTATAAATTTTGGGTATAGTACTCCAAAAGTTGGTGGCACCCCAGGCATGGAAAGGTAAATATTATATGCACATGCATATTGATAAAGTCAATATATTATTGATGATACACAGTGATCTCTGCTGTCAAGTTCTGTAGCGAGATGAAGAAGGATAAAGCACGATGATGATTCATTCTAGCACTTTCTCCTAAAAAGATAGGAGGGGGAAAAAAATTCTCTTAGGAGCCTATAAAGAAAAAGGCAAAAAGAAAAATCTGAACAGAAAGTTGCACAGAAAGTTTCCCCAATTTCGGAAAGCTTTTGAAATGTTGCTGCATGTCCTAAAAACACCCCGAAGCGAGTCATTTCAAATACTCACTTATCAGTATGAATTTATCTCCCGCTTTCATCAATCTCGCTGGTGATGGTTTGTCGCCCCTCTTGCGCGGTGCAGTGCCAGGTCCGACCACCCGGCGTCGCTGTGTTGCTCACCCCTTGTCAGAAATGAAGTTGTTAAGTAGAACAAAGAAAGTGTGGTAGTGGATTTCTCTGTTGGACATCTTGCTCTGGGTGCCGAGCTCCCTTCGAGTTCTTGGGTCATCATCGGGATGGGAGCGGGATGGCGGACATTGGACATCCTGCAGAGAAACACTTTCTGACCGGCCACGCACCCTCAAGGAAAGAGAGACAAAATCAATATCAATACAATATTGGATGTGACATTCACCGAATTGAAGGATATTATGAGATTCAAATATGATGAAATCTGCAGATCCAGCTCAATTTGGTTGAAATGGCTAAATGGAAAAAAGCCCCCTAATTGCATGTGTGATTATAACCTATGCAAATCTCAAATCACCATGCGTTTCTCAATTTCCCTTTCCCCCGATTTTTTTTCACTATCCCTGATTGGAGTGTGTGGTGGTGGGGTGGTATGGTCAGTGTGTAGAGGCTGTGTCTGGTGAAGGTAATCCTCGGTGATCTGGCCTAATCTGTCACAGATACGCGGTGGAAGCCGAGAGGAGCCGTCGAAGGCAGCGGCGAGAGGGGGATGAGAGTCAGAATGGTTGGGGGGGGGGGGGGGACTGGATTATAGCACTGCGTCTGCATTAACTCACTGGCCTTATCTCTTAAATGCTTTGCAAAAACAGCTTTGGCTTGTACACGGGGAATAGTGCGGTGTGAAAGCTTGTCTGTGTGTGTACAGTGGTGTGCGTGTGTGCGTGTGTGTGTGTGTGTCGTTCCAGCTGAGCTTATTTCATACCCGCCTTATAGCTTCTCTACTATGAAGAGAATCGTACCCCGTGCCACCTTCCACCGGGTCAACTTAAAGAAAAAACGAAAAAACCTTCGGGGCCAAAACAGTTGAGCTGATGGTCAACTTTAGGGCTGGGCGATATATTGATATAATATTAATATTGGCATATGAGAATAGATTTTGTCTGGGATTTGGGCTCGAGTAAGATTGTTGTTTTTAAGACAATTTTCTGAACTTTATAGACATTTCTAGTTCTTCCAATCAATACTGCTACCCGTTTGGTCATAATAACCACATTATAACCTAAACCTGACCCAAACCTACCCTATCCACATTACGAATCATTGTTTCTCACATATTTCTTGTATGTAAATATCTCACGAAAGCAACAATAGTTATCCCCAAAATATTGTCCAATTAGTGTTACCATGTCAAGGTGTTTATCGAAAAAATATTGTGATGTTTGATTTTGTCGATATTGCCCGGCCCGAAATTTTTCTTTGTTTGTTTCTCGGTTGCCACTTTTGAAGGAATGAAACATACAAGAATGCTACGCTTTTGACATAATTTCCCCGACTGAAAACCACATGTAATTATAGTTTACATGATTATTGTGGAAAATAACTAATTACCAGTTTGTTGTGCATGAAACTGTGGCTTTGCATGTTGAGTCGCGCCCTGCGCTCTGAGCCAGAGTGAGACACACTCATCCACACCACTGCAAACATGGAGGCAGACAGACAGACAAACAGTAAGACAGTGAGACAGTCAGAGAGTAAGAGACAGTAAGACAGACAGTAAGGCAGTGAGACAGTGACACAGTGAGACAGACAGAGAGTAAGACAGACAGTCAGACAGTGGGAGACATTAAGACGGCAAGACAGACAGACAATAAGATAGACGGACAACAAGACAAACAGACAGACAGACAGGGAGACAGACAGACCCTGAGACGGGCAGTGTTCACAGGCGGCTGCCGCAGAATTGATCTGTTGATTGATACGACTCAACCTTGCACAAACATTTCGGGAGCTTCGCGCACACAACGTGCACCGCTCCTGCCCCCGGTCTGCAGTCATGGGAGGGTCACCGCTTTGCGCACACACACACACACACACACACACACACACACACACACACACACACACACACACACACACGCTGCGTGGATGCAGTTTTGTTTATGTTTGGGAGATTAGCAATGATGAAAGAATGCCTTTTCATGTCTGAGCTGGAGGGGCCTCCCTTCCATGCCCCACCCTCTCACCACACGCACACGTTCTCACACACACACACACACACACACACACACACACCCACCATTTTTCAACCCCAACACATTGTACTCGACAGACACCGTATGCTCACTTCACGCATAGTTGGACGATTTGAGGTAAATTTCCATTCAAATCACCACTGGATGGTGAGACCTCAGTGTTGTATCCCCAACTTCTGGAGAAACCTCTCCCTCATCCATCGCTCTTCCTCTCATCTGTGAAGCCTCCATGAAAGAGCTCCATTGTTCCAGTACGCAGTCTGGATGTGATCGCTCGCTTTATTCTGCCCTTGTCCTTCTCTCCCCTCTCCTCTCGCAGCCAAATGCTTGGTTCTCTTTCGCTGGTGACAGGGATAATTAAGTGATTCATGCTTTTTGGGGTAAACGGTGTAATGCAAGATTTAATTTGATTTCTGTCTATCTATCTATCTATCTATCTATCTATCTATCTATCTATCTATCTATCTATTCACCCATCATCCATCCATCCATCCCTCATTCCATCCGTCAATCCATCAATCATCCATCCATCCGTCTGTCTGTCTGTCTGTCTATCTATCTCTCTATCGGTCTATTTTTAGGATATCCTTGGTTGCAGCATGTTTGGGAAATCGGTTTCCCATTAGCTGTGAGGGAGTTTTCCAAGACAAATACGATGAGCGAAGCACCGCTTCCATGCCTCTCGCTGAAACCCGATCCGAGGACTCCACTGTCCTATTCAGGCTTGTAAATGTTGGGTTTTTTTTTGTTTTCCTACACGGTCTAAAATCCATCCATCACAGGGTTGTTTGCACAGGTATAACAGGCTCCGTTGCGCAAGTCCCTTCCCCCCTGTTTCATTCAAAGTCCATTCTGTTTTCTTTGGCTCCGCCGTCGGCCCCACGCCGTCTCTTGCTGAGCCGTTTTGAACGGCTCAAACCTCGCGGTCGTACTTCTCTTGACACCGAGTCGAGGCTTTGATATTTTCGGAGGCTGGCTTCACGACGGCGCCGGGCTCAAGATGTCTCTGCAAGTTCATCTTTTATCAATTACATGGCGCAGGGAACAGTTGTAATTTAAGTTTTTAAACGGTCACATATGATCAAAAACTCCCTTTTCTCACTTGTGCACATACGTTTGGCTCTCTGATGGACCTACTAACACACAAACTGTGACATAAGACAACCCAGTTTTTTGTGAGCTCTCTGTTTCAGAAAACATGTGATTTCAACAAGCCGTTCAGATTTGCCACCCGCCACTCCTACGTCAAGTGGGGGTTCATTAGAATAATACCGCCCACCCCATCCGAGTGTCTCCACCCACGGCTTGAGAAATGCCGTACCTTTGGCGAAGGTGCGCCATTTTTTCCCGCAAGCACCGGACCCGCTAGCATTACGCCGAAGCTAAGAGCTAGCATGGGTACTGCTCTGTTGCCCGCACGGACCAGCACAAATCTTTAAAAGAAAGAGGAATCGATACCAACTGTCTGCGACAAAACTGTAGACGGGAAATGTAAGTATTTCATAAATGGTTGTGCTGTGTCTTTCTTTTGCCGTTTCAGCGCTTGCTGAGGTAATCAGTTAGAGCTCATTTTCTAGAATGTTACTGGCTTTACGTGCTGCAGGATCCACAAGAACATTTCGGATTAGTTTGTGAGCTGAATGTCCGTAAGAGGAACTCCATCTTATCAACACTCTTAAATATCGGGAGTGTAAAATGAGAGAAGGGATCCCTGGGGATCCAGGTGGTCCCCAGAGTGTGTCTTGCTGCTGATTTTATAGAGATTCACAAGAAGTTCAGTGACTTACTGTGAATCCTGTTTTCATGGAGGGTCAAACGCTCGCCGTAACAGTGGTATCAAGGAGGCACGGCCGGAAAGCCCTTTCATTTCTAAGATGCAGACACAGAAACAGCCCGTCAAGAAACAGAGGAGTATAGAGGCATGTTAGAATGGCTAGAATGCATAATGTGAACGGTATTTTCAGCCAAAAAAACCCCTCAAAGACATGTTTTGGGGACCTCATAGACCTATATTCACTTGAATAGGAGTTGAATAGGAGTATAATATGGGACCTTTAAGACTTGGGGCTCCTGGTTAGCTTGAGGATTAGCTGGAAGGGAAGGTGTACTCGGGGAAAATTGCAGTCATTTCTATTATTATTTTTCGTCTGATTATTTTGGGAACGTAAAGGGCTACTCTAGTTTTTAGGGAAAACAACAACAACAAAAAAATGTAAATAAAAAACCTCCCCTCTGAGTAAGATAGACAAAAGGCAAATTTCCCCAATAAACTGGAGTATCCCCTCAAGTAGCACTGGAGATCTACGTGAGCTCATTTCTACAAAACAGAAGGAAAAAGGGGAGAGGAGAAAAGGACTGAAACATAGGAGAGACGTGCAAAGAGCGCCGGTGAAAAGCTGCCTCGCTAAGCTGCATGGCTGTCTGTGTGCAACTTTATGCACAGTCTGTGCGGCGCCGACACTTCCTGCTGCCAGCGCTCGGTGCGTTCTTCTTCAGGAGGGCGCGGCAGGTAGTTGTACAGTATATGGGTGCCTATCCGCTGGTAGTGGGTGAGCAGTAGATGCTACGTCTCGTTTTGAGGAATGATTCTCGCGTCAATAAGATCAATACCAAAAAAAAAGCATCCGTTTCTCTCTCCAAAATAAGTAAAATTGTGTTTCTGTTCATTCTACGTACTGCATATTTCCTCAATTGCGGTTGCTTGGTGCCCGGCACTGTTTGCGTGGTGAATGGGAGATCCTTTCGGCATGCGTGTTACATGAACGCTCACGCACAACACCCTAGTTGGAGTGCCGCAACCGGTATCGGTATCAATATCACCGATCTGGCATTGGTATTACTTGGTGTCGGATTTAAGCCAAATTTCCGCCCACCCCTAGTGAGCAGGGCGTCATTGTCCAAAACAACGCCAGGGGGGCAAGTGCCGCGCCATACTTCTTCATACGTTCTTGTGGAAATAATACTTTTAGATGACGAAGTGGTCCGAAGTGCCCTCAGCGGCAGGAATGGGTGCGATGACGACGATCATGTTGCGGTCCTGTCAATCAGGCGGTCGACTCACCCCGCAGTTAGTGACGCGCAGGAATGTGATGTGAATCCCCCTCTTTCAGCGTGCCATCAACATAGAAAGGCCACCGAAAAAGGTTTCCTGGTGGTTACGTTTTTTTTTTTTTTTACGTGTGTCTTATACGAACCCAGCAGAGGTCTATGTACACGCAGAGGTGAGCGCTACCTTTGTGTGAGGGTTAGGGTTAGTATCACATCTCAGAATGTGGAGAAAATGAGAGAGCTCGGTCTTCTCCCGTGCATGGGTGAGAAGTTTGCGTGGCTGGATATTTACCGTTTTCCATGAATGAGAGTTTGAAATGTCCTTTATGTGGTGTACGCAAACTGCGCACCGAATTAAACATACAAATTCATTCATGTAAGATGTCATCACATGTCTTAACTTTTTACAACAAATTGAACATACAACTGAACACATTCAATGCGTGCGGACCGTCGGTTGGATACAGAAACCTCTGCGCCGCAGGGGGTCGGAGCCTTTTTTGTTTTCCGTTTCCAGCTCTCCACAAGAAATGGTGAGTTGTGGCGAATGAGAGCGTAGTTCGTTGGACTCCGTGTAACGGCCGCCCGAGCAAAAGCAAAAGAAGCCCACATATAGGGACCAAACTCATCCTTCCGATCTTTTAATTGTTCTCGTAAAGCTCCTGCACGAGCGGCCGGACAAACAAACCTTCGTATGAACCTTTCTGTGAACACAAGCTGCTGCATGGTGGAGACGGGGCGGGCTCCGAGGGTCCGCACGCCGGACGGGGTACCTGGCTGTATATCTGTTTGGACAGCGACAAGTTTTGTTGACACAGACGTGCTCGCGCCGGCGTGCGCGGCGGAGCAGTTGGCACCGGCGTTGACCCCTCCGTGTGCCTTCCTGTCCGTGAGCTGAACCGCAGCGTGGGGCGGCCTTATCTGGTCAAACTGGGCGACGGGGAGGGGAGGACTTTGAAGGCACGCTTGTGTGGCGATGCAATCAGGCAGACCGCTGTAGGGCCACAAACATCCTCCCCTCCGTCCGAAACCTCCCCCGTCATCGCCGACCCTTCCCACGTCTCTCTTCTTGAGCCTCAACATTTCTAGCCGATAGCGACGGTGCCGTCCATGTGTTCACGGGCGGGGGAGCTTCCCGGACTGTTCTCGGGGAGGTATACGTGCGGCTTCAGGTGGGGCCCGGTTCCGGTCGTTCCAATCGCGGAAACCATCTTGAGGGAGCATCTCTCGGAGATAAAACACTCCGGGAAACCCTCGGGATTAGTAGCAAATTTTCCACCCTGCCCTGGACACACAAATAAATAGAGATTATCTTGGGAGACAATAGGCTCCCCAGTGGATCGGAGTGGAGTGGACTATCGGCATGCAGGACACAGATAGGACCTCACAGATATTCACGTCGAGTAAATAAAGGGCTTCGGAGACCGGACAAATTGGTAAATGGGTCAGGCTGTAGGAGAGACTGTGTGATGCGGCGCTCACCATGCTGATACAGTAGGAAACCGCTGGATACACTGGTGTAGTGTTAGGCGTTTAGGTGCGTATGGGGGTGAGAGAGAAAGGTGGAGAGAGGCTGTAACAATGTCTGATGATCATTTTATCACTCGCCTATCATCTGGATTTGGAAACAGTTTCCCGTGCCGTAGTCTGCTGTTGCTTCCACTTAAACCCTAAATTCATCCTTTGGCATATAGGTCACACATTTGCATTTTGGCGAAAGTCAGTCAGCGCCAGTTCTCTCCGGATTCTTTCAATTATTCCCCCGAAAATGCACACGACATAATTTCGTCTCGCTAACCACTTTGATGCTTTTCGTCTATCCCGCTAATGTGTTCCTCACTAGCATTGTAACAACACTGTAGCACTCACAGATATTGATTCGGATTAGGCTCCCGCGCATTTGGGGATTGCGTAAATGAGGCTTCTCTTTCTCTTTATCCTCCCCTCACTCATTTTCATTCCCCCTCTCCCTGTCACAGCTCCGACGCAAACCTCCTCGCAGGCCCCTTTGATGTGCCCGCTTTAATTTAGTGCTTAATGGAATCTGCGGCACTGCTGTGCCTATCGGTGGCAGCATCGCAGATCCCAGGGTTCATTGCGGCGTGCCGGCGTTCTGGTGAGTGGGAGTGGAGATAGCCGTGAAACAATGAAGGAAGGATCGTAGCCCGGGGAGAGAAACTTCATTTCCAATGCAGATCCACGATCGGCGGTGGCCCCGGCGGAGAATTATTTTATTGCCATCGTGACTGCGTTGCACTGACAGAAGTTATAGCGAACGGCAGCCTTATCCAGTTTGAAAAATTAGGGGGGAATCGTTGATTGCGTTCTTCCAGATGGTGTGTAGTACCTTCATTCAGCAGGCTGTATTGTGACTTGATTTACACTCGTTCTCTTGATAAATACAGTATGTGTGCATAATGATGACTTTCCACCACTTACATTATACACTCATTCTCCGACAGTCTAGTCACAAGTCAAACTGTTCCAAAGCTTGGAAGTCAGAGCTTTTCTATGCCATGAAATGTTGTTTACCCTTCTAAAAATATCATATTTGTCGAGGAAAGCTGCCTTTATCCAGTTGATTGTCATTAGATCCACTAAATAAAGCCAGGGCTGCTTATTGCCTAACACTGTGACAGAAACCATGAGATAAGTCAGGGATTTCACACATACACACCAGGTTTCCAGGTTTCTTGTTTGAATCCAGGGGGGTCATAAATCAAAGCAGGTGGTTCCACAACCCCCCCAAAAAAAACCCTCTCCACGGGATAAAGCCCTCGGGGGGGCAGTGGGTTTATGGGCGAGAAATGATAAAAGAGCGTCTATAAATCAACTCTTCATCCTTATCAAAGGCATATTTTGGAGAACTCTATGTACAATTTAACTAGTATGCTCGTTTTTGGGAATAAAAAGGGAAAAAAAAGAGCAACAGAGGAAAAGAAAGAGGTTGCATCTGTGTGTGTGTGCAGAGAAGGCAGGATCTGAGGCCTGATGAGACCGTGCTTAGCCCTCAGCCATGCGTTTGTTGGGTTTTCAAAGACACTGGGAGTCGTGTTCAGACAATAATGCTTGCAGGGGGAGATCCCCCCTCTTCATCTCACTTCACATAGCATGAGCAACGCCGCTGCAGCGTGTAACGGCACATACAGGAGCTGCGATGGAGCCGATCTTTCATCCCTGTTTGCATTTGATCTGAACCTGCCAGATCATTACGCTTAAAGAGGAGAGAGAGCGCGCGAGAGAGGAAGTTTTTACGGGGCTTTGGATCCTGCCTCGTGGTTGTTGATGCATAAATGAGATTTGTTTCAAAAGACAGCGTTTGAACTGAATTGTGCTGCAGAGCAATTGAAACAGAAAAAAAAAAACAATTAAGTAAAACAAAGAAAAACAAGACACAACAAAACAGTACGAATGCAATGAATGGAAATGTGAAAATATGAATTAATTAAAAAAAAATCATTAAATATTAATTCATACACATATCAATTATTAATAATTAAAAATAACCAAACAAAATATTTGTATAAATAATATACAAAAATATACGCTAATAATATTTAATAATATATAAATATTTTTTACTTTTTCAATCATTACACTAAAATGAGAATAATAGATATAAACAATAATATAAATAACAATTTGTCAGGTAAAGTCAAGTTTATTTATATAGCCCTTAATCACAGTACCGTCTCAAAGGGCTTCACAAACCCACATTTCACAGAGAAATGAACAGCTTCCCCTAGTCTGAACCCTCACCTGGGCAAGAAAACTGAAAACCCTTTGTGGAAAAAAGGAAGAAACCTTGAGGACCACAGAAGGAGAGATCCCTATTCCAGGATGACCGGGTTGCAGTGGGCAACATTAATAAAATAATATGGTAAATCAGAGGTTATTGTATTTCTATACTATGCAGTATCAAAGCTAAACAGTATGAGAGGCTATTTGCTGATGCAGAGCGCCGCCGGTAGAGGCCTCCAGGGAAGTGGGCCACATCAGGCCCGATCCAGGTTGGTCAGAGCAGTATCCTCCACATCTGGAAAGGGTCACGACCAGTCTCTCCCTGGCTCCATGACCACAGCAACAGCTTCCTTATGCTTGCAGCAGCATCCCACCAGAGCATCCCTCTACTCTCCCTCTCCCCTCTTACCACCTGGTAGAGATGAAGAGGGAGCTTAGTCCCTAAGTAGCTCACAGATATATGGAAGAAACCCGTCATTTTACGAGTGCCAAGGGGTGAAGGCAGGGCGAGAGGCAAGTGAACGAGTGTGGCTAACCAAATGCAAGACTGTGGAAATGAGCCTTAAGACTTGATTTTAACATTTCTACAGAAGTAGCAGCTCTGATTCCGCAGGTAGGGCGTTCCAGAGTACCAGGATGAGAATGCCCTGGAGCCTGCGGACTTCTTTTAAACTCTCGGAATGGCTAAAAGACCAGCATGTTGTGAGCGTAAGGCTTGTGATGGTACAAAAGGTACCACTAAGTCAGTAAGACAGGAAGTTGCTAGGCCATGTAGTATTTTCAACTTTTTATTACTAGTCAAGATTCTTGCCGCAGCATTTTTAGCTAACTGGAAACTTTTAATACGCAACATGGGAAGGCCAGAGACCAACACTTTACAATAAACTAAGCCGGGTGTTACAAATGCATGGACTATGGGCCGTATCTTAGAAATATTGCGAAGATGAAAAAATGCAGTTCTGGTAATGTTCTTAATATGCAGTTTAAAGAGATAGTGGTGTCAAATATAACTCCTATATATTTTACTGAGTTACTTTGGGTAATAGTACAGCTACCAGCTGAGGGCTCTGCATCCGGACTGAAACAATTCAAATAAACCAGTAGAGGACAGGTGTTCAGTTATCGATCACATGTTGTGCCACAATCTTTTCAATAATTTTGGAGTTGAAGGGAAGATTTGAGACTGGCCTACACAGTATAGTTGCTAAGACTCTCGGGTCGACGTTGGGTTTTTTAAATCAGGGTCTAATCATGGCTGTCTTAAAAGCCGTAGGTACGGTGCCAGAGGTGAGAGATGAGATAATAATGTCAAGAAAAGGGAGCCCTAAGATTGGGAATTGTTCTTTAACAAGGTTTCCAGAGAGTGGGTCAAGTATGCATGTTGTCTTTTTTGCTGCACTTACCAACTGTGATAAGATGTTTTCACACTGCAGGAACTTTTTCATAGTTCTAAGATCTTTTGGAGGAACCGTCCGTTTCTTTTGTGTCCGCACTGCAGGAACCAGGAACGTTCGTAGTTCTTAGAACACCTTTTTGAGGAACTTATTTTTTCTTCGGGGCCGGGACTAAGCGGCACAAGAGAAACCTTCACTGACGTAGGTGCACGGTGATTGGTCCAGACATAAGTCCACAGTCCCTCGCCGGCCCCGGGTTGCATCGCTATGGGTGCGGACCAGCCCACGTACACTCAGCGGTAATAAAAAACAAAAAAATTTTTTTTAATATATATATATAAAAATAAAATTTTCATTGTAGATGTATTGATTTCATTGATGTTATTTTCCGACGTTAATTGAATCAAACAAAAAATCTCTGTGCGCTGTCCAGATGCGAGCCCACGCCTTACAAAAGTCGGAGCAACCTTTTGAATTACGTCTTTTAGATCCAATATGAGTGAAGATTCAGCAACTGGATTGCTTATTTTGGAACACGGAAGTCGTGCTGAAACCCCATTGGATGACATCACTTCTGAGTTCCTACTGGGGGTGCAAATGCAACCATAAAAAAAAAAGCCCTTGAAGGTATTTAGTTCTCAGGGGACCTCCCCAGTTCCCAGAACTGTTCGGTGAGGAAACACCTTTAGTCTCAAGAGCGACTGCATCAAGGTGTGAGAGGTTATCTATACCATCTGCCTCAGTGCCTGTTCCCATCTCACTATTGGAAAGATTTGAGTGGGGTTAAGGCCGAGTGCTTTTTATCACTTCTCTAGTAAGATCAATTTTATGAGTAAAGGATTGTCTGAAGTAAGCTGTAAAGGGGAAGCTGTTGAGAGACAGCTGTTGTTGCGTTAGCATAACTGATAACTACCGTATCAAAGAAGGTTTTAGGATTATGAATCAGGATCATGAATATTAAAGTCACCCATAATTAATATAATATCTGCGCGCATCACCATGTCAGAAACAAAGTCCGATTATTCACCTAAGAAGCTAGAAGGACGTAGATCACTACCAAATGGGAAGTGGTGTTGAGGACCACATTACAAGAACCTCAAATGTTTTAAAGTCATTGTTCAGTTTAGGATTGAAATTAGGATCAAATTTAGAGATAATGCCACCACCTTTCTTTGAAGGACACGCAACATGGGAGCTAACATAGTTTGGTGGAGAAGCTTCATTGAGTGGTAAGAAATCGTTTGGCTTTCACCAAGTCTCACATAGACCCATCATATCTAGATTTTGGTCTCTGATCAAATCATTAACTAATAATGCTTTGGAGTGGAGTGATATGATATTCATGAGAGCAATTCTCATTAAAGTATAGTAAATACTGTATAGGCATTGAGGGAAATTATACTGTGCGTATCTGGTAGGACGTAGCGGGAATTCTACAAACACTGTGATTAAGAGAGAAAACCGTCTGAGAATTATGACCAACCGAACCCTTTAAACTTGTCTGGGGATTGGGTGTTAGGATTATTAGATTTTTCAGGGTTATAATAACTCGTACAGGAAATAGGCTGGGTGTGTTTACGAGGGTTATGTCTATTGTTGATTATAACAGGAATGGTGTTTGCATGCGTGGGATTTTTATGCTTAGGATGTGGAATGCATTGCAGGAGTGCAGAGTAAGTCCAATGTTCATAGATATCGGACAAGATCCTACATGTTTTGGATGGATGCACTTGTCCTTAAATTGATCTGTCCTATTTCCGTCCTTCAGCCAGATGGGCAGTTGCCTTCATCGGCTAAACTTTACATCGCCAAGACGGGGGGAGGGCACTGGGCCTGACACAGTGCCCTGTTTGCCAGTGTTCAAAATACTGTTTACGAAGCATACAAAATCTGTTCTTCCAATTGCTGCATCTTAAGGTCATTGGTGCCAACGGGAGACGATGAAACAGCTGTAAGCGATGTTAATGTCCTCGATGTTTTCACCTGGGTAGCAGGAAGTGCAGCATCTGTTGATCTGGATGTGACAGATCATTGATGACCCAACGACAAGCACGGGGGAACAGCCTGTACAGCCTGTACGTCCCAGGGTGCACACCGACAGAGGACCAAGGTGGAGGTCCCTCGTAATGCTCGGTGACACCAGGTGAGTGTGAGTCTGCAACGGCGGCCTACCTCCCTTGGCGATGTACAGACCTATGGACAGACCGCCCAGGCATGGTAACGGAGGAGGAGGAGGCTGGCGGAAGGGAGAGTGTCACGGTGCACTCGGTGACATGGGGGGTTGGGATCCACCAAGCACAGACCACCCAGGTGTGGTCAGAGAGGACGCTGGCGGCGGTGGGGAGTGCCGCGGTCCACAAAATAGCATGGAGGACTGTGATCCTCCACCCAGAGGGGGGAACTCCCGCTCATCCACTGACATTGATTGTGTGCAAGGACGATAAAGGATGTACTGGAGATGGTGGACAGCCCGAAAATTCCAGGGCTTGGAATGTGTTTCCCAGCTGGAGGGCTTCAGGAATGTGCGACCGGGGTTTGCGGTTTCCCCTGGGCTTTCTGTTCCTCACCAGGACCCAAGGCTTTGGGATGAGGGTGGTAGAGCAGGCCTGGGTCTTGGTTTTGGCTCCAAGGCTGGGCCAGATGTCTTCCTTCAGGGACGGGAAGCCAGCGGAGGGAATTGGAACACCAGCGGTGGAGATCAAGCCAGACCATCAATTCAATCAATTTCTTCAAAGAAGAAATGTTGGCATACTGTAGTTCCAATGCACTTGTGTGGGCTTGTCATCAATAAATGTATAATTTGCATAAGTTACAAATAACCAATAAGCATAAGCACTCCAATCAAATCAGTAATAATTTGTTCCAGACCAACTGCTTCAGCGATGAGATCTCAGTTGTGTCATTCTCCGACTGTTTGACATCTATACAGTTAAACAGATGATACCACATAGCGGTTCACTAGATGTGTGGCCGGTGTTTCCTTTGATGTTCCAACATAATAAGGCCAAACCTTCGCGATACGTGGCAGACGCTCAACCCCGCTCGCCGTCCTTTCGCGTTTCACCATGTGCGATCTGAAACTGTTTTGCTTGCCCTCGCTCACGAAAAATCAATCCCGCAGTCAGAGAGCCGACGGTCCCGCTCCGGCCACGCCGCCCGTCCGTCTGCGTTCAAATTCAAATTTTCCGACGGCAGAGGAGGAGCAAGCGCCGGCTCCACCTGCGCCGGGATGCTCTTCCTCTGATGTCTGCATTGTGAACCCGCTCGCCTCGTTTGGTGGGGGGGTTCTGACCCCGGCGTCTGATGTAAGACCCAGACAACCGCACATCAAAGAGGAAACGGGGAGAATGGATTTCTATTTTGGTACAGATATTGACTTTAAGCGTCGGGATGATGGCCCATCGAGCCTCTTCACGCCCCGTCTGATATTACAGAATCTCCAAATTGATCGCCTTTTTTCCCCTTTGTAACTGTAATGAAATACAGTAAGTGCAGCGACTGACGTATTGACTAGGACGTGGGTAGAGAAATTGGCTTCCGCGGTTCGTTTTAGGTATTTTTGGAGTTTTACGCCCTGTTTGAGGATTTTATATGCCGTGTTTGTAAAAGGCGGCAGTTTCACAAACAGTGACACGAGACGAGGGGGAAGGGCGAGGGCTTCTCAGAGTTCTGGGTTGCTCGATCGAAAGAAAAAAAAGTTCCATGAAACGGTGGGGAAGGTGGCACTTCATCATAAAAATGACCACAAGCCACAAGCACGCTGATGTATTTCAGCGGTGAACTGGAAGCTTTCATCAGAGCGTGAGAACGGCAACCAAACGTATTGCCCGTTAAATTGTCTGTTAGTACATATAAGTTTGGTCATTTAATAATGATCATGTTGATAATTAAAGAGTATATATGAAGATTCAAGATGTTTTTTATTCGTTCAGTTAGAGCAGTGATTCTCAACCTTTTTTCCATACCAAGGACCATCATTGGATCCCCATAGGACCATGGGCCCTGATTAACTTTGTCTGTGGGACCCCACACTGAGAAGATTTTTTTTGCGAAATATGATTTAATCCAAACTTCCACATCTGACTATACTATAATTAGGGACATAACAGTGAAACTAGGATGAAAACAGTCATTATTGTATATTCTCTAATGGTGTTAACGTCTTGTAAATGACATAATTGTGAAGTTTAACTTGCTGTGGACCCCCTAGAAGCTCTTGAAGGATCCCTGGGGGACCCCAGACCCAATGTTGAGAACCACTGAGTTTTCAGGTCCGTGTCGCACACAAGAAGCCCTCATTAGTTTAAGGGAAAATTTATCTCCTGAAGCAGTTAAGTCCAAAGAAAATCTGAGCAGTGTGCTCGGAGGTAGCAGGTTGTAAGAAGTGGGAGCACGCATCAACATTGATTTGCCATCATCAAAAAAATAAAGTACAATCAGAAATATATATGAGAAACAAGCCAAATCAAAACAGAGAATGAAGTCAGTGCGAGCGAGGCTGCATAAAAAGCAGATCTGTACATGTGAGCTATAAATACGTAACTAAAATGGAATACGGATTTGTCTTACCTAATCTGCATGAGAGGAGCAGGTACTTCCAAAGCCTGGGGGCCCAGAAAAATGGCTCGATTATCCCCGTTTTGTCTGGAGACTTTGAAATGAACACAGTGGTACACAGTGACACAGTACAAAAATATAAGCAAATAGTACAGTTTATGGAACACACAGTGTTTGGAAATTATGTAATAATGTCTGAATATTGGTTATAATGTTGCATTATTACAGGAGTATCTGTACATTGATATTGACACTTACATGTGATCTCTCTCTCTTCAAACACCACCTTGTCTAAGAGTAGGGATTTGGGTTCTGAGGGACCAGTGAGTGGGTCTCTCCAGCCCAGTGTCAACAGAGGAGACCCAGCTGTATTCAGCAGAGACCACCAGGACCACCTGCAGCACCTGCTGCTGGCTCCTGCACCACGAGGGACCAAGGCAACTGGGAGGCACTCGCACATGCACCCGCGGGCGCGCACACACACACACACACACACACACACACACACACACACACACACACACACACACACACACACACACACACACACACACACACACACACACACACACACACACACACACACAGTAGGTAGGTTCTTACTCCAAGTGCTGATTAAGCGAAAGCTTAGCGTAGAACAATGATTGGCTCTGCTGGATTCCAGTAAAGGCTTTTGGTAAAGGTTCCACTGAGTCATACACAATGCCAGGAAGGGCTTGATTTGGCGGCCGACTAGTTGTCTTGTCATCATCTGGTTGACTTGTAAAAAAGTAGACCCGTATCATAAGGTGAGTTCTCGTAGACGGCTCTCAGAGCGATGACTCATCTCAATTAGTTTATACGACAAGAAAAAGGATATGAGTCGACGAGGAGGCTCCTCCCACACACACACACATGAACACACACACACACACACATCCACACACACACATACACACACACACACACACACACACACCCTTCACACACTTACCCCTCACACACAAAGCCCCCGATGATCTTTGTAGTGAGGAGTTGGCTGAGACTCTAGAGCCATCTTCAAGGTTCAGTCAACCACGGAGCCTAAGAGGAATTTGGAGGGATGGAAAAGCGTTTAAGCTGGATTCACAGCGGGGATCTCCACAAAGTGTGTGCAGAAGAAAGCACAGCCGAGCATTATGCAGCTCCCCTTTGAAGAGTGGGAAATACCAGTTGTTATGTTTCCCCCAAAATAAGCGGCACAGGCACACTGCGGGTTTGTACCTTCAATTTCTCAACCTTGTACAAATTAAACAAAACATGGTAGAAATGCAAACACACACACACACACACACACACAGACACACACAACCATGCACCATCAAACATGGACATGTTTTACAGAAGATGTGGAAGCAAACCGTACACTTTACCAAACAGCTCGAATTACCCGAATGTGCACACACACACACACACACACACACACAGCAAACCGCTCCCTTACCCTACACCGCTAATTAAAGTGTAGGAGTCAGAGTCCCCCCCGCCTCCTTCTCCAGCGGTTCCCTGGAAGCTCTCCTTCCTGATCGTCGACTGGCTGCTGGCTCCGTGATGCCTGACAGTGCGGCCTCAGTGCCCTTCAGGACCCGCCAGGCCACTACGCCGCCGGCCCGCCTCACAGGTGGCGGCCTGGCCCGCTGCCAGGACACAGCGCAGGTATGGGAAGTCAAAACTTGTGGAGGCATCACACTTGGCTTCTCTGGGAAACCGTACAAAGAGACACACACACGTGTGGACACACACACACACACACACACACACACACACACACACACACACACACACACACACACACTCACTTATCTGAAGGATTTTCGTAGGCCTACACACACACATAGACACGCACAGAAATAAAAACACACACGCCGAGATAACTAAACACACACACAAAGAGGGAGAATAATTCCCTGGCCCACATGAAAGCAGGGGGTAGTGGGCAGAGCGCCAGGCCCACCAGAGCGCCAGGCTACCTAGAGACAAATGGGCAGCACCTCTGGGGAAGGCGGGGCACGCGGGGGGTGTTCATCTGGGATCCAGCGTGCTGATGGATCCTGTCTATGAGGGGGGAGAGACGGGGGGGCTGATGTGTGTATTTGTGCGCACACACACCCACACCCACACACACATTAATACATTGGAGCCCCCGAGCGATGTACGCTCCCAGCGTGCTGCTGCTCCGTAGTCTGCAATTAATCTCGCCGACATCAGGCCTTCCCCTCGGGGAGCCTGCCTCTCTCTGGTGCTATTGATCTCCCCGCACAGGGGGGCCGGGCGCTGGGGGCATGTGTGCGGTCTCGCAGCACACCGGGTCCGGACAGGGAGGACGAGAAGGAGGAGCGCTGCGAAGGGGAGATGTACATCTCCCAGGTACCAGTATATTGTATAAATATATATATATAAATATATACAGTATATTTGAAATAATGTGTTTGTGTGTATATATATATATATATATATATATATATATATATATATATATATATATATATATATATATATATATATATATATATCAGCCTCTCATGGTGTAATAATAACCTGGAATCATTGTCCTTCAGGTTGTGAACGAAATCTTAAAATTAATATAGAGATAGACATGTATATAAATAAAGACAAGTCACCAATTTGATTTATAAGTGACATGTGGGGCTTGTGATACCCTTTGAGACTGCTGTGATTAAGGGCTATAAAAATAAACTTCATTGGGAGCCAGTATAGGAATCACCACACGACTTGAGAACAGTAAAAGTTATTGCCTTTCCAGTATATTCCAGTAATATTGTTTTTATTTTGCCCTCCAAACCTGTGATGTCACCAATGCACCATTTTGGATGTATAGCTGCAGTGAGGTGTACAGTAAACAACACAAGATTTTAAGTAAGTCCAATATCCAACCCATTAAATCGTCAAATGAGATCATCAAACTAGACTCAGCATTCATATTGGGCACTGGAAGTTGTTTGACCGAGTTTCATGGTGATGCGGTGGGACAACATGATCTCCGCCGACTCCAGGCACTCCCGGCAGGCTTGTCACGTTCAAAACCTGGCAAAAACTGCAGTAGCAAAGAAGTGCGGGGAAGAGGAAGACAGCTGAGAAGGTGCGGTGCCTTTGTCGTGGACCAGAGAGCAGGGACGACGTGGTAGCCTGTAACAACCAAAACTGCATTATTGTGCGGTTCCACCTCAGTTGTGTGGGGCTACATGCACCTGCCAAAGAGAACAGTTGGATCTGTTGTTGTTGATCTACCCACTCCCAAGAAACTGCATAGCAATACCGTTTCTAGTTTTAACTGGTGTTTTTCTTGTTGATATAATGTAATATATGTATATTATATGATATATACCTATTACTATAATGTAGTAATAGGTACAGATGATGGGTTGTGAGCAACAAGTTTATCGTGGAGAGGGGGCTAGATGGAACAAGCCTCAGAGCAGATGGACGGCATGTAATGACAAGGGCTCCTTTCCTGTGTGTGTGTGTGTGTGGGGATGGGGGTTTTACCTGTTGCTGGTTAGACCGACCGGCGAGCAACAGGTATGCAGCCACACTGATCCTGGGCTTCAATTATCTTGACCCAAGACAGGTGTGGCTGCTCAAACCACACCATCCCCACACCACAAATATATATGTGAATAATGTAAATAATGTAAATAACATTATTTACATTATTCACATTGTTCATATTTATGCTGTGCAATTATATTATATATATGTTTGTAATTTATATATTTCTACATTTATATTATATATAAATATATTATCCTGTACAATCCAATCTCTGTGCAATTATTGTCTTTACAGCGATATTTTATATTTGTAGTATTATCCTAGACACCATGTGGGCAATTACCCTGTGAGATTATCCATCATGGTCATATCTGTATAAGTGAAAAGCCAGTGTATATACTGTATATAGTTTTTATTTTTATTAATGTTTTGTTTTTATTTAATTAACTTTTTTATTTTACTTTTTATTCTTATTCATCATTCACTCTTTTCCTTTACTTTTGACTCTTGAGCTGCTGTAACAAGGGAATTTCCCCTGTGTGTGATTAATAAAGTCGATCTTATCTTATCTTGATGCGGCTCATGTTACTTGTTTCTGGTTCATATATGCATAGCACTCCTTCACACAAATACAGCATCATCATCATCGTCGTCAGCAACATTTTTTTTTTCTCAAAACACATAAAGTAGTCTGAGAGCAAGAAGTGCACATTACTGTTCTACTTTTGTCCAAGTGTCAATTTTTAAGAACATGTTCTGAAACATGGGATGGTGGAAAGGTGAATGACCTGAGAGGTTTTAGTGCGCAGAGTGCAGAAAAATTAACAATAAAAACTGAACCTCTGTACACAACATTTGTTTTCAATATTTTATTTGGCTTTCAAAGTGCTGATGTTGATGAACACGTTTATAAAAAAAAACGTTAATAATTCACATACTTTGTTGCACCTCCAAGACGTTCCATGCGCACAATGCATCGCAGAAGGACTTGTCTTGCAGAGCGTGCAGTGTCATGTGTAATGTCTGTGTGGTCCAGATGTACGTAGGGATGGTGCCCAGTCTCCGTCATCGTGTATGCAGGTTGACCTGCAGCGACAGGTTTTTAAAGATTGAAGATTAACCCGTTTCTGCGACCCACCCTGGGTGTCTGTGGCTTACTGTTACTAGTGTGGCTAATTTGATTATATCCATTATATCCAACAACGCATGGCTATGACGTTGACCCGAGCTACTTACGTTATGTCATATGCCGTGGACACACCACACGACTTTCGAAGTCGTCAGATCGCTGCGCTGTTCACGCTACACAACTTTCTGTCTTGTCTGTGATCGGGGAATCTTGCCGTCTTGTGGTTCCACACTACACGACTGATCGGCGACAGGGGCTCACACGCGACAAGATCTTTCACCAGGAGCAAATCCCCGACGAGTCTGTCGGGTCTCCAAACCACGTTTTGTTACGAAAACACATGTGAGAATCGACACCCGAAGTGGCGCGATACCATGAGTGGTACAGGATTTTTAATTTTTTTTATTATTAGATTCTTGATCACTGTGAAACGAACAAAAGCAGAATTTAAATAACAAATACGGTAAAAACCTCACCCCATGTCTGCCTTCATCTGCTGTAGCTCGTTGCGTCACTCCCGAGTCGATCCCAACAAGCCCAGATATCAAACCTGCTTGATGCATGACCGTATGTATATGTATGTGACGAATAATCTCTTGAACTTGAACTTGAACTTGATATCTGCGAGCCGGCAACGAGCGGTCCTGATCGCGTCTTGGGCAGTTCACACCACCAGTCGTCGCCATGAGTTCCCCCCCCGATCCGGGACTTGGCTCTGCGATCTCCAAAAACCTGTCGGCAAGCAGAAACGGAGAATATGTCCGTGTCCTCCACCTGCTGTCCGTAGCCTTTTTTCCAGGTGGGAAACCTAAAAGATCTTGCCATCACGGCCACCCAGTTTTCTCAACTTCACAAATAAAAGGACGCGTTGTCAAAACACCGCCGAAATGGAGGTTATACCCAAAATGCACTCCGGTTATCGCGGGTGGTGCGTCACCTGTCCGTCGCCGACTGGTTGACAGCGAAGCGTAGAGCTGAGTAAGCCGTGCTGCTGGTAATCCCATGTTTATCTCTGCGTGTGTGAACTGGAACGCGGCGTACAAAGGGACGCGGGACGGAGAGGATTACCCTCCTCGCCAGCGCGGCGGGAGCCCCTGGTTCCGTGCGGCGGGACGCCGGGTGGCTGCTCCGCACCGCCACCCTCCGCCCTCCACCGCGCCTCTAATGATGTCGTCTGGGTAGATAGCGGCGGGGGCCGCTTATCTGCAGCCCTCCGCAGCATTTCTCTTAATTAAAAGTCCTATCAGCGCCTTTGAAGTTAATAATGAGTCGGTTTGCTTGTGCCGAGGTGGAGAGGGAGGATAGAGGGCCGGCGCTGGTGTATTTACGCAAGCTGTTCCTCCTCCTCGCTCCCTCTCCGTCCTGACGCCATTTGACGCCATCTTTAAATGCATGTTACCGGCTTGTCGTGCCGGGTGGGGGGTATTGTTATACAGTTTATACAGCCTCCTTATTCTGTTATTTTTATGAAAACAACCCAGAGGAGTGATGGTGTAGGAAATGTTGCTGATAATAATAAAATAAATGGCATTTCATTTAGGGGATGTGAATGGGTTTAATCTTATCACTGGCTGCTGTTGGCTCGGGTTGATCGCTCTCTCTCCCTCGCTCTCTCTCTCTCTCTCTCTCTCTCTCTCTCTCCTTGTCTTGCATTCTCTCTGCACCCTCCTGCTTTCATAGGCCCTTTCAGATTACAGTCAAATATTACAGCCCGTGACCAATCTCCAATTAACCAAATGTTGTCGGGGATACAGTATCACCCTTGGCTCCTTTCATGCTCCTTTAAAGCCTTTTCAAGAGCTTGAATATTTTCCTGCCGCCGCACGATGAAATATTGTCACCGTTAAGGCCGTACTTTTCCCACGTGTCACCAATAACAGCTTAACCCAAATAAATCAATCTCCCTCCCTCCCCCCTCCCCTCCCCGTAATGTCTTCCAATCATCGCAGAATTAATAGAGGCTCAAATTTTTTTTTATTCCAATAGAGGGGAAAAAATATCGCCGCAGAGATTCAGGCTTGAATTGAATGGCTGACCATGGAATTTTGCTGTGTTTGAATTTTCTTTTTTAATTCAGATCGTATTCACACTTTCAAATGAGTTGATCTATGACAATGTGCATAATAAAGCAGCCTAGATGCATCTCCTTTATGTGTGCGCGCGTGTGTGTGTGTGTGTGTGTGTGTGTGTGTGTGTGTGTGTGTGTGCGTGCGTGCGTGCGTGCGTGCGTGCGTGTGTGTGTGTGTGTGTGTGTGTGGTGTTCCTTGGCGATACTATTAGTGTGACATGTGCTACGTAGCCATTGTCATGCAAATGCATCACCCAATTGTGTCCATATGCTGTCATTCTTTAAAATGCTAATGGTAAAATAATTACTGTCTGAAATGTTTTCTATTGCTGTCAATACAGTAAAGCCTGTTTCATGTCAGTAGATAGAAAAGAGCAGCAGGCGGCTGAAATAATACAAATTCACAGGCAGACAAAGGGGTTGAAGCTCCATTCTTGGTTGAAATTATGAATTTTTGGGGACTGCCCATTGTTGCGACCGCCCCATTATTCTGAAACCCCAATAGTCAGAAAAATGGCTGGTTAGAGGTGGTTAAGTTTCGGTAAAAGCATAGACATGGTTAGGTTGAGGTACGAAGTTAGAGAGAGTTAGAGTTCCGGCGAGGGTGTCGTCCATGTACAGTGGGACATTTTTCGGACTATTGGCGTTTCTAAATAACAAGCTGTCGGAAAAATGGCATGGCACTTAATTTTTTCCCCCCTTGTTTGATATGAATTCTGATGCAACAACATTAAAACCACCACTAATATTGTGTAGCTCCCCCTCGTGCAGCCAAAACAGCTCAGACCCGTGGAGGCATGGACTCAAGACCTCTGAAGGTGTCCTGTGGTATCTGGCACCAAGACATTAGCAGCAGATCCTTTAAGTCCTGTAAGTTGTGAGGTGGGGCCCCCATGGATCAGGCTTGTTGTTCCAGCACATCCCACAGATGCTCCATCGGATTCGACCCTAACTGCGACCATCCACTTGATGTAGAAGAAAACATGATTCATCAGACCAGGCCACCTTCTTCCATGGTCCAGTTCTGACACTCACGTGTCCATTGTAGGTGCTTTCAGTGATGGACAGGGGTCAGCCTGGACACTCTGACAGGTCTGCGGCTACACAGCCCCATACACAGCAAGACACCTTCCTATCATAGCAGCATGACCTTTTTCAGCAATTTATGTTACAGTAGCTCTTCTGTGGGATTGGACCAGACGGGATAGACTTTGCTCCCTATGTACATCAATGAACTCATCGGCGCCCATGACCCTGTCGCGACCACTTTTGGTAGGTACTAACCACTGCATACTGTAAACACCCCACAAGACCTGTCGTTTTGGAGATGCTCTGATCCAGTCGTCTAGCCATCACAGTTTGGTCCTTGTCAAAGTCGCTCAGATCCTTACACTTGCCCATTTTTCCTGCTTCCAACACATCAACTTCAAGAATTGACTGTTCACTTGCTGCCTAATATATCCCACCTCTTGACAGGTTCCATTGGAACGAGATGAGCAATGCTATTCACTTCCCCTGTCAGTGGTTTTAACGTTGTGGCTGATCGGTGTATGTTCTCCTTTTAAGATCAGAGATAGTCCTGTGTCTCCAAAAGTTTCTACTAGCTCATCATTCCTCGGTTGAGACACGCCCGACGTGAAACTCCAGGCCGGCATATCTCTTGGGTTTTTCTGTTTGTCTTTTTATTTTTTCATCGACAAGTAACCTTCATGAGTGTGAACATCCAGT
>NC_137191.1:19144827-19307327 GCF_960531495.2 Zeus faber
CAACGGGAGGAACAGCCATGTCCCCTAGGGCTGGGCTCGTCTCGCAGAGGTGGTGAAGTGTAATGGAGATCTGCGGAGAGCACCTGATTGGCTGGGAGGGTCTCTGGGGCTTAAATTCGGCGGCCAATAGACATTCGCTGCACTGTAAGACGATGCATAATTACGTGTGTGACTTGCGCGCATTCTCACCTGCATGTGTGGTTTTCCGAGCTCATCTGAACGCCGCGGACCGTGATCACGCGGGCGAAACATGCCTCCAATGTAGTGCTTGGTTTAGCCGATATCGCTGGTGGTAAGGGCTGTATTAACGTTTCAAAAATGAACTACACTACAATCTACTTTAGTTGTTGATGTGTTGATGTGTCCAGTGGACGGGATGAAGGATCTCCATCACCATCAAAGCAGCTCCGGTCAGTGAGGGTGTGCCATGACAGCATCATCCAGAGTGGATCTTTGCTCGGAAGACGGAGGCAGATGAGATGAGTTAGCCAGGAGGAAGCGCAGGGGCTACAAAGTGTGTTTTGGTGGTTTTCCCCCGGGTCCAGCTTGCAGGGCAAGCGGAACAGACCGGTCTCTCTAATCAGGATGGTCAGATCATGCTCAGCGTAAACGATCCGCAGAGTCCAACCCTTTGCTCTTGGAAAAGAGGCTGCAAACGGTGCAGGTGATTTTAGTTTGTCTGGCTCTGTCATTAATATTTATTGTGAGTGGTGACTGGTCGCTGAATGGCCAGGTGCATGAATAAAGATGTTACCAATGAAATGTACCACTCTGCTGCACTCCTATCCTGCAATTGCAAATACTATGGAAGTTGTTGATCCTTAAAATAATGGGGGGGGGGGGTCCCTAGCCTTTCCACAAATAGTATATAATACTAAGATCTTACCGATGAATATCTATGGGCAGGTAACCTAACCACGCAGCCAGTTTGTTGTTATATCTGATGTATATAATGAAAGCATGTTTGTGTGTCATCATAACATTTAGGCTCCATTCCATATCCAACACGAAGGATCTGAAATAATGGATCTTAATTCCTGTAAAATCATCATCATCATCATCATCATCATCATCATCATCATCATCATCATGCGAGACGCAGGGTGAAGTTTGATCCCATCTCTCCCTAAATAGCTTCGTGCCACATATGTGCGGTTACTAAGTGACAAAAAATTGGTGACCACACTTTTTCTATTATATTCAATTGCATTCTATTTATTCTATTCTATTGTCATTTATTCATTTCTATTCTCATGGTGAGTCTTTTTTGGAAATAACCCCTGTCGGCCCTGTCCACCCCCCCCCCCCCCCCCCCCCCCCCCCACACACACACACACACTGTTTATTTCATTCTCTGCAGTGATATTGTTCATCACCAATTACATAAAGCCTGGGCTGCCCCTGCCGAAGCTAGACAGCACCCATTCACATGCAGATGTTGCTAAATCCTCTTCGTTTTTTTTTTTTTTTGTTTTGGGGATGGTTCATTTTGTTTGGGTCCCCGCCTCCTCCTCCTCCTCGCTCACAACCAAAACCCCCCTCTTGGTCGTGCCGTCTTGTTTGCTTTTACTGCCAAAAAAAAAACAAAAAGCACACTGTGCCCAATTGGGGATGGAGCAGAAATGTTAATTGGTTGCGCGCTCTATATAATCAACCCTAACCCTGCTCGCTCTCCGTGCCTCTATAGATGAAGACTGACAAATATTTCATCGCGGGTGTGGAGCTGTAGGCCTATGTACAGCACCCACCCACCCATCCACCCCCCCTCCACCCCCATCCACCCCCTCCACCCTGCGTTAGCGGGGCCTATTCAACATCAGCTGAATAATAGATCCAATGCCGTCTTTAACGCTGCCGCTTCTCCTATTTATTCCTCCTTTCTTCCCCTTTCTCTGATACACGCCGACCAGGAATAGGCCGACCGCTGCCACATCAGCGGGGAATCTATTTCATCATGTGAGAGAATCCATTCTTAACCCTTTTTCTCCTTTTAATCACCGCTGCCGCCACCGCCGCAGCATCATGGCAACATTACGCAACGCGCTGTAAAACCCATTACCTCATTGTCGCATTCGGGGCACCGTGAAAGTGGGGGCGGAGAGGGGGGAGCGGGCGGGGTTACTGTCTTCCTATGCCCCCATCCGTTCGGTTCTGAGCTCCCTGGCTCGCGTTCCGATCGCCCAGCCAAGTCGCACCGCGGCGGTTTTCGGCCGTCCGTCATCATTTCCCTGTTTCGTTCGGTGGCCCTCGGTTTCCGCGTGTTTCCGGGGCGACGCGGTGCATCGTTGGAGGAGAATTGAGGATGATCGACAGCCGGGCCGCGATCCCACAGGATCTCATTAGGCTTCCAGACTAAAAGCTGGTGGGTACGCTCACGCTGCTCCTGATTCTTCCCTCCCTTGGTCTTCGTTTTAGGCCTCCGTTCGCCGAGTTGGGGGAGAGGAGAAAAAAAAGGAAGAGAAGAAGCCTGAACTCAGCTGCGAGTGGAAAGGCGAACTCCATGTGCTCTTATCTGATCTGAAGATCTGTTCAGAATAAAGTTTATTTGAGGGGCGGGGCGGGGTGGGGGCGCCGGCTTCTCTTACTTTGATTTGGAGTTTTATCTCCCCCCTCCCTCCCTCCCTCTGCAAGGGTTCCTGCGACTCCTTTGCATCTAGTTTACTGTTTTCTCACTCTTCTTCCCCCTCGCTCTCATCCCTCTCGTTCGTTTCCCCCTTTTCATTTTCTCTTTTCTCTCATTCTCACTCCGGGGGTGAGTTAAAGTACTGGTAAGGGTTCTGAGGAGCCCTTGAAGTGTCAGGTCCTGGGAGGATACTTTAAAAGGCCATTTCATCATGTTCACGGAGCAGCGCCGGAGACGCGGCTCGTGTACAACTCGTCTGGAGCTAACCAGAAAAACTTTCTCCCTGGAAAGTTCTGCTGCGCCACAAATTGCGGTTATTCGCGCTCGGCGGGGGTCCGCTTTTTAATGGGTCGGTCCAAATCAATACAAAAATAAATAAAAATCGATCCTGAAATTCCGATAAGCGTAATTTGCTCTGCGTTAAAACCATGAAACACAAAACACATTTTTTTCCCGATTCGTCATTTTCCGATCTTCTCTCCGGCATTGTTGGGCTGCGGCGCTCAAACACCGCTCCCTCATCAAAACGACATGCCAGCGAGCGCGGATGGGCTTCCTACTTTTAGAACTCCAGTGTCCAGACTCCAGTGGGTTTTATGGCAGAGCAATTACGACATGCCAATTAGGCAGACGTAGGAACGGGACGTGTGGCTCGGACTTTGTAATCCTTTGTCAAATTGGGAGATCTACAGAGGGAGAAACTCGGCGGGAATCGGACATGGTTCAGTCGCCGCCCTTCGTTTAACATACATCTGTCATTACGCTCACACGCTAAAGCACACACTGACACACACACACACACACACGCATCCTGTACACATACAGGCGCTGTGCAGACCAAAGCCTTGACGTGTTTGACGAGATTCGGCGATTCATCTGGAAATTAAGAATTGCTTTTGGACACGTATAAATGTAAAATAATGGAAAACAGATTTTTACTAAAAGGGTAGATGAAGAATGAGATTCCAGTTTTCACATTCGCAGAGCATATCTCTGATACAGTACACAGCACATTAACGCAAAAACAACTTTTATTTTACATTTTCCGGCATAGGTGGCCTATTACCAATTATCTCCTAAACAAATTTGATGAACCAATCTAATTGGATGTGGAAAACTTTTTATTTGCGCTTCTTTGAATGAGATCCCGACACGGTACAAAGGCTTTCATGCCGAGCGTCCTCTTGTAAGAACTGGGAAAAATTCCGCAATGAGCGTCATTTACGACATTGTTTGGGCTTGGCTTGGAAAGGGAAAAATAAACTGGCCATAAACAAAAAAATATTAATAATCTCTCCGCAAGCCAATGGTTAAACATTTAAGGAGATTAAGAAGAAATTAACAGGAAATTAAGAACAAAGCAGGAGCTCATTAGAATTTATATCATCATCAAATCTGTCCTCTGTGGTTTGTGGTCTGTTTGATATCTGAAGAGCCACTATCTTGGTCGCAGAGTGAACTATCAGTATTGTCTTTTTAAATTCAGCGTTTAAAGTGGAATTGTGGAAAGGGTTACAGAGTTTTCCTGTCCAGTGGAAGTTCCTGCCGTGTACCGATCAACAACCACTGGCACGGTTCCACACGTTCGATTCTTCCAGACAATCGACAAAGCGCATGGTTGCGTTCAAAACAGCCCTCGGGGTCAAATCTCTGCCGTTGACGTTTGGCGGCGGTGGAGATTACCGCCTGTGTCACCATTTGCCTCTCTTCCTAGATGATCACACAGGGAACTCTGTCCGTCGTGAAGTTTCGATGCTTTCAAATAGTCAAAGACTACTAAAGCGCGAGAGCTGATGGTGTCTGGTCTTCACGCCAGATTCCGAGGGCGCTATATAAGCACTATGGAGCGTGGATTTTTTAGCCTTGATCACATCGAGGACCCTCCATTTGATACGCCTAGGCTGGATGCGATATGATTTTGTCTCTGGGATCCCGATCTGAGAAGATCCAAACTTTCATTCCTGTCTATACTAAAAGGTAGGGAGGTAAGAGTGAAACCAGTATCAAAACGCTCATTATTGTACATTCTCTAACGGTGCTGACGTCTCTTATAATGAAGTTTAACTTCATCATTTTGCTGGGGACCCCCCGAAACCTCTTGATGGATCACAGGGGGGTCCGAGGACCCCATGTTGAGAACCACTGATATGGAGTACTACTGAAACTGGCTTCACACAAGAGGCCTTTTCAGTCATCAGATGTTAGAAAACAACAAAACGTTTATACTCACATATCTTTTACTGTATAAAGTAGGTGAGTAATGTACTTACTACTTTCAGAATTTGAATATATATTAATATAGAGACAAACACTGTCAGATATATAAGCGACACAGTATACCAAATCTCATACAAGATAAACCAGTATCAAAATCGTCAGTAACTTGAAGATATTTCCTATTACATATTAAAAGCTGACAGCCCTTACATATTTCTTCCTAATTAAATATTAAAGGAAAGCCTGATTCTGATTCTGACGCCAATGATCGAAAAATTTGGCACAAGTAAAAAAAAATAATAATAAAAAAAACCCACCATATTTCCTTTCAATAAAAGAAGAGGCAAAGGTGTGTCTGTATTGCTCACTTGGAAAACGTTCTGAAGTTTGGACAAAAGGGAACAATAGATAGAACTCGGCTTAGAAACACGGTTGTTTTTTCCACCTTTAACACTACCACCGCTACCACGAACACCTCGGTGAGAGAGAAGTGCTGTTGATCTCCTTTTTTTCCCCTCGGCGACGCTGTGGAGCACAATGCGGCGCTGACGGATGTGATGAGTGTCGGAGGGTCTTATTAGGGGAGCCGTCACTTCGACGTAGAGGGTAGAGAGACCCACACGCCACATCACCAGGAATTAAGAGATGAGACGCACAGCTACCGCAAACGGCAACAGGAACCTCTGGTCCTGTCAGACGTCATGACAAGACCACGAAAACACAAATAAACAGTGTGTGTGTGTGTGTGTGTGTCTGTGTGTGGGTGTGTGTGTGTGAGAGAGAGAGAGAGAAAGAGGGGGGGTAGACCGAAAAAGAGGCGAAAAGCCAAGAAAGAGGATGAGGATTCTTCCGTGATCATCTGCGGCTGCGCTCTTCTGCCCCGAAACGCTTCCGCCAATCACATCGGCCGCTTGGGGCACACTTCAGGGTGACCACAAAGAGGGGGAAAACAAAACGAAAAAAAACAAAAACGAAACAAACGAAGGGCGAACAAACCAGATCCGAGCCGTCCTCTCTAAACCTTCCCCTTGCCGCCTGTTTTTTTCCACCCTTGTCATGTTTCTTCCTTCCATTTAATTCCCTCCTCTCGCTCTCTGCCCCTCCCCACCGCCTTTCATTCCTCTCATCCCGCTCACCCTCTCTCCATATCTCGATGCCTTCTATCTCTCCCTCCCTCCCTCCCTCCCTCCCTCCCTCTCTCCCTCTCTCTCCAGGCCTGTGCCGGTCTACTCTGGGCCCATCTGGGCCGTCTGGGGAAGGTTGGAGAACATGGGTCCCTGTCAGAGGAGCTCAGTGGGGCCCTGTTGGGGACACAAAGGGCGGATTACCGCAGCTGCCAGTCACGCTAAGACCCACAGCAGCTCTCGGGAGTCTATAGCGGAGTCCTCAACCCTCGCACCCAGCCATCTCACAAAGGGACATCATTAGCTCCCACACAAAGGCGCCCCCACCGCTCGCACGTCTTAAGCAACGCCGCAATCAGCCGCACAAATAGCGTGATTAGCCGAGATAATGCATACATGAGTAAATGTATGCAAAGGCAATGTCATCTGCTTCCAGCGCGTCCTGAAAGGCATCTTGTTTTTCGCGTCACGTGAACTTATCCGTGGGACGTGTCCGGTGACCGCGGCGTTGCTCAACGTCGACCCCTCATTGTGTCTTGTTGTTTCAGGGACACGTTAAATCTTACAAATAGAATCAGGAAATAAAGCGTCGGTAATTGACACATAATTTTCCTCTAGAGAACAATGCCTCCTTCATTATGATTCAGTTATTTTGCAATATCAGAAGATGGTACTGATGTTTAACACAATTTCCAATGCTCACCTTAAAGAAAATATTATGTATGAGGCATTTTTAATCGTACATTAAACAGATTCGTTTTTAATTGGACCTCCCAATAATAATTGATTTTGTTGTTTTGATGGTGATATTTTTGGAAAATACTTTTGTCTCTGAAAACATTATATTCCATCTTCAAATGATAAAGTAACAACAGTTACAATTATTACTACAATATTTAAAAATAGCGAATTTCCCACATTGATGTTATCATAGCCGATAACATCGGCTATCAGAGATGCACTGACTTTCATATTTTTATATATATATTTGTAGATATCTTAAAAAAAATTATATATATATATACACAGCATATATTTGTATATATAGTAATATATATATGTATATATATGCAGCATTTTATTCATTATCTGGGTTTACCCTCATCTTCATCTATCTTTCGCATCTTGCATGTGCCCAATCAGCGCGGGTTTTTTTTTTTTCAGGGTTTGTGGCGGACCCCGCCACCCACAACGGAAACAGCATATAAAGGAGCACATGCATAACACAAACACATTGAATGGCTGTTTCATATAAACTGCCAGCTAAATAAAGTATCACATACTCTAACTCTAAGTGATGGTAACAAAGAGCATAACAAAGAGACAAAATACAATACAATATTAAACACACACACACACGCACATGCACACACGCGCACATGCACAGGCGTGCACACACACACACACACACACACACACACACACACACACATATACATGATCAGGTTGGCCCCAAAACTTCAAGCCATTTCAATGGCAACAAGAGGGACCATTTTCAGCCGAGTCGAGCAAAGAAAATGCTATAACCCGGATCTGGTTACCTTCCTAAAGCTCTACTCCCATACTGCACGATGCAGATCTGAGAGTCAACAAGACTGGTGTTTACGTCAATAACCTCTTGATAGCACCGCAAAAAAAAAAAAAAAAAAAAGAGAAAAGAAAAGGAAATTCCTCCCTGGTTGGGTGTTACAGTTGTTCTTGATCTCAAACCCACGGGGAGCTGTCGTGGCAGTTTTCCCCCCCAATAGAGCAGAAAGCGGTGATTGAAGTGTTTCCTCCTCTCCAGTACAGACTGACCCAGACTGACCCCCTCCCCCCACGGCCGGGGAGGGTTTGATATTATTCCCATTTACCGCAACCGATAGAATAGTAACATCTAATGAGACGCCGGAGTCGCATTGCGCTGCATCGTCTGCTCCCTTTATAGGTTTGTCGGGGGAGCGAAACTTTTCCACGTCAATTGTTCCATCGCTGACCCGGGGAATTCTCACAACCTGAGAACGGCCTTTGAATGCGGCGGATTAAAGTGGCGAGTGATACAGAAATGAGGCTCGGAGGCGCGATTAAAAAGCTCTGGAATGCCTTTAAAGTTAGAAACTAAATCAGTGGCAGTCTACAAAGAGAGGAAACATCCACATGGTTTATGTGTTGTGTGATTTTTCTTTTTTTTTTCTTATTTTTTTGGGGGGTTAGGGGGAACGTGTGGGAGGTGGTCTCTATTGGCGTCCTCTCATGTATCCGTTTTTTTTTTTGCATTTAATTTTTTAGGGGAGGGGAGGGGGTCTATAAAAGGTGAGCCCATTGGCGCTGGCATTCACGGGCACATATTCACATATGTCGAAGGCACTAACTAAATAGGATGGAGATGAAAACAGGGAAATCCACCAGGGGGGGACTTATAAGCGAGGGCACGTCAAGCAGAGTATTAAAAAAAAACAACATTATTGGGTAACAGACCCATAACGCTCTCCATCACGCGTACACTCACACGTTTTACGTGGTTTATTCGCCCGTGAGTTGCCAACGCTGGTTGCAGATAAGAGGAAAAAATAATCCGCTGTGAATATTTACGGAGTGTGGCCCTCGGGTCATATTGCGCTTTGTCCCAATTCCATAACATCGCGGAGGCAGCGGCAGCGGATCTCCGGCTCTTACGCGGTACTCCGCCTCGGCCTGGTGAAGCAGATGGCCCGGCGCGGCGTTAAGAGGAGGCTTTTTTGGCACAACTACTGTACGTCCTCCCACCTCTGGGATTTGAGACTTGGCGTAGAGCTGCGGCCTCGACTTGGGTGAGGTTGAGGGCAGTGGTTCAAATGCTCTCTTGGCCACTTAGTTCTCCCACGCGGCCATTGAGAGGAGGGAAAAAATAAAGTGAAATCGAATCAAACACAGGGTACAGCGGCGTTAGCGTTTTGTTTTTTTTGTATGTGGTTTTTTTTTTTCCCGTTTATTACATTGAGAAATATTACCTGTGACTGCACGGCACAGCTCAAAGGAACTGGGCAGGGGAAACATGACATTCCCAGTTTAGAGGCAGCCCCAGATATGAAGCCCAGTTGTGGAGAGACGGGGTCTGCCTTTGATCTCCCCGCCTCCCCTCCCCACAATCCCACTCCCACTCCCAAACACACACACACACATGCACACATGCACACACACACACACACACCCACACACACACAGACACACACACACACACACACACTCCACACGAACAAAAACACATTCATTTACCAGCAACGCATGAAGTCATGCATGTGCACAAACATGCACATTTTCTGAAGCACACACATGGATTTACAACTACGGAGGCGTATTATAGACACATGTGCAGGCAATGTCTATATCTCTATCTGTCTCTATCTGTCTATCTGTCTCCATCTATCTATCTATCTCTATCTGTCTCCATCTACTTGTTGTCTGGATAATGGTAACATTTTCACGAGCGTCATCGACGAAAATTACAGCTTGCGACTTTGAATGTAAGTAATTATCACTTCTATCCAAAGTCATTTGAAGTAATGATAGAGCATCAATAAATTACCTATTTTTTTAATCCAAGAACATGGCTATTGTCTTCTCACTTCTTTTTCATTTCTTATTTCTACGCCTGGGGCCTGCCAAGAAGAAATGACTCACAAGCAACATTTTTTTTTTTTTTTTTTTTTTTTTATGTTGCTTTATGTGGGGGGAAAACCCTCTTTGACAAAGAGGGAAAAAAAAAACCCCAAAAAAACGTGAGATGTTTCTCCCAGTAAAAAAATTAAATAAAAAATTTGAAAAAAAGGAGCCAAATAATCCCATCTGATGCTTTTTAAATACAACAAAGGAGCGGTGCCAGGGTGCCTAACTAAACCTGTCAAATTGGCTGCATGTGACTGTGTCTGGAAACGCTTTCCTCTCTAGTAACAACTCCAGGGATTTGAAAAAGACTTCTTTTTTTTTCTTGCGATTCTGGAAAGAAGGAAGAAATCACTGTGCCGGAGTAAGCGCTGCACTCTGGAGACTCCGACTCTCCTACTGGACACCACGGCGGGACCTCGGCAGCCATTTCATTCCAAATTCTTTGTCTTTTTCCCGGTGCGTTCTCAAAAGCTGATAATAGGGAAAATGTGAAAATAAATTGAAAACTGAAGTGAAAGTGTGTCGTGAGAACGTGCGTGAAAACTGAGGAAACCGCCTTAAACCTAACCACATTTACACTGACAAACGAGCATTAAGTCCCAAGCATGCGTGTCTGTCCATATGTATCTAAGACACACGCGCACACACACACGCACACACGTGCACACACACACACGCTCACATGCGCACACACACACACACACACACACACACACACACACACACACCACACACACACACACACACACACACATCCAGATGCACACTGAGGCCGTCCAGGCAGGATGTGTTTACTGTTTAGCGCTGCGTGTTGATGTGATGAGACACCCGGGGCCGCCAGCACCGGTCCGGCGGTGCGGACGCCTTTCTGTTTGATCTCGGGGCGGGTGGAGGTGGGCGGAGTCAGCACGACGCGCCAGAGACACGGAGAGAAGCCTGGAGGTCAGCGAGGTGGCGGCCATGTGCTGTGTGCTTGATTACAGACTGGCCGGGGGCCCCCACTGCCCTCTCGACCCTCGACCCCCCGGCACAGCGGTCGCCTCGACGCGGCGCCCGATGCTTTCTCCAATAACGCAGCGAGGATGAAAGGGGGTCGTCGTGTGAGCGGCGAGGACTCGGGAACCGCTTCCCCCCGTTTGGACCCGGTGAATGGAGCAGCACCACCACCATCACCGCTGCGGCGGTGGCGGCGGAGGAGGAGAAAGGCTAGAGGAGCGCGGAGGGCGTCGGGACATATGGTGGGTGTTTGGCGGACAGAGAGCCTCGTCACACTTCCATAACCTGATCAGTTACTGTGTCAGGACCTTGACCCTTCAGCACGCAGTAAATCAAAGAAGCACCAGTGCTGGAAGGAGTACTCGGAGCTCTTACTTGAAGTATGAGAACAAAGACCCCCACGCAAATTTACTCCAAAAATGAAAGTGCCATTTCTACTTAAATAAAAGTACACAAGCACTTGCTCTTCAATCTATTTAAACTATTTAAAGTAAAAGTACCCCAGTAAAAGTAAAAGTATTCATATTGAATAACCTGACGTAACGGAGCCGATAATACAACATAAAGCGCTTTCTCTCCTACAAATGAGTGTGTGGCAGTTTTGCCTACCACCCGCCACCCAAGTGACGCTTTCAGGGACCTGTGGCACAGAGACACAGACGATGGGGTTTCAGACACACGTTGATTGTAGAGAGGGGACTAGGTGGAATAAGCGCAGGAGCAGATAGACATGCGTCATGACAAGGGCTCCTCTCCTGAGTGTGTGTGGGGATGTTTTACCTGTTGCTGGTTAGACCAACCAAAGAGCAACAGGTATGCAGCCACTCTGATCCTGGGTCCCCAATTACCTGGACCCAGGACAGGTGTGGCTGCTCAAACCACACCATCCCCACACCACAGAGTGATCATAGAGATGTTTAGAAAAAAATGTACAGGTGTTGTCTGAATAATTTACAAATATACACAAATACAAATATTAATATAATATAATAAAAAATATACACATATATAAAGCCTCCCAAACGGACTACTGATCTCAAGTAAATACAGATCATTTAAATAGGTGCTTCAGTACAAAGTAGAAACTACGTTTACTGCTACGTCTTTCCACCACTGAGAAGTACCACTTATATTTAAACCGTGATTCCTTCCTCGCTTTAATTTAATTGGTTCTATTCAAGGACATTATTTTTAAGCGCAATTCGACAAAACTCCTAGAAACTGACCTAATTCACGCGGCCCAAGCGACCATTCCATCCAAACCGAGCCCGCACACAAAGGGTTAAATGTCGACCACCGTCATGGGAGGCTCCTGGATCCCGTTTGGGGAAAACTCAGCAGATTTGTGTAATTTCCTGGTGGCTGAGGGTCCGCTGCTGAGAAGGTGTCCCCTCCGACCGGGTGGCGTCCGGAGGTAAACACCTTCTCCACTGCCAAGAGTTAATCCGCCCATTAGTCCTCGCAGGTGACGGCGGGGTGGTCCACCACTCCACTGTGTGTGTCCTGATAATATTCAAAGGAAAAAACCCAGAGGACAGTCTTTGGTGGGGGGCAGCGGCGCCTCACGGTGTGTGTCAGAGAATACGGAGACAAGAAGGAGGTCGGCCGGAGAAGGGGGGTGGGGGGGACGAACGATAGAGGAAGAGAACGACTGTGCGGAGGGCTCAGCTCAGAGGATGGGAGTCGACGGTTGGAGGATGAAGGAAACGACTGAATATTCCTCTCTTTCGTTCTCCCTTTCTCTCTCTCTCTCTCTCCCCCTCTTTCTCTGTTCCCCGGGGGCCCTGTCTTTTCTGTCGGGCTTATCTTCTTAGGCCTTTCCTGACCTTCTTTGCTGCTGTGGCACCTGGATTTCCGAGGAGGGATGGATGGATGGATGGATGGATGGATGGGTGGATGGATGGGTGGATGGATGGAAGGATGGATGGATGGATGGATGGATTGATGGATGGATGGATGGATGGATGGATGGATGGATGGATGGACGGGTGGATGACACTTCATTCACCCCCAAGGGAAAATTGCAGTGTTGCAAAATTGCAAACAATACTAAAGCAATAGAAAAATACAATAATGAGAACGGTGCAACCCCAAAAAATAACAGAAAAAAATAAAGGTCACGTCCAAAAAATGAAATTTACGGGTCTATACAATAACTTATGAAACACACAGTGAAGCAGAGAGATGTATTTAATAAAGCATTGTCTTGGTGAGGGAGAATACAGGAGTCCTGCAGGGACGGGCGTGGCAATCCATTCAGAACGTGGAGGAGTGAAGAGTGTGTTGGCTTGGTTGCTGCGTTTTTATCTTTCTTGAAAATATGAACCATCGTGTACGGCAGAGTGATACCACGAGCCTCACGAACCACAGCACCACCTTGTTTTTTTTTACTGTTGCTTTTTACTGCCGCCTCTAACCCCTTCACATCTCACATAAAAAAAAAAAAACCATCCGAAATACATATCCATCGCATGACAAGCCCGCCACCCGTCTTCCCTTTTCCATCAAGGCGATAATTTGGTTTTAATAACAGCGTGTCTCCTGCTGGCCTGGCCATAAATCAGCACATCACAGCTTCACCTCTTTCTTCTCGTCCTCCCGACTTCTCTCGCTTTTACCCCCGAGACACTTTCCTCTCTCCCCCGCCTCAGAACATGACTCATCTTCCTCCATGAAGAGCAGCAACAAATAATCATTCAGCCAGGCACCCAGGACCCTTTTTGATTTGCACCTTTGATAAACGGTGTCTCCCCCCCCTTAATTGCAGTGTCTTTCATCTTAATTTGATGTTTGTTTCCTGTCGTTTGTTTTGGAGATCGCTTTAAGCGCAGGGCTGTAATTTTTTTTTTTATTTTACCTAGGAAAGTTGTCATGAATGACGAGCAGGTGGAATTCAAACCTGGCGAGCAGCGTTAGATAGTAGCACTGACAAATAAGCACACTGATTCTAATGCACACGCATGCGCTCGCACACACACACACACACACACACACACACACACGCACACACACACACACACACCGAGACAAATTAACCCACATACACAAAATACAAACACACACGCATAGCGATAATTAGGGTAATTTTTGTTTGAAGTAATATTCATTGCAGTGAAAATAGCACAGATAAAGCACGAGACAATAATAGATGTGAGGAGGACCTTGACTGATAAACTGAAAACCAGTGTTGTTCCAACAAAGAGCATTTTGTCCTACACAATTCAAATTATCTTCTATTTAAACTTGATGCCTACGCTGACAACATTTTGACGGAAAATCGTTTGAAATTTCCAGGTAGGCCTGCCTATATGTTTGCGGAGAAATAAACTGTGTTAACGGCGCTGCTGATGCCGGTTTATTATTAATTATGATTATTAATTATCATCATCATCGCGGTCAATCTCTCACACGTTGGTCATTTGCGTTTGCTCTAAAGACCAATGAGATACCAATCTTTTCGGACGAGCACAGCAACTTGGATTTTGAGGTGACGCGAACGCAGGCATGTGCGCGGATACGCTCGCGGTCCCTTGTTATATAACATGCAAAATGCAGCCGCTAAAATGAGAGACAACTGAATTCAGGTCACAGCGCAGCAGGAAGGCTTCCTTTTCATGTGCGATCCAGAGGGGTCACTCTTATGAACTCATTAGGAGAGAAATGCTAATGTGATTCTGTCTTTATATATATATATATAATTTATATATATATATATATATCTATATATATATATATATATATATATATATATATATTTTTTTTTTTTTTTTTCCCCGTTTTCCATTTTCCTCTTCACTTTCTTAGTTATTTTAACATTCGACACCGCAGCGGAAGCTCGATTTTGGCCTCGCCTCTGCCTTGGTTTCTGGCATGGGCCTGCCGGCGTTAACAAGCCTCCCATTTGTTGCTTTGTCATCAGGTTGTAGCCTTTTGCACCGAACCGGCATCGTCACCAAACAACAAGATAAAAGTCAACCCTTCCACTGAGTTATTGAAATTCACGCTATTCTGAGAGCTCCGATGGGTTATTTAATAAAACTCTTGGTGTAGAAATATTGCGTGATATCGCTGTGAGCAGCAGAATGTGAAGCGATAAAAAAACAAACAAAAAAACACATATCCTACTCTACGGCCCTGCTGATGTTATTTGATCTGGACGGTTAGTTTGAATACGCAATATAAAATGATTACGCGCGTACTTTACAGTGAATTTATGACCTCTGACCCCTATCTGAACCGGCAGCATCCCTCCGATCCTCTCCACCTCCTGCACCGTGCAGCAGAGGGCCTCGAATAAGCCGAGCCCTTGCATTATTGAAATGTGAAAATGTGAAAATTAATATACAGTAAATATGAATTAAAAAAAAAAGAGGAAAAAAATCAAGGGTATCTAATGACTTGCATGCCATGCCAAGGAAATGAAATTGGTGCTTTGTGGTTTTGAAATTACTTCATGTAATGTCATATATAATTTTTTAATTCTGAAGCAAATCCACAGCACAGCATTAGTGCAGCAAGAAAGAAAGAAAGAAAGAAAGAAAGAAAGAATACAATTAATTTATATTATTTGTGGTTGATTCAGGTTCATACATTTCAACAGTGTTTTGATGTACTCTCTTATTGCTATCCAATTGCATTGACATCTATTATAATAAATGGATAATAAATTGATATTTATTAATATAAAGAAATATTTGGATTCAATTGGAGTCTTTTCTTTTTTCTTTTTTAAGTCCTGTCACCTAAATGGAATTGCCTTGCACGGCGTGCGCAGGTAACACAATCCGCATCGTATTTATTTACTTGTCGCTCTTTTTTTGTTGTTGTTGTTGTTTGTTTGTTTTGTTTGTTTGTTTTTAATATAATCCAGAACTATTTTGTTGGGGCTGCGGTTATTTGGCATCGAAATCTCCCAAATCGCAGACGCAAAAAAAAAAAAAAAAAAAACCCTGTGGGAAACCGGCTGAAAAGGTGCAGATTTTACAGGCTAATTAATTTACAGAGGTAGTGTATAAAAAGGCAGAACTTTTAATGGAAGGCGGAGGGGCACGCACGCACACGCACACGCACACACACACACACACACACGCGCACACGCGGAGTGGAAATCTTGTAGCGCAGCGACATTTCACGAGGCTAAAAAACAGAGGAAGAGAAAGAGGGGTGGGGGGGGAGGGAGGGAAAGACGTTAACGGATTTCTAATGAAAGCTTTCGTTGTTCAGGTCTGTCTGTGTGAAATCTTTCTAATTAACTCTCTCTCCGGCGTGTGTGCGGGAGCGCGCGCGCGCGTCCGTGGGCCCGTGCGTGCGTGCATGCGTGCGTGCGTGCGTGCATGCATGCGTGTGCGTGCGTGCGTGCGTGTGTGTGCGTGCGTGTGTGTGTGTGTGTGTGTGTGTGTTTGCCGCTCCACTCTGGAATGCAGCCAGTCTCGGCTCTTTTGAATCCACACTCGGTTCCAAATCCGAAGCCTTTGATCTTTTCCGCTGTCTCCTTACCCGGAAGAGAACCCCACCCCCGCCCCCGCCCCCGCCCCCACCCGCTCCCTCTACCCCCACCCGCTCCCTCTCTCAGCTGGGATGAACGCACACGTGGAAGTGTTGGCCTCGCGCCACACTCCTACCAAATTTAGTCATACAAAGGCGAAGTAGGAGTGAGGGAAAAGGGGTGGGGGTGGGGGGGGTGGGTGGAGGGGGCGGGCGGGGAGGGAGCCGGGGATGAAAGAGCCAGCCGCCAAAAGATCAAAGGCAGCCGCGGCTCCGCCCGCTAACCCCACCTCCGTGCTTTATAAAGATCTGCCCCGCAACCCCCCCCCCCCCCACACACACACACACACCACCCCCACCCCCCGAGTTATTCTCACGCAATCTCCCGCCGCAAACGATCCGCGGACGCGCACGACTCCTCCGTGGATCCAGTCCGCCGCTTTTATTTTTTTGTTTTTGTTTTTGTTTTTGTTTTTGTTTGCCCCCCACTCTCGCGAAAACACTTCCGATTTGGCTCGTTTGCCTGCCTGGCCAATCAGAGGCCGCGGTTGAAAAAGGCGCCAGAATAAAAAAAACAACGACAACAACAACAACAACAACAGAAGATTCAAGATTCAAGATTTTTTATTTGTCACATACATATACATACTTCCATACATATATGCAGTGAAATGTAATCAAACGAAAAAAAAAAAGTAAGAAGGAATGTAAGTAAAAAAAAAATGTAAGAAGGAACGCGTTGTAAAAAAAAACAAACAAAAAACGAACAAAACAAAAAAAAAAAAACGCCACTTCGCCCTTTCTTGTGTTCATTGGCTTATTTCGTCGCACCGCGCTGCTTCTTAATGGCGTCACGGGGCTCTTCCGTAACGCCGCAATTCCCCTCCGCGATGGTGAAGAGAAAGTGTTTCATAACCCGCACCCTTCATGCGCTCGGGGATGCCCCCCCCCCCCCACCCCCACCCCCACCCCCACCCCCACCTCCCCCCACGCCCCTCAAAGCCAAATCACCGAATACAATGATTTCGGTTTTAATTATTGAGTAATGTGGCAGGAATATGCGTGAGCGACGGAGGCTGACCAAAGTGCGACAACGCAGATTGTCACGAATATTTTAACGGGGGGAGGGGGGGGGGGGGAACAAAAAACAAAAACAACAACAACAAAAACAAAATAAAGTAAAATAAAGCCCCCTACACAGTGCACTAATAGGTTTTCATATCGGGTTAGGGTGGCTCGCGTCGGCCACTTTTATTCGTAGCCTAGAGACGCGGGGCCTGCGTTGTTCGCGGAGCGGGCGAAGACCATTTCCACGCGGAATTTGGGTTTTCAGCTGTTGGACCGTGGAGCATGGATGCGATACTTTTTATTTATTCATTTGTTTGTTTGTTTGTTTGTTTATTTATTATTATTATTTTTTTTTTTTTGAGCCACCCAAACTTAATCAGTGAGTTGTTTTCTTTTCACATCACGGCCAAGTCTGAGCGCGTCTCGTCTCTCTCTCTCTGTCTGTCTCTCTCTCTGTCTGTCTGCCTCTCTCTCTCTCTCTCTCTCTCTCTCTGGAGCGTCAATCAGAGCGGCGGCTCGCCTTTCATCTCTCCTCCAGCACGAGAGACGAAGCGAAAGGGAGAGAGAGAGAGAGAGAGAGAGAGAGAGAGAGAGAGAGAGAGAGAGAGAGAGGGAGAGAGAGAGAGAGAGAGGGAGAGAGGGAGGGAGGGGAGAGCTACATTACCAACGCGCACACACACACTCGCCAGGTTATTGGCGTCGGAGCAGCTCTCCGGTGAGGAAGTCGGTGCCGCCTTCCGATCGAGGGGCTTTTTTTTTTCTCCCCCCCCCCCCCCCCTCTCCCATTTCGATCCGTCGCGGGATGCGTCTCGCTTCCTCCGCGGACTCCCGGTCCCGTGTCACCTCCCAGGACCACCCGAACGAGGAACTATCGTGATTTTTTTTTTTCGTTGTTGTTGTTGTTGCTGTTGCTGCTGCTGCTGCGGTTGTTGTTGTTGTTGTTTTTGTCACTTCTCTGAAAACTTTTTGTCTTTTTTTTTTGTTTTTTGTTTTTATTCCGCTGGACCGACGCCGTAGTGATGATATTTTAAGCGCGTGCTGCTCTTCAAAGTGCCGCTGTCCCGGCGTGCACCGGGCGCGCACACACACACGCACACACACGCACACGCACGCACACACGCTTCTTCTTCTTCTTCGTCTTCTTTTTTTTCGTTTGGTTTTATTTATTTTGTTTTAGAATTTTCTGCAAGGTTTACAATTCGTCGTAATTCGACTCCTTGTGGAAACCACGCCAGAGGACAACAACAAACAACAAACAAAACA
This sequence comes from Zeus faber, assembly GCF_960531495.2. NCBI lineage: Eukaryota > Metazoa > Chordata > Actinopteri > Zeiformes > Zeidae > Zeus > Zeus faber. The sequence continues at coordinate 19,163,227 of NC_137191.1, forward strand.
AAAAGAAAAAATATATATATATCCAACAACAACAACAACAACACACAACCACGTGTGTGAGTGACTGTTTTGGGGGGTATTTCAGGAGTCACGGGACAGTCAGGGGTTGTCGTCGGCGCTACCAGGTCCGACAAAATGCCGCAGTTATCCGGCGGCGGGGGAGGCGGCGGGGACCCGGAGCTCTGCGCCACGGACGAGATGATTCCCTTCAAGGACGAGGGGGACCCGCAGAAGGAGCAGATCTTCGCCGAGCTGAGCCACTCGGAGGAGGAGGGCGATCTGGCCGACATCAAGTCCTCCCTGGTGAACGAGTCGGAGAGCAGCCCCAACAGCAACGGCCACGACGTGAGTGGAGAGGACTACTTGGTGGAGGACCTGAGGGTAAGTTTTTATTTGAGATAAAATATGACAGTGTCAATCCATTGAAAGTGGAGTTCTGAATGTGAGTGGTCATACCACCATAGGTCATTTATGGCGTAGGTGGTATTTGATCTTTTTTCTTTTCTGGCTGTTATTGGAATATTAATTTCGATTATTTGCGGTGAAATACAATAAGCACATTAAATGTCTTAATACTCAAAGCCTTGTGAGTAGAATAGGAGCGATATTTGCTGCTGTTTAGAATAAACATTATCGAATAAATCTAGTGTACAGGCCTAGGTGGCTTAACACGTTTAAAACATGGTGATGCATTTATTTGAAAGGCCCAGAGTCCATTAAATACAAAGTGCACAGGCAGATAATTTATTTTTTTGACTATAATTTGCTGTTCGCATTGGATTATCCACATAATAATTATCAAACAATTTTGATTGTGTGTGTGTGTGTAAAGAATAGGAATTACAATTTTCCCATTTTAAGAATTGAATAATTACAATTTACCTAAAATCAAGGTGAATGTCTTTTCAGAGACACTGTAGAAAAATTGTTTAAATTAATTATTTCAATTTGCAATTTAATCACAATATAAATGTGAATATCTCTAGATCAGATACACTGTTTAAATAGTGATGAATTTATTTGTTTGAATGTCTTTTCAGAAACAGGTTATGAAATGAATTTTCAATTAGCAATATCAAGATACACTGAGAAAGTGTTGTAATAATTCGTTTGGTAATTGCTCATAATAATTTTGATGGAATGAGAATGAGTTGTTTTTTTAGTTTTTTTTTATTTAATTATTAATTCAGTGCCACATCCCCTGTTAAACATCTGCATCTAGAAAGCCAGAATGTCTGAATGTAGGACACACTCCCCCTAAGCGTGCACAATTTATAATATAAAATAATAAAAGCAATTTGATTTAGTAAAATCCATATTTATTTTCTGTCCTGACAGCCTCCACCTATGGAGCGCTGAAGATGTTTATGAGCCGTCACTTTCTACCTTGAGTTTGGTACTTTGTCATTAACCAATGTTAATGGAATTTGGGTGCCTCCTGACTGAGACTGTACACAAACGCTAACAAATGTCATACAGACGTAGGAGACAGCGGCTGAATGTTAATTGGGAATCCAGGGAAGTTCCCAGTCTCAGCTTGAAGCCACCCTGAGGGCTTTCAACTACAAAAGAAGGTCCTCTTACCAATTCTGATTTAAGACCAGAGTGGAAATGGATGTGCAGCATCCAGGAGATGTTTTTTTTTTGGGAGGGGGGGGGGCATTGATTTTTTTCTTCTAAAAGTGGACATGAAAATGAGTGACATTGAATATGCTAATTCACAAGCTACCTAAGGGTGTGTGTGTGTGTGTGTGTGTGTGTGTGTGTGTGTGTGTGTGTGTGTGTGTGTGTGTGTGTGTGTGTGTGTGTGTGTGTGTGTGTGTGTGTGTGTGTGTGTGTGTGTGTGTGTGTGTGTGTCAACTTGTGTGACAGGCAAAGTGATGACATTGCTCCGAGCTGTGTTTGTGGCTGACTGAGACGACAACAATGATTTAAAGTACACAGCTGTAATGTTTAACCCAAAAAATGAATAACCATATATTTTTGTTTTTCCACAGGCAGCTAGACAATCCCAAATGCAGCAAGACTCGTATCATGAAAAACACAGAGAACATCCGGACGACGGTGGGTAGAATTTGAATCTTCCTGCTTCACAAGTACTGCATTAAAAGACAACACAGACACACCAACACCAACACCATCGACTACCTTAGATTTTCGGTGTTAATTTCCAGTGCAGAGTGTGGTGTGGAGAGCCTGACACCCGCCTGTTGCCCCTGCAGAAGTGATCAGTCACACCGATGGCCCCTTTTCCTTATCACACTCCCTGTTTTAGCGGCTCAGACAGATAATCTCCCAAACCCTCGTGTAAGGACATGCCATAACCCTTATTGAGACTGCTTCCTGTTACCTACCTCAAAGCTCCGGGCGCCTGTTAAGGAATCATAAAAAAAAACAAAAAAAAACTTTGGAGATGAAAATATATATATTATAATTAAAGTTGATATTTTGTCTTTATTTTATGCCCCATACCACAGAAATGATATTAATTCAACACAACGTATTTTACTATGGATTGGCAATGATTATTATAACAACATTACATGAATGGTGATTTGACAGGATTTTTGTTGACGTTGGTGTTGTCCAATGCAACACATTGCTGTCGTTCCGGTCTCGCTGGACCCAGTTGGGCTCAGCTGCTCCCAGTTGGGCAGTGTGACCCCGCTGCCGCAGGTCATGATTGAAGCCATGAGTAGAAGTGTGCCTGTTCTTTGTTCCCCATTCAGTCCTACGAAAGACCCCACCCCCCACCCGACCCTTTCCCCAACCACATACAGGCCTGCTCCACACCAGGCTTCGAGCTCCATGTTGCCATCAGGCTACTGTATCTCGTAAACACCCCCACCCCCCCAACACATACACACACACAAGGTCGTATTAACCCGTATACAGCGAGACTGGGGATCGCCGTTGCATTGGGGCCCCCTCTCCGAATAGTTGGGGCGTGTCCTGTTTTGACACAGTCTGTATGTTCTTCTAATTGGTGCTAATTGGCACAGAGGGGCTCCATTGTTCCTCTGCATAATACGACCCTCCTCTCGCGGGTGAGAAGAAAAGGCCACAAACAAAAGGCTGCGGCGACTCGGGCCACAGGTCAAAGCGATCGACAGCGATATCATTGTGGCATCGAGAAACCGGCAGGAGAACTTTTTGTGTCGAGGGGGCCGGCTTTGCTGTGACAAATCTGAAATGAATCACTAAACGAACAATGTCCCACGCCCGTCGCAACTCCCGAAATGCGTCATTATGATCCAGGGGGAAAAAGGCCGTAGTTAATTTTATTTATGGCCCTAATAATATTGAGCACTATAGAAACGAAACAGTGACGTGACACTTTCTTTTTTTCTCGGCTCTTTGCAGGAAAGCATCAGGACATGTACGGGAAAGGCCATCCGTACTCGGGCTACCCAGGCTACATTATGATGACCAACATGAGCAACGACTCCTACATGAACAACGGCTCGTTGTCGCCGCCCATGCCCAGAACGGTCAGTAGAAACTCTCTTTATCTGCTCCATCTACTCTTCTCTATACTAAACCCTGTGTATCACTTTGCCTCTCAACCACAACCCCAAGGAAGTGTTTTGTTTTTGTTGTTTATTAAATTAGTCATTTTATTATCAACATCTACAATAAAGAAATAGGACATGAATAGTTCAAGATGTGGCGTTCTTCAAGGCTTTATTAAATGGGAATTTTATTTTTCCCTGTTGTTTAGCAACAAAGTTTCTAATCTGCCCATTTTTTAATTTTTTAATTTTTTAAATAAAGCTTAGACGCCTGTTGTTGATTTATATTCACATTAATTTCTTAATGAAAACGGCAGAAAGTGTTTGAAAAATGTGTGTTTTTGATTTGTGTATCATGATCTTTAGCAATTAGTTTTTATTACAAAAAAGGAAAAATAACAAACAAGTGAAACAAAGAAACACGTACAATTTGCCCCGGTCAATTTTTTATTTATAAATTTTTTTTTATTTTGTTGATTCGGCATATTCTCTAGGAATTGGCGGTAGAAAGTCATCAAATGTATTTTTTAATTTTTGATTTTTTTAAAGACATTTTCTTCAAAAGTTAAAATCATTATGCTGGTTTTATTTGTGTTTCATCATTACCCAGTCCCAGTTTTAATCTGCCAACTGACAACCAAATTTTGACTTTTGGCAACAGGAAACCTGATTTGATATCATCCATATATATCGTTTGTTCTTGTTGTTTATTGTATTATTTGTTATATCTAAAAGTTCTGCATGTCAACATGCTCGGAGCAAGCCTCCGAAATACAGTAGTACCGCATCCCTGTGCCCTAAAAGCAGCAGAGGACGGTACCAGGCCATCCAGGGTTGCTTTGCGTTGTTGGACTGATGTCCTTGTGACGGTATTAATTTTGGGCGGACTGCAGGTCCCTCACTGGCGGCTTCCTGTGTCTGTTCTGTTTGCAAATTTCCCCCAGCAAGACACACACAAAACGCAGGGTACGCTCGCAGCTGTCCACCCTAATCCTATTGTGTGTGTGTGTGTGTGTGTGTGTGTGTGTGTGTGTGTGTGTGTGTGTGTGTGTGTGTGTGTGTGTGTGTGTGTGTGTGTGTGTGTGTGTGTGTGTGTGTGTGTCACATGGAAGACAGCAGCTTCAGATTGGCTATGGTTCAATGGCTTTAAACGACTGTCCACAAACCTGTGTGTTGTCGGCGTGTGGATGTTCACTCACACTCATTTTGTTGAATAATCAAGAACTGGGCCCGTGTGTGTGTGTGTTGCCGCCGCCGTTCTTCAGGTTGGTTTCATGCGAATAAACCTGTCAAAGTTTTGGGTTTGAGTCTTATGAGAATGAGCGCTTCGGAAACAGATGCCTGATTGTTGGGTGCACAGGCCACATGCTGTGTGCAAAGGATCTTCTTGTACACGCAACTCTATCCCTGAATGATGTTAAAATTGCATTGGTTCCTCTTTGCTGTTCTAGGGGATGAAATGTGACTTTGTGAGGTGGGGAAAAAAACAACTTTGACTGATGGCCCTGTGAGTCACACCCCCCCCGCCACCCTTAACAAATTAATATAATGCTTTATGAAATGTGGGCTCAGATGCTTGTCATACAAATTTTTTTTTATGGCCACTTTCTTTGTGTTTTTATTTTATTTTTTATATAGTCTATCGTATGCAATTTTAAAGCTTTTTAAAGTTAAAGATCTATATGGAAGCAGGGAACTTGAATGAATTAGAGCAGGCAGTTCACTGGCTGCCAGAGCCTCTTAGGGACGCACTTTAATTTCATCCACTATGGCACCCCCCCCTCCTGTTTTCAATAAAACGGTAGTCATTTTTTATACGTCTCTCTCACTGATCTAATAAAAAGAGCTCAGTGAATACGAGTCTCCCCAGCTTTCCTCACTGGATGTCATCCTGCCACCTCCATCGCCGGCCATCGGTGGGGCTCGGTTTTCAAACCAGATCAAAGGCACGTCCTCTTTTATTCGGCTCCATCCCCACCCACTGTTTGCGGAGTCCAAGCAGTTTAGATTGATTCCTATTGACCATGGCGTTTCTGTACATGGTGCTCAGCCATGACTGAGCCGTAAATTGTCAATATGTTTTTTTGCCAGGATTGAAAAGTTACTACGGACAAAGGCCGTTTGTGTAAAGGTCAACAGTTCAATGGCTATTTAACACCGGTACTGCGTACTGGAAATAACCACAGGTGTGTCATGGTTTCAGTGTGCGGACTCTTTTCAGTTCTTGTTTGGAGATAAAAGCATCTGCACGGTTTGGGTTAGGTCTATAGGGTGTCTGGTTAGTTTTCATTTACTTACAATGGTACTGTTTAGTAATTGGGAGCAGTTGAGACTTAACATTATTCCGTCTTTGGCTGGTGTGGTTTCTTCTTTTAAAAAGAACCACATGAAAGGAATCACGCTCGCCTGCTATTGCCTAAGAAGCCAATTGGCTTTTAAAGGGCTTATGGTATTTGTTCAGTTTGGACAAACCTTTTTTTTAATGATTATTGTCCTTTTCACCTGCTTGATTTAGGTCTGTGTGTCGTTGCTGTAGGGAACTGTAAAAACAGCACTTCCGTACCATTACTTTAATGGCCTTAAATTGCTCGTGTGTCTTGCTGTCAATGCCTGAGCGTTGGTGTATAAGGCGCCGCTGGAACATTGGTTTTGATTGAATATTGCATTCACAGTGATTGTCAGAATCATATGAATGGCTCCCTTTTAGTATTAAAATTCGATCTTTAAAACAAACCTACTAGTTTTGATGTAACGATGGGGGGGGAGTGGCTTTTCTTGAATCATGCAAAATAGACATTCATTCACTCATTCTCCCTAACCGCCAAGCGGAGTTCAACACACATGGTGACACACACTTATTTTAACACGATGGTAACATAAAATTAATTCTCAAATCCAAGGGGCTAATTGTATATCTCAGGGTCTGGAGCAACAGCATATGAGCGGCGAGATGGATGGCAGTGCTGTTGTGGTTCGGGGCAGCTCGGAGCAGTCCTTCTCCCCGTGGACCCTTGGCTGCAGATCCCCGAACAAGGAGGCTGCAGTGCAGCGCTTTCCTTTGAAGTAGTGAGAACGTGACGGATCTGCTAGCCAGCGTCTCACAGCGTGGAATCACTAACCCAGGCTTACCTAACGGGATTTGCTGAGACCGCTCCCGTGTCCCCCAGTGCCATGTGTGTCCTCAGCCAATGCCCCCAGCCCTAGCGTGGAAGATCCTTATTAAAGAGAACACTACATTTCCCAGCAGCCTTCCATGTCCACACACCATCTTCCAGATGGCAACTTATTGCACATTGTGCAGATATATTGATCTCTGGCTCTATAGTGGACATGCTGAGTTTCAGTAGAACCATCTAACAAAAGATGTTTTAGGAAGGGAGTAGCAGATGATCGCTCCTCATTTGTTGTTGATGATGATGATGATGATGATGATGGGGAGGAGGCTCCCGCTGCCTCCTGGGGTGACATTTGATGGTGAACCCATGACTGTTCAGCTGTGACTCGCAGAAAATCCGCAACAAAGCCTGGTCAAGATTGGTCGGATTGACGAGGGCTCGGCTCAAATGGGTTAAACGCACACCTGAGGTCAACAGGTCAGGACTCAGGGACTGATTAGCAGTTGGTCTGTAAGCCCCCGAGCCAAAATTGTGCCCCGCTGTGGTATGATTGTGATAAAATGTTTGTTTTTCCATTTGGGGGGGATTGTTTTTCAGAAGACTGCAAGGGCATTTGGAGAAATGCAACAATGTGCTTAGCATTTCGTTTTGTCACACTTAAAGAACCACACAGTGGAATCCAATACAACATGCAATGCATCCAGTGTAAGTTTCATACAACTCCGACAAAAATGACCCATTTTATTCATTAAAAGCATATCTCCACTCGCTGGTTTTTGGTATAGCAGCAATGAGTGAAAATAATGGAATGAATACTGAATAAATGTCACCAATGAAAAGCAATGTAATCTGTGCATTTGACGTTGTTTCATTATGATTACTGTATTTAAATATGGCACAAATTCCTTTCCATATGCAAAATTAGCTTGAAATGGCAAGAGTCATATTTTGCCGAGAGCTGATGAATGATTTAAAGTGGAACTGCAGTTGCAATCACTTATTTTGAGTCATATTCACAACACTTAAAAGCTGCCAATATAAAATAATAATCATTACTTCAAACTGACGGATCAGCAAAGGGGTCAGGAGGCTGTTCCAGAGCTCTCTGAGGCGCATTCAAACAGAAGTTTGATTGGAGAAATTCCTTGTGTGGTGGCTAATCGATTGTGGTGGATTTGGATTGGGTTCCTAAACCAGAACTGATTCTCAATGCAGATCTGGCTCTTGCATTATTTATGGCATCTCTTGTGCAGGTGTGTGTGTGTGTGTGTGTGTGTGTGTGTGTGTGTGTGTGTGTGTGTGTGTGTGTGTGTGTGTGTGTGTGTGTGTGTGTGTGTGTGTGTGTGTGTGTGTGTGTGTGTCCTCACAAAGGCTCAACACTCTCCTCTTGGGCTGTGTTTGAAGTGCCACTTTATAAACAATACTGTTTACCCCATGTTCTCCTCTGGTTCTTTACTGTTTGATGCCAGTTGACACATTTACTCCATATGTTCCCTTCTAACGACTTCATGTGGTTGCAATTGCGTTATCAGTGTATTTGAACTGGTTAACTTGGAGCTCACCGGAATGACTCACTCCCATGTGAGACCCATGTGTTGCGTAACAATAAAACCAAAAACAACACGATGAATTAGGTATTTGGATTATATTGGCAAGATTGATTTTCTCAATATTGTTTGTCAGTGTTCAGTTGAGAGGATATTTTTTGAGATTTGGTTGGTTGAACTTTGTGTTTTAGCATAAAGGGAATACAGGGAAACGCCTATTTTAATGCAGTGCCACTAATACTGCAATTTGAAATCATGACTTTCCTTTGTGAATATCAGCTATGTTGAGTCAAAGACTTTATTTTGCGAGCCCAAATCGACCGTTTCAGCTGTTAGAAACAGAAGCTTGACCAACACCAGAACAGTGAAATTCTAATTTAATACCATAACTCTGTGTGGCTCGTGGCCAATCCTTTCCGTCTTATTTCAGACAGGGAAGAAAAAAAAAACACTGGCTTGCTCCTTTTATCTTCAATATGCATTCATTCCTTCAATTTAAAAATTGTAGTCTTAGACAGTGTCGAGTCCTTCAAAACGTGGACTGGAATCCGTATTTTAAGTGCTGCAGCTCTGCCTGCAAGTTGGCTATAGACTTGCGTTGTATTAAAAGTACATGTGACCAAATCAATTGAATGAGTTTTTGATGAGCACTGCATGTTTGGAACATGGTTGGTGTATATTCTTATCATTTTTGGGCTATATTCATAGTTTTTGTTCTCTTATTCGCTCAAAACAAAATGCACTTCGATTTCCACAATCTACTTCCACCCACTTTCACAACCCACTCCTTCCGCAACTCACTGAACCCAGCATCCCTGATCTGACCCAGTACTCAGTACTTTGCCGCTATAGCCCGCTCTACAAAATGCAGCTTACAGGTCTCAACACCCGCTGAAGGAGCCTCACTCCTCACCTTCAGCCTGACGCTGATCGCCGGGGGTCAGCAGACGACCGAGCCAGGAGGGAGTGTTGTGTCTGGGTGGGATCTTCCTGCAGCAGTGGACCCACAGCAGCTGGAATGAGGGAATATGAACTTTTAGTTTGTTATTTTCTTTAATTGCACAGTTGGTGTCACTCCATCTTGCTGCCTCACCAATGTGTGCATTGATGGTGACCGGGAGTCAAAGTCATGGACCGTTTCTCAGCATGACTCCTTGCTAAAAGTCTGTCAGAACTTCCCTGAACATAAACTCTACTTCTACTGACTCTACTACAGAAAACAAGATGTATTCCATTGCCAGTTTGGATCGGAGTAGCAAAGCATCATTGTTTATCAAAAGCATTGCTTGTTCCTGAATTGGACACGGCGATATGCTCCCTCGGAAAATAAGCGTTACTTTTCCTGGTCATAACTAAATTCTTGCCTGTGGTCCCTAAAAGCTGAACACCGCACCTAACTGTTCATTGATGGGGGTCAGAGGAAACACACCAAAAAAAAATCCATGTACCATCGACGCCAATTGCGCAAACTTTGTCGCTATCTATGGAGCCGAGGTGTTATTAGCCAGTAAACTGCAATGAGGCAATTAACAGTGCCACATGGGTGCAAATCCTGCTGGCTGTGTCCAGACTTCAGAGAGGCTAAAAACAGCCCTCACGTTGTCTAACATGATCAATAGCAGCTCTGTTGTGTGAGGCTGGTCAGTCACTGTCTCCCTCCTTTACTCCCTCCCTTCATCTCTTGCTTTTTCATATTTTTCAGAAGCTCATTATTTCGTTCTGCTGTGGGTGTGCAAGTTAAAGAAGCTTGCATGCAATGTGTATCTGACAGCGCTGAAATATTAATAGCCCCCGATGTAGGAGGTTGGTGTAGGGCCTGCGTAGCTACGGTACAAGGCGTGTCTTCTCGCCACTGGGCTTTATGAGCCAAGTCGTTAAATAAAAAGATGCATATAGCCAGCGCTATTTGTCGGTGATTTCTTTTTTCCTTATGGCAGTGAACATCAAACTGCGAAAAATCTTCCTCAGACAGTGTCCAATATATACAATGAACTGGAGACCTGAGCAAACACAGCGGTTTTTCTGTTCAGCAGAGAAGGAGGGGTTTGCTATCGAGTCATTTTGTGTGGTCTCGGCCATAAAAAAAAAAAAAAAAAAAGAAACACCCTGTTCTTTGACTGTGAAAAAAGCTGTCTTTAATTTTTGGGGAACCCATAAAAGTTTGTCGCTCCTTTCATATCGGCCGCCGAATTGAAAACAAATGCTGCATTCTCCCCTCCTCTCCTTTGAACTATCCAATTATGGAGTTGTGAAAATAAAAATCAGCCTGTAGATCTCGCTCACGCTCTCTCTCTCTCTCTCTCTCTCTCTCTCTCTCTCTCTCTCTCTCTCTCTCTCTCTCTCTCTCACCCCCCCCCCCCTTGTTTTTGAAGAAACCGAGGGGGGGGGGATCACTGATGTCAAAGTCAAAACCAAGAGCATTAAGGAAACTGGTGAAATGCAATACAGCTGCAATCCGACATGACGCTAGAAAATAGGGCTGAGGAGCAGAAAGCCTCTCCCGTATTCCCAGGGCGCGCAACTGCTCCCGGCCTAGGCTTTGATCTCTTCAAAGCCTCCTGCCTCCTACTAGATGGAGAGTCTTGGCTGCCGCTCGCGAACGCTGGAGAGGGGGAGTGGTGGGTTGGGGCTTGGAGAGAGAGGGAGAGGGGGAGAGAGAGAGAGAGAGGGAAAGAGAGAGAGTCCCCCCCTTCCACGGCTGAAATCAATCACGGGGCAGCGGCAATTATGTGTAATCCAACACCGCCCAGATTAGCGACTCCTGTTACCTGAGCGTCCGGGGCTCCTGTAATCTTTGGAGATACACTGGACGCACCCGCCACCAAAGAGGTATATCAGCCAGGTAGAAGCAAGGGCACCGGGGAGGAAACGGGGAATGCAGGGCTGAGAGAGAGAGAGAGAGAGAGAGAGAGAGGTGCTGAAAAGCAGGCTGCCCTGCTTCCGTCCAGCGGAGCAGAAAATCCAAGTAGACTGGAGTGATTACACTTGCAGATGTAGTGTATTTATGACGATTGGCACGGGCAGAGCAAAAAAAAAAAAAAAAGACTCCTGGTTTTTATGGAGCATGTGAGTCTGGTGCTCACGAGCCAGGCCGCCTTTGTGTTGCAGCGTGTGCAAGATGTCACCTCCGTCGTACCCCCCCACCCCCACCCCCACCGCTGCCGCCATCAAGCGTTCCATATCTCTATCCCTCACGCCCTCCGCAGCCGGCTCCGAAATGCTAGCTTGGCCAAGGCTCCTGCCCCAGGCGCCCAATTTGCCATGGCTGGAGAAAAACTCAGTGGCCCCAAGTCACTGAGGGAAAGCAAGCGCCTCTCTTCCCCGGCAGTGTGAGTCGGCCTGATCATGTAAATTTGCGGTGTCTAACATATTGCAATTATCACTCTTCCGCTGTTGTCTGTGTTTAATCCCAATTCTGTTTGCTAGCTGAAAGCGGCTGAAAAGTGGGAATTTGGTTTCAGCACAAAACGTGGAACGGCTAACCCCATGCCACCAGGTTTCAAATATATTAATTAATTTATTTATTATGATTATTATTATTATTAGTAGTATTTATAGAAATATATATCTTTCTTTTTAGATTAAAGGAGTCTCAGTCTTTAGCGCGAACAGATGTCAAATTGCTGAATCTGGTTATTGGAACATATGACTGCATTTAATTGGAAATATTTCTGTTCCTTTGATTTCCCCCAACCCCCGTCTGTGCTCTGTCTTTAGCGCTGATGTCACAGGGAAGTGAAAAGGGCTTTGTTTATCCTCAGTAGTCACTTGATGTTGGATGATGAAATCCACACAGATATCTAGCAAGAACGTGTTTGTTCGTCTGATGGTCTCGCCTCGCTCGTGCTCCCGGCCTCCTTTGATCATCCGGCTACTTCTGTAATGATGGACGGCAGTTATTTCTCTCTCTGAGATGTACACAATAAGGCAATACAGCGTACCGCCCATGTAAGAAAAAAACCCCCCACAATAAAACAAGAAATAGAATTTGTTGATAACCCCAATGATTCAGCGGTTGTTGTGGGTTAGACTGACATTAAAGGCACCAGTGGCTTTAAAAAATTAAAAGGTCACCTGGAATGGATGTATGTGGCATCCGCAGGGGCCACCGCCCGTCTCAGCGGTAGCACTTCACATCCGCCGAGGGCCGTGACCCGCAGCACGGGGGGGGCCCAGGTGAAAGCTTTTCATGTCCTCCGATGGAAATACATCACAGATGCATTCTTTACTTTGAGCTGCCCGTCATCAAACAATGCATCAAAATATCAAATCAATCCATCCGCCTCCCTCCACCGCCCCCCCCCGCCTCGACCTCGTACTCCTATCTTTTTGAGATGAAAGGTAGTGCAATACGAGTACCCAGGCCTGGACTCCCCCGCGCGCACGCACACACGCACGCACGCCTTCCCCTGGATGGCATTCACCCCCATCAAGCACTGAGTCGAGGACAGTGGCGAGGGGGGGGGGGGGAGAGCAGGTTAGAGAGGACCTCCATCACCCTCACCCCTTCCGCCCACCTCTGCCATCTTGCTTTGATAGTCTTTTGTCTTAACTATTAACGTAATTGTAACTCTGAAGATGATCTGATTTGGTCTTTTGACCATTTAAAAAGACTCCTTCCACACTGTAATGTGTTTTTACAATGGGCATTGATTTGTGAGGTGATACTCAAAAAAAGACATTTAACAACGCACATTTTAAACATCTCATGCAGTGCAAAAATCACCCACTGATTGCTTAAAGGCAATATTTTTCTTAAATGTGATCTGACTGAAATATGACTGAATTCAATTGTATTATTGCAATGGTGTATGTAGCATGTTGCGCTTTTCTCTAGAACAGACAGACGCTTCTCAAGTATAGCATCAGGTGCATTGGAGCATCCTATGCTGTTTACGTGGTCATATAGTCGGGAGCTTAAGTAGCACTTTTGCGTTTCAAAAATTTACCCCAAAATTACGGTTTCACGGTATAATCTGATGCACTCCTTGGCCATGTCTTACACGGTCATTGATTTGTTTGCATTAAGCTTAATAAAACCAAGCACAAAAGTAACCCGTGGGGGCGTGGCGTCCTTGTGATGGTTCAGGTCCTTTGAGAGGTTCTTCAAGTGTTCCCTCCTTCCATTGGGTGGAGAAAGCCATTTGTTCAGAGGGGATACCATTTGAATAGCTTTGAGCTTCCATTCAGAAGTAAGGGGCTATGTGTGTGTGTAGCCTGAGGACACCCTCGGAAAATGTGTGGTTTTAATGACTAATTCCAGGCTGAAAGGCAGTTGTTTGCTGTCTTTACCAGTTAATCCCTTTAAAATGTGGACTCGCACCCAAACATTGGGCCGCAAGTATTATTCCATTGTGCATAATGGTAAATGAAAAGATTTGTAATAAGATCCACACAAATGCTTCTTCATACATGACTATGCAGCATGAGCATAATGCACTGTACTATTCATAATATTTACTAATATCAAAAACCTAAAAAAAATAAACCTGACGCTTCAGTGCACATTTCTATTTGTGTTGGTCCTCTCTCGGTAATATGATACCACAAACTGGGGCTTTCACACAAAGGGTCAGAAGTTCAGCTGTCGTGATACTTTTCTAACAAGGACTGTTTTGGGACATGCCTTCTTTTAAAAGTGGTAATCTGTAAAATTATTGTGTTAAAAAAATAAATGTTTTTTTTAATTAGAAAGATATACACTATATTTTATACACTTATTTTTTTTGGGCTTGCAGTTAAAGAAACAGCCATTCAATGTATTTATATTATGCATGTGTTATGCTCAGTGGCTCAGAACGGATGTGAACCCACAAGCACGAGACCGGTTTGCGGTTTGAGTCGCAAGATGTGGAAGGTGGTATGGATGCGGAGACACCAGGGGAGACGCAGATGAACAGCTGCTGGGTTGACGATCTTGGATACGGGAATGGCCCTACAAAGCATGGAGCCAGCTTTCTGGACTCAACCCAGAGGGGTAAGTCCCACCTAGAGAGCCAGACCCTCTTTCCCAGGGTGTAGGCGGCGGCCGGGGTTCAGCGACGGTTGGCTGATCTCTGATAGCGGTCGGAGGTGTGGAGTAGAGTGGCACAGGCCAGTCAGGTGCATTGACACCACCGGATGAAGGCTTGGACAGATGGAATGCTAGCGTCCCGGTTCTGCTCTGGGAAACAGAGGAGGTTGATAGCCGCACGAACACTGGAATGGCGAGAGGCCAGTAGCAGATCTGGGTGTGGTGTTATGGGCATATTCTACCCATAACAGTTGTCTGGACCATGAGGTAGGATTCTGTGAAACCATGCAGCGCGGTCTCATCTCCTGGTTCGTCCTCTCCGTCTGGCCATTGGACTGGGGATGGAATCCAGACGAGAGGCTGACTGTGGCCCCCAGCAGACTGCAAAACTCAGTTCAGAAATGAGAAATTAATTGAGGGGGCCCCCCCCCATTGGAGACAATGTCTTTAGGGTCACAGCCCTCGCTCTGTTTGTGGGCAATTTAGACATCGGAATAAAGTGAGTAGCCTTGGAGAATCTACCACAGTGAGGATAGTAGTGTAACCTTCCGAAGCGAGGAGCCCATTGGAGCCCATTGACAAAGTCCAGAGAGATGCGGGACCACGGACGATGGGGAATGGGCAGAGGCTGGAGGAGACCAGCTGGGGCTTGACGGGAGTTCTTGTTTTGTTAGCATACTGGACATGCAACCACAAACCCCTGAGTGTCCCGATCCTTGTATTCCCACCGTAAAAATTGTCGGAGAAGTTAGAGTCCTGGCTACCCCAAGATGGCAAGCTAACCAGGAGGAGTGTTCTCACTGCAAGAGCATACCTCTGCTGGCACAAAAAGGTGGTTATCAGGGCAACTGGAGCAATTGCTGGTACAGCCCTTACGCCCAAATCCACCTCCACCAAAAACTGACAGAAGGGGCCAGGCAGGTGAAGAATGGGTGAGAAGGTGAACTGATTCTTTAACTCACTGAAGGCCTTGTCCGCTGCAGGTAACCAGAAGAAAGGTGAACTCGCGGAGGTCAACGCAGTGTGTGGCCAGTACCGGCCAGTCGATGACTGCACAAACCTTGGCTGGGTCCATCTGCAATGTTGACATGGCGGACATGCTCCTGCTCCGATCTGGAGAATATAAGGATATCATCCAGGTAGACAATAATCAAATCTCTGAGAACATCATTCACCATGGCCTTGAAGACTGCAGGAGCCATTTTCCATTAGTCGCCCTCCTTGATACGGACCAGATGAAAGGCATTCCGAAGATCCATCTTGGTGAACATGGTTGCCCCCTGCAGGAGTTTGAAAGCAGAAGATATGAGCGGAAGGGGGTACCCGTTTTACACATTTATATTGTTCATACTACGGTAGTCGATGCAGGGTCGCAGTGACTTGTCCTTCTCCCCCAAAGAAGAAGCCAGCTTCAGCTGGAGATGAAGAGGGTCAAATAATACCCGCCACCAACGACTCCTGGATGTAGGTCTACATGGCCTTCATCTCGGGGATAGACCTCTCGGGTATGGAAGCTCAATACTGCAGTCTAGCGTTGTAACGGATCGAGTTGATCCTGGATCCATACGCATCGCCCCCATGGTTCGGCTTGCCCGTGAACCAGATCAATTGTAAAATTTAACCTTCATAGTGAAATACAGTTTTACTGCTGTTACCTTTTTAAAGCAATAATTCCATAAATCTCAATGCAGAGTTGCAGTGAAAATAAGATAGACAAGACAGATGCGTGCTGTGTTTTACTCTGAAGCGCAACGATTGGTTCACGCTACGACACTGCTACTTCACGACATGTTGAGAATGAGCTGCTGTATGTCACCGCTATGCATCTGACCGCCCGTAATATTGGAGTGGTCAAGATCTGCTAGTAAACAAATACGATGTGTATTGAGAGATGCAGACTTCTCTACAAAATCGACTAACTTGCTTAATTCTGAACCGATTTTCATGAAATTAAGTTTGTTATAAATGTGAGAAATTGAACGTGAGACTGGTTTGTTATTGGAACTCAATTCAGTTACTGGGGGGCGGATCTAATATTTTTTCCATTTACTACCATGTTTAAAGGAAGAAGGTATAGTGTGCCTCATATTGCAGTTTAATTTAACAATTCAGTAATGAATTTTTTATATATTTTAAGAATTTATTTAAACATTGGACATCTGGTATGTTTTGTTTTTTTTCATCTAAGACCATGGGCAAATGTTCCTTGCTTTAAGTGTTTTACACAATAAATGGAAACCAGTTATATTTCAAGTTATATTTGTCTCCTTGTTTTTTTTTTTTTTTTTGCTGATCCTAAAACCCCAGAGGGGTTAGGGAATTCTGCGGGAGGAGGAGAACTAGGGACACAAGACCGAGCAGATCTGAGGCATACTGAGTTTCAATATGAACTCCATTGTAGAGTGGAACCCGTTCCCCAGTTCATCTGTGGATTATGTGTCAGGAGCCAAGGAAAACCCAAGATTGCTGTTAGTTGAGAATGTATCGGATGGAATGTAAGCGTTTCATGGTGTTACCCGATATGCCAAGATGTACAGGAACAGTACGATGAGTGACGTAGCAGAGAAGGTGACCATCGAGAGCTGTGGTGTCAAGTGGTTTCGACAGTGGTCCGCCTGGAATGCCCAGTTGCTCTGGCAGGAGGGAGTCCAAAATATTGGCATCAGCTCCAGAGTCAATGAGAACTGACACCATGTGAGGTGGTTTGGTCGATCCCAGCTGAGCAAGTAGCGGGGGACGCAAGGGGTCTTTCGGAGCGGCTAGCACGGCTCACCAGCGCCTTCTGATTTACTGAGCTCCTCCATTTACCGGACAGTTGGACATGTAATGGAAAAAGTCCACGAGCAGCCTCACGGCCAGGTGTAGCGTGGTTGAAAAGCTTTCCGAGACCGTCGGAAGGCTGTCATGTCACTGAAGAGCAGAGGGGCGACTGCCTCCCACTCAGTGGTACCCTAATCCTGAGCCTGTCTTATGAGCTGGGTGACCATGAAAGCTACTCGTGACCTCTTGGTGGGATACATGAGGGATTGTAGTTCAAAAGATAACGAGCAGAGAGTGAGGAAGGACCGGCAGCTACCTCGAGCTCCGGAGAAGCGTTCCCGAGCGGAGAGGTGAGGTTCCGGATTGGAGACGGCAAGAACAGGAGAACGAGTAGGTGATGTAGCAGCTGTTGTTTGACTGACCAGAGTGAGCTGCTGGATCTTGTCGCAGAGAGCCCCCGAACGTTCATCATGGCATGCAGAGGTTTCCTGGAGAACCCCCCGCAAGGGCCTGAGTTGTTGCTCGTGTTGCTGTCGAGCACTAGCCTGTGCCGCCATCTCTTTAAACCAGGAGAACAGTCAGAAGGCAAACTTATCTGGCAGGGAACAGGCAGAAAATTAGAGTCCAGGAAATTTCCAATCAGGCAGCGGTTCGGACAGTAATCAAGAAGTAGTGTGGGAAAGCTCTGCGTAATGCAAAAGACAATCTGGCAGGGAACAAATGATATTTAACTTGAGCAATTAACGAGGGAATGAGCTGCAGGCATGGGAAACCAAGTGAAGGAAGGGACCGACAGCAAAACAAAGGGAAGTGGGCCGATCTGAAGTTACATGGAGGTTAGTGACATGGCATGTGGAACTGACCAGATGAAAATAAAACATGAAAACAAATATAAATACCGGGTGATCTGGGAGGCTACATGACAGCATGTATATCTCTATATACAGGTTCCATTGTTTGTGGTGGGGGCCGCCTTTCCTCGCAAGAATGCGAAGCTTGGACAAACTGTCGACGTGGATGAACATTCAAAAAAAGGAACAGCACGCTTGGATAAAAAAATATCTCCACCACTTCAAGTGACCAAGAAAAACAAATCAATTGATTAGAAGAACGCATACTTTCAAGAAAATAAAGTGATGTCGGGGAAAAAAACCATTGCAGTTTTGAATGGCATTCTGGGACTTGACTCCACCCAACACAGGCAATCTCACTGATTGCCACCCAAAGTTTGCACCATTTACAAAAATACACAGAGCGTGGATGAGATTTTCAGTGGTGATGTTTAATTTTCATGGGCACACTGTAGCGGACACTGAAATATTGTTACAAAGTCCTCCAACTGACACAATTTTCAGTCCCGTGCGTGCTTTGATTGTGCAGAAGAAATGCATGGTGAAAATCTAGGTCAGCACACTCCACAGCCCAGGCAGAAGCAGCCTCTCGTTCAAATCACCTCCCTGTACGCCTTCCTCTGGCACGTGCCATCGAAAAAACCTCTCCGCTAAACACAGCGGTGCCTCTTCTGCCGTCTACCTCCATCCATCTGCCATCCATCGTGCTCGCTTGCCGCGCTCATATTTCCACCTTTTCCTTCAGCGGAGGCAGTGCGTAAACGTTTGCATCGGATCCACGGTAGTTGGGGCTTAGTATGAGGAGCACTGTCTCTAGCTCTCATCTCTACAGGTAGAGGGACACAAAGACCCCCACCAGACTCTATTTTCCTCCTCAACGCTGAGCTCCCAAATCCAAACTGACAGCCATTCATGCCCAGAATACCTGGGCGAAAGCTCATTGGATGGGTGGGGGGGGAGTTGGGGACACTATCTAGGTGTAGCAGGCAAATCCTCTCTTGTTCGACAGCCTATGAAGCTTCTGCATCAGGCCTCTCCTCAGCACTTTTTCTCCCCTGTTTTTGTGCCTGCTTTTTCTCTTCTCTTCCTCTTCCTCCCAGTTTTCTGTTATTGTGTTTGGGTTTTAGCTCGCAAGCTACGCGCACGTTAGCTTGTGCTGCATCTTTATTTGTGTTAGTCTCCCAGGACCCTCTCCAGTGTTGTTGTAAATACGGCGGTTGGCATGAATGTGGTGCCTGGCATGAATGCAGCTACTCAGCAGTCCAAAGCTGGGTTCTAATGATAAATCATGCAGTGTATTCATGCAGTGGGCTGGCTATTAATAGCTCTGGAGAGGGGATGCCGTTTGAAATCTTCTGCTCGTGGTCAGTTTGAGAGGATGCAAATTTGAGTTGAAGGGTCCTGTCGAAATTAAGGTTGACTTCTGTTGACGGTGTTCGGCGCTCGCAGGTCTGAGATAAAGTCCAAATGAACTGAATACTACTACTCCAGTTGAATACTAGATGCTCAATGTTTTTTTATAAAAGTGTGTGTGTGTGTGTGTGTGTGTGTGTGTGTGTGTGTGTGTGTGTGTGTGTGTGTGTGTGTGTGTGTGTGTGTGTGTGTGTGTGTGTGTGTGTGTGTGTGTGTTCGTTCTTTTCGGGCCTGCTGACAGTGGCTCTTCGGCAGAATGTTTGCCCTTTCCTCGGTCCTTTGATGTGACCATGTCCTGCGGTGATAATGAGCCCTGTGTCCCGCCGTAAGGTGGAGATCCCGCAGTGTGCTGTGGGCTCTGCCAGAGCAAGAGCCCCACGCAGGCTGCCATACGACGCTCACTAGACCTCACCTCCACCAGGCGTTATCCAACTCACTGAGCGCGGGACTAGCAGTCATCTGCCATACAATCAGCATTGAAGCGGGTTGAAAATACCTTGCATGTCCAGCTTTTACGCTAAAATCCCGATGCCGTTCCCACACGGGTCCATAATAAAATGGGCGTAACACTAGCCCTGATCTTGTATCGCATATCTTTGGCTAAATCGGAGTTTCCCGTTAGAAAGAATTGGTGCCGTTAACGTGTCCTGGAAGATTTCAATGTCCCGGACAAATGGGAGACATTCCGGTCAAATATTATCTGTGTTTATTGAGCTTAAAAACAATTAATAGGCAGGTTATATAGAGAATCATCAAGGCATGTAGATGAATAATATATTTTTTTATTGAATATTAAGTTAATGCCATGTTAAAAATAAATAAATGAAAATTACAATTATTACTACTACTTACTTACTACTACTTGAAATCAAATAATTTCCGTTCGTGAACAACAAGTGCAGCCGCTTTAATTAACATCTCACTAAAATTACATTTTGATCAAATCAAAAACAAAATAAACATGGCAAGTAGGTCTAAACAAATAAAATTTGTTGTGTTGTCCGTTTTTGTCGGCACGTGCCGTCGACATATTTTACACAATGAATATTCACCGTCTGCTTTGTGTTGGAGCTTAAAATTAAAACTTAAAAAAAACCCCGCCAAACTATGGATGTTTGTGTCCCAGCGACACATCATCTTTCTGCTTCCGTTCTGTCTCTGCTCCGTGTGTGTGTGTGTGTGTGTGTGTGTGTGTGTGTGTGTGTGTGTGTGTGTGTGTGTGTGTGTGTGTGTGTGTGTGTGTGTGTGTGTGTGTGTGTGTGTGTGTGTGTGTGTGTGTGTTTACAAACACAGCCTGGCCACGGGGGAGGGGGCGGGGCTTAGTTCTATATCGACAAACGGGATTGGTCAGAAGTGAAGCTTTCAGATCAGCTTTAGATCGTCCAAACTGATTGGCTTCCTGTTGCAACTTGCTGAGCGTGGAAATGAACAGATCTGCAGACTTTTTTTTTTATGGAAATGATCCACCCAGCACTTATTCAAATTGTGCTTGGAGAGAATTATTTTCACCAGACATTATGACCGGAGAGATTTAAATATGTCGGACAGATTTTCCCGATCAAAAACTGGCCATTACCGGATAACGGAAACTCTGGGCTAAATATAACCTTTGACATTCTGCATATGACCAGTTCTCATTCAGTTTTCTCTCTCCCTTTCCTCAACCCCAGTTTTACATTATATCTAACATATTGACATTTTGTTCAAAGTGGGTACTTTTGTTCAACAATGGGGTCTTATTTTATCCAGATGAGGCCTATTTCATATGGGTTTCAAATACTAATCTTTCAGTATGAACGCTACCATGTCACTACCATGTTATGCAACTATTCAAATTCAGTGGGGTCACCAGGTCGGGTAACCCACTTCAAGTGCACTGTGGGAATATTTGAACATCTTGAAGCATATCAAAATTATCTTAAAATACAATTTATATGTAGCCGCATTTGGAAGCGCGCCCTTTTTTTCGAGCAACCGTGGTTATTTTGAGCACATGTGTACCATGGTGATTTTGACTTATTATTTTAAGCACATCTGCTCCCGGCTCTTCAGATTAGATGGGTAATGCTTATGCACCACGGTGCCAAAGATTGTTAGTGGTTGGAGATCAGGACTTTTGCTGTGGACTTCCACTGTAGGACATTCACCCTTTTAGTTTTCATCCACTCCTGTGACTTGTGATTTGGAAGTTGTTCTGCCCAAATGTGGACTTTGTTTTAAGGTTCAGGGGGTTTTTTTTATTCAGTGTTGTTTGTTTGTGTGTGTGTGTGTGTGTGTGTGTGTGTGTGTGTGTGTGTGTGTGTGTGTGTGTGTGTGTGTGTGTGTGTGTGTGTGTGTGTGTGTGTGTGTGTGTGTGTGTGAACTCTTGACCATTAACCAGGAACATATTTTAAATTTGTATGTTTTGTGGAAAGTGTGTGTGTGTGTGTGCGGTGCCATGTTATGAGTCATCTGTGAAATGAGGACAACCACCATGATGGTGCCCATGGAAATTTGTGCTGATAAGTAGAAATCGTCACCATAAAGCTGAATATAAGGTACATTTATGTATATTTAAAAAAAAAAAGTCCTGAATAAAACACAGTCCTTGGTGTCATTGGTTTACATCAAGTACCAGACTTTGGTGAGGATACAGGATTTGGGATTGAATTGATAGTGAGTGTGGGGGGGTGAGAGGATGGAGGAGGAGGGCATAGAGGGGATTTGGGAGCTTCATAGATGTAAATTTATCTTCAGGGCAGGCTTTTCCTGCGATCCGGAGCCTCCTCCACTCTTGTCCCCGTGGTTGGCTCTGCTCGTTCCTCTCATTACCCCAGGCTTGTAGCGCTCCTTAGTTTGCTAGCGGCTTGGCTTTCTTCTCCATTAATTGGGTTTCGTTACATTAAACCCCTTGGCCAAGGGGCCATCCTGCCAATAAAACATTCAGTTTTTAGCACTCCGCAGAAAGCTGGTGGGGTTCAACCCACTCTGTGAATGGTAATTGGTTATTTATTTAAGCCTCCCCAGTGAGGGTCTCCACTGGTTTTGGTGAAGAGCAGCAGTCGTGTGTGTGTGTGTGTGTGTGTGTGTGTGTGTGTGTGTGTGTGTGTGTGTGTGTGTGTGTGTGTGTGTGTGTGTGTGTGTGTGTGTGTGTGTGTGTGTGTGTGTGTGTGTGTGTGTGTGTGTGTGTGTGTGTGTGTGACCTTTACCCAACAAAGGTGAACAAACATTTCACCACACACACCTGAGACTGAACACCTGGTCTGACGGTGGCTCTAAAGATTGATCCTACTGGGGCACACCCTATTTTTCTTTCTTTATCCCCCAGAAAGAATGCTAGTAGTGACCAAGTGTTTTTGTTTTTGTAGGACAGAAGGTCAGAACTTTGCAAAATGAAGCAGCACTGCAATCCATATGTAGTTCATGAGCTTCCGCATCCCTGGCTGTTTGTGAAACACCTCACATGGTTTACATACACTTGATTGTAGCTGCAGGCGCGAAGAGTCCTCATTGCATATAATTTCCCGGTTAGCCCTTTTTTTCCCCACTCTGCAGAAGTGGGATAATTGAGTGGAGTACAAAAGCCATGCTGTGAGCAGAGAGGAGGGGGAGAAGTGCTAAAAAGGCAATACGAACAGAGAGCCATCTCATATGCTCCACACGCAACGACATCAACACCCACACATGTAAAACAAGGCATCGTGGGCCAAAACGTAGTCAACTTGGGATCCGGGGAGTACGATTTGTCGATACAATCCCACAGTCATCTTAAAAAAACAACAACAAAAAAAAAAACCATAACCACCCATATGAAATATGTTATTTCCCCCTCTCTGTCCGTTAAGAGACGGTGTGCCAAGGCGCTGGCTGCCTCTGCTAAAATGCACTGGAGTGTCTCCTCGGTGCACGGCTCCCTGCCAGCTCCAGTTCCGCACAATGAATTTCTCTTAAAACCACATCTGAGGGGTTCTTTAAAAGGGCTGGCCAAGCCTGGTTATAAAATTCCAAATGGAACATTTTCCTTTCAATCCGTGCCGCCTCTCCCTCCCTCTCCCTCTCTCTCACTCTGTCCCTCTCTTTCTGTCTCACTCTCTCCCTCTCTGTCTCTCTCTCTTTGGAAAAAAAAAAAATATGAATAGAAATATCCTAAGCCTATTATTTCTCCTTGACAATAAAAGGGACCTCCAATATGGCTGTCCTCCATTGCGATACTTTGGCTGCAGAGAGCTTTTTGAAACAGCAAAGGGATGAAGACTGGATCAAATCGCTGTGACGTTGCATGACCCGCTCTGTACGCGTTGGTCAGTCAAGGCTATCAAATTACTTCCTCCAGAAACTTGGTGTGTTGGGTTGTTATTTGTGTGTGTGTGTGTGTGTGTGTGTGTGTGTGTGTGTGTGTGTGTGTGTGTGTGTGTGTGTGTGTGTGTGTGTGTGTGTGTGTGTGTGTGTGTGTGTGTGTGTGTGTGTGTGTGTGTGTGTGTGTGTGTGTAAAAGAAAATATCCAATAATGATCATTTTTGTTTTGGGGCCATATGAATTCATTCACGGATAACAAACCTTTCACCTTTTTTTTTTTTTTCTCCTGGAAGTGTCCTCTCATAAAGGCTTCCAGAACCAAATTTTCACACATTCTGTGTTTTTTTTTTTTTTTGTTTTTTTTTTCCCTCCAGAGGACGGCAGCTTTTCTTTGGATTTGATCACAATAGTCAGGTTATTCAGTAGCTGGGGAAAAAAAAAAAAAGTCTTTGACAGCTGTAACTGAGTAAGCCCAAAAGCGGCCTCACCAGTAATACAAATCAGAGCATTTGAAAGCCCTTGGCTATCATAGATGCTCTTGGGCTACCACCTTGGCATAATGCCAGATCATATTTTGTTTTTATGTTAAGTATTCGCCATCAACGTTTTCTATTTCCGCCGCCACAAGTTGCAGAGGAAGACAACAGGGTACCTCAATGACAATTTCACTGGTTCTTATCTCATTCCCACAGGGAAACATATATGGGAGTGGACAGGTGTAAAATAATAGGGGCCGTGGATGCTCTCATTTACCCTCCAGTATAGGCATGTCTGGGCTGCATCGGCCCGAGGTTAACTCTTCATTAGGGTTCGCAACCCTGCTATTAAGCAACCCCTGCGAAGGATAATGGTCAGCGTCTCTGGTCCTCAGATTATCCCCCGACCTTTGACTTTGCCTGATCATGGTCAAAAAACCCACGTCACCAGGGCTAGAGTTTAAAGCCTCTTTTGCTGCTTAATTAGTTGATCATTATGGGGTCACTAGGTCTTTCAGGACAGATTTGTCATGTTTTTTTTTTTTTTTTGCCAAAAAAAGAATCACTGGTGCACTTTCCGCAGTCTGCGTTATATTTTCAACTAAATTGTCCGGACGGCGGACTGATCACACTTCAAAGACCATATTTAAGGTCCGCATTTAAAGCAGAAACTGAGGTGAAAAGCCGGCAAAAAGGGATGATATTCTCATTAAGAGCAAAAGTCACATTTAGACAGACTGAGAAATAAGGTCCTGAGCCGTGATGCACATCGTTGTGTAAACACACAGACACCGTCATAACACGAAGGGCGTGCTATGTTCCTGGTAAGGTTGTTCTGCAAAAGGCGGGGTGGGGGTGGGGTGGTGCACAGAAAGACTTAAGTTGATGTTGGTGCCAGTCTGCGAGAGGGCTGGGGAAATACAGACATTCCAGCAACTCATGTCTCAGTGGCGGGGGTTCTTCAAGCCACGAATGACCAATTAGCGCTGCAGGAATGCCTCCCGAGGCTCACCCCTCCCCAGAGAAGGAGAGCTTATTTGGAACAGTCACCTCACTGTATTACCAGTTCATAAATATTCACAATGTATACAATGAAGGAGATCAAGATCACAATCATTAAGAACAATATTGCTTGTTCCGCGTGTTGAGAATTTATTTTCCACTTAGGTCTTTGAATTAACGCCGGTGAAATTCCTTTCCCCGCTAAAGCTGTTTTTTAGAGGTGACTCGACCAACACTGGACTGATGTGTTTCGGATTAGTCATATATCCTTTGGAGGCGATGTTTTGACTCCAGCTGAGTTCTGGGCTTAGATTGAATAGTATATTTAGCATGGCTAAGCAGTACCATGTGTTTGGGGCTGTTGAAGCATGGACGCGCTAGTGACTGGGCGGGTGGGGGCGGGGTCCGGCCAGTTTTCGGGTCCGTCAGGGTCTATTTTGGTGGTGAGGGAGCGGGTCCGCCCGAGCTAGCCCACGGGGAGGGGAGGCCACTGTTGACGTGATGAGCCCTGCATTTGGTGGCACTGCAGACGTCTCTCTCTCGCTCTCTCGCTCTCCCCATAATCACCCTCCCCTGTCCTCCTCCTCCATCCCTCATCCCTCCTTCCCCTGGCTCTGTAATGAACTCCTCTTATTCACCGGCTAATGACTGCCTTTGATCTCCCGCATAAGACCTCTGCTCTAACTACCCTGTGGGTCTCTCCCATGCACTTGCTCTATCGCTCCTGCCTTCTCTCGTTCCTGCTCTGTTGGTGCTTCTCTTTTTCTCTCCCTTATGCTGTCTTAAACACTCTCACACTTTTTCTTTGACTTGTTTTGCTCTTTGCTTCAGGGAACGGGACTCGATCTTGCTGACGTA
Organism: Zeus faber; assembly: GCF_960531495.2. Taxonomy (NCBI): domain Eukaryota; kingdom Metazoa; phylum Chordata; class Actinopteri; order Zeiformes; family Zeidae; genus Zeus; species Zeus faber. Next base: position 19,189,050 of record NC_137191.1, read on the forward strand.
GACTAAACAAAGTTTTTAAGGTGTTGGATGTGAGGGCTTTTTTTTTTCTTTTCTTTTGCATTTTGGGCCATGCCATTAATCTTCACCCACATCTATCAGGGGGCTCTGTACCGCACGGCGGACCACCCGCATCACATTTTGCTTCACAGACAACCCGTGTCTTGTGACATGGGAGGAGTCACATATAGACCTCAAGTCACTGGAAATAAACCGTATAAATGTGATTGTTTCACTGTTGTTTTTTAAAGATCCTTTTTCTCTCTCTTTTTTTTTTTTTTTTTCTTTTTTCTCTGCAGTCCAACAAAGTTCCCGTGGTGCAGCCTTCCCACGCCGTCCACCCACTCACTCCGCTGATCACTTACAGTGACGAGCACTTTGCTCCGGGGCCGCACTCGGGACATCACCCCCAGGATGCCAACAACAAGCAAGGTAGTTGTCACAACTGTAGTCCCTTTTCCACAGCAGGAACCATTTCACAAACCGGGAACTTGGTTTGCGGTGCTTATGGAACTTCTGAAATTGGTTCCATTTGGGTAGTTTCGAGTTCCAAAAAGTTCTCTGCGCGTAAGGTCATCCTTTCCGGGCAAACGGGAACCGCTAGGTCGGAGTTTGTAGTGCTGGACATCGCCGATTGGTGAAACTCAAGCTGTGCAAGCCATGATCAAGCAACAAGCACAAGTCAACAGCTGATTGAACACTCGCTGCTTGTTCGGACTACTTACTTCTGTTCAGGAAGTCAGATCCTAAATTCAGCGACCTATGCCACCAGTGGGTGCTGAAATGACATATCGAACCAGTCGCATGTTTCGCGTCCCCTTCTGATCGCCATGGTTTACAGGTGTGGTGGGAAAGCAAGAAACAACTATATAAAGGGACATTTTTGGTCCCCATTTCAGAAGGTCTAAATGGTAGTTAGTCCCTGGACCTTGGTGGAAAAGTGGCTTGTGGCAGTCTGCTGAAGTGTCCTTGAGCCAGGAGCCGAATACCTACCAACCCCACGGACCTTGTTCTGGGCCAAAGCCCGGGATTTAAATTCCCCCGTAAAGAGGGTGCGAATGAGTGGAGTTTTTTTTCTGTCTTTCAGGACCAATTCAATATTACAGAGACTAGGGATGGAGGCGATATGGCTCGGATGTGATATCACAATATGGGGTTTTTTAGATCAAATTGTATGATAGCGATAATATTTATGAGATTATAAGACGGTGCCTGTTTGGGCAGCTGTTTAACATTGATAGTGATCAAAAAATAATCTTTCTCTATGGTGTATATTGGGACGTTATACAGTATTTTGCAAGATGGTCAGCCACTGCAGCAGTTATCTTCTTTTACTGCGAGAGGGAAGCGACGCTGTTTAGCATGGGCTTATTTTGTAGATAGTGGGACACGGGCACTGTTTTGGAATGGCAGCTGCCTTGCATAGTTTGATGCACTCCTCATGCTCAACAGCGTGGGATGAACAGGAAACACCAGGAGAAGAGCTGATGGATAAATACTTACGTGTAATATTTATTATTATGTTGTTAAAATTGTCCTCGACTGTATGGTACAATTGTACCAAAAATACATTTCTTCATTTAGCTGAAGCTTTTGTCAGTACATTTTGTCAGTAGTATCAAACATACTGTATATAATGGTCAGCTAGCATTAGTAGAGTTAGAGATTTTTTTGTGCATTTATTTTTATACGTATATTTATGGGAATGTAAGTGAAAGGGAAAGACATCCTCATGAGATGGACAGGTCGGTGCAAGTGGGGTCCAGGTGTAGTCCGAAGAGGTTGAACCTCTCTGTCTGACGGAAGACTTTATTGACTTTTTGAAATATTGTTCATATTGTAAAACTGAATATATTGCCCAGTCCTAGCAGAAGCTATCCAGGATGTATTGACGCTCGAGTCTCCAAATATAACTTTTCCCCAAAGGTGCCAGTATACCTACTGTGAAGCAGGCCATTTTGAGCTAAAGGACACATTTCGGGAGAGTAGGCTACCCTCCTCACTGTGCTGTCACGAAGACACTTGCTATTGAGCACTGACTGACATTGGTGTCCGGGGAATGTTTTCCGTGTTTGTAGTATACCTACTTAAATTTAACTCACTAGAAAGAATCTCTGGGACAGCTCGCGAGCTCTGGTGCCCTTTTCCATTTTCCCCACGCGCCTTATTCCTCAGTGGCAGCGTGGGGCTGGAGCTCTGACAGCTTCGCACCTTGGCAGGATGAACATCGTCTTGGGCTCGGCGCAGCTGGAGACTTGGGCAGCCTTCCACCGATGTGAAACGCGCTGGGTCCTATGTAGCGCTCACCTCCACCTTTTTCCCCTTCTTCTGTCTTTCTCTTTCTTCTTCTGTGGCAGCCGGCTTGACGAGCAGAGGGCCTTGACAGGAGGCTGCCGTGATGATGATGACGATGAGGCAGGGAGGTTCTTAGGGACGAACTATAAATAACAATGTGGAGTGGAAGACGAGCGTACATAGGAGAGTTGGATCAAGGGAGCGAGACACATAAAGGAACCGCGCTCCGTATATGACGGAGACTATAATGCAATCAGTCATGTTTTGATGAATACCTGGCCAGTGAACGCGGGAGAGGAGACAAGAATGCCAAAACTAAACTGTAAAGCGCACACGCACACGCAGTCTCGCAGTGATGTGACAGCTAAGATTTCTAAAGGCTATTTCTGAACTGTTTTCTATTTCAAAACCGTTAACATAATGTTCTCTCCAGTTTTATTTTAATGCTCGCGTCGGCCTCGCAATTCCCACGGGATCCAGCAGGCGAATTGGTGACAAACGATAAAACATTTGAGTAACAGTTTAGGATGGAGGGAGGGAGGGAGGAGGGCGAGGGTTCATTCTTTATATAGTCCTTGCGCTCAAAGTCGATTGAATGGAAACTCCATGTCGAAGGGACCCGCTCAAAGAATTTATTTGCCCTTTTTATACCTGTGAAGCTTAGCTAATGTCTCCGTCTCTCTCTCTCTTGCTCTCTCACTGACCAATCACTGTACTTCCTTCCTCCGCGGGATCAGGACTTTGATCTCCTCATTAATTATGAAAAACAACCATGGATTTTCTCATTATGAGCTGTAATATGTGCAAGGCCCCCATGTGGGACAGAAGGTCGAGTGGGGGTCCTTTGAACAATTTGCATTTCAACCCTGCATTCTAATTTCTTGAAGGGAAAAGCAGGAAGTGGAATGTGGTCGCGTTAAGTCATAAGATGTATTCCTCCCTAGTTTTTGTGTCGAGCAGCGTGGTCGATCGGCCGGATCCGGCTCGTTCAGAGGAGGGCCGTGGTGTTGGGTGTCGGAGGGAACGTGTGAATGCGGAGTGGGTAATTACGCACCTTTAGGGGTATGAGTGACAAGGTTAACACTCCTGAGCTCCCTCCAGTCCTTGCCTCCCCACTCCCTCCTCCATGCCCCCAGTCCTCCCTCCCTCCCTCCTGCCCTCAGGAGGGCCCTGAGGAGTGCGAGGTAGTGGATTAGCGGGTAGGGGGTAGCTCTGTGCACACTAGGAATCCTGCGCTGCAACACTGGCTTTGGAGATATAAGCCCCCTGCTCGCCATGCCTCTCCGAGGAAGAAGGCCCCTTTAGACCGCAGCCCGGAGAGAAAGAAAGAGAGAGGAAAAGAAATGGAGGCAGGGAGAGGAGGAGAAAAGCCTGGCTCCAGCAGGGATTAGAAGATGGTGCTAATCTGGATGCATTTGGTGTGTGTGTGTGTGTGTGTGTGTATGTGTGTGTGTGCATGCCCACATCCATGTATTCCATATTATGTTCACGGGATGCTGCAGTGCATGCTGGTAGTGTTCTAGTTTGTCAAAAAAATATTTCCTGCGCCCTTAGAGAAAGGTTTGCATGACTTTGTAAAGAAGACGTTACACATTTCATTCAGATTAAATGGCACCACCACACCACAAGTTACTTTTGTACTAAAATGTTCTACACTTTCCTTTGCTTGCGTTTATTTCTTACAGGAAAAAGTATTCATCAATTTATATATAAATATTGAGCAGTTGTGGAAACAATTCCAAAGACAATGAAAGCAAAGCATTTCTGTGGTTATGCTTAAAATATGAAACCTTCTCTCCACGTGGGTGTGCGTGCAAAAATGACCAATGCAGAGCTCATCGCTGCTCGTTACAATCCTAAAGATAAGAATCCGTGGCCTCATTTATCATCACTCTTTGGCCTGAAATACATCAAAGTCAAGATGGGTGTCAACAGCTGTCAAATGTGCAATGTTTTGTCAAAAACATTTTTTTTTTCCACAAGTCATACATAGTGTTTTATTTATTGGGTTCATTAATTCATGTTGCTTGTATTTATTTATTAATGGGTTATAGCCTATGTCACTGTGAAAAGATTGTTTTCCCATCACATTCACTACTCCTTCCTCCTCTGTGAATCACCGTTGATTCACTGCGGTGGAAAGGTGGATATCGAGGTGGATGTTGCGTAGACAAAGATATCGACCTTGAAGCCCGTCTGTGCGAGGCTGGGATGGGGTCGGCGGAGCTTAGTGCTGAAGATGCACAGACGGTCGCTCCCGTCTCTACAGGGACAGCACCAGCCTCTGCCACAACGAGACAGCCTTAATTAAACAGTGATCGGTTTTGAGACTCGGGGACCGCTGGAGGGACCGGTTGATGTGCTCTATGATCTTGATGCATGCTCCAGCACCAAAAATGCAGCAACGTTTCCTGGAAGCCCATAAAGAAACGTGAGAGTAAAAATATCTCATTACAAGTATAAATGAGACATTTGCGCTATGTCTCATTTGTCTGCCTGTAGGGATGCCAAGGCATCACCATGGACCTGACATGCCAAACTTCTACTCCCTGTCTCCCGGGGGAGTTGGCCAGATCACCCCGCCGCTCGGATGGTGAGTCAGTGGAATGATTCACGGCAACGTGGAGCATTCGCTTCCGTTTCTCCTCAGCAGATACACACTCATTCACCGACACTCTATCAGCCATGTGCGTTGAATGGAGGAATGCAGTCCTATGCCACAGGCGGCTCCAGCTCCACTCCCCTGTGTGGAGCACATGTCAAACACATCGCTCTAAAGCGTGCCCCTGCAGAGCCATATGCTTTTGAAGATATTTGGAAGTAATTCTCATCCATCCTCACAGTATGTAAAATATTTTTTGTCCCAATACTTGGTTCTTGTACATTTTAAACCCCCCCAGTTCTTGTCCCTCTGTAACTGTTGCCCTCGCCATGGTATCTCTTCTCTTTCCTGTCAGAGGGCTGCTGGTATAGACAACGCTTTAGGCACACTGTGAGTGCAGCCAGATGTTTGCTGCAGGATCAGATGGCGATTCAAGACCAGATGCTGGCCTTCTGTGCTCACATCATTATAAAAACCCCCCCCAAAAAAAAAGAAACCCACTTTCCCTTGAGAAAGTCCTACCTGTACATCTTCACAGAAATCATCTAAATTCCGACGTAATCATTTATTTATTTATTGCCATTTGGAAATGCCATTTATTGCCGTCTCCGGTATTTGTAGGAAAGGGTTAATTAGGGTTAATTCAATTAGCTAGTCACCGTTCAGCACAGAACTGCAGAGAGACTTGCTTGCCCTAAAGGCTTTCACATGGAGCCACAGCGAACGGCACTATCTTAAGTATCATCTGTTATGTATGTTGTTGGGGTTGAAGATTCATTTTGAAGATGCTAGAAGAAAAGTAAAAACAAACTGCACCAATGCAGATTGATTATTCTTTTCACATAGTTTGTATTAAGTATGGCTGCGATATGTCATGTTTAGCGTTGCCTCCTTATGTTCGGTGAGGATAATCATATGTCTTTTTTTATATTTTATTATGTTCTATCATTAATTCAAGTCTAACTTTGTGTGCTACAGGTTTTCGCACCACATGGTTCCAGGCCCCCCGGGACCCCACGCGACAGGGATTCCCCACCCGGCTATTGTCAATCCACAGGTCAAACATGAGCCCCAGCATGAAACAGACCTCATGCATATGTGAGTCCCAAACTCAAAATGCCATAGGCATACGTTTTCTTTTTCCTAAAATTAAGTATTTAGCCCTTAGATAACCTTCACGTCGGCCTCCAAAGTCGGCCTTTTGCTGAAAAGTAGGAATTGGGTTTGGCTTTGGTTTTTTCCTGTTACCTTGATGTGATCAGAGACTGTGCTCTACTGATAGCGGGACCTGTGCTTCGTTTGGCCCCGGGGATGACAGCGCAGATACAGGTCCTGGGTTGGCGCTCGGGATGGAGGGAATCCGTCGCCAGATTTAGCGGGCCCAGCTTCTTGAACTGGTTATCGTTGATATTTTCATTATTCATGGGCATGCTCTCGTTAAAACCCGTATTCATATCAAATAGTGATCACAAAATCGGTCACGAGTAGGGGAACCCAGTGGGTGTGTGAACTTTAGCGTTTTTTGGGTTGGTTTTTTTTTTTTTTGTTTTTTTAAACGATTGCCAATGTGTTGTGGAGGGAAAGGGGGTGGTTAGTTGCCATTAATGGTGAAGTAATCTCTCCGCTTGAAAGGCTGTGACTGTACAACTGCAGATGATTAAAGCCCGGGGTGGGGGCTCACGCTGCTGCAGCCCCCCTCACGCAGCCTCACCATCCGCTAAGGACAACCAGACCCTCGCTGCCTCCGTCGCCATCGCGCCACCACAGCCCATCTCGCGTCTTGCTTTGTTTCGTTGTGCCGCCGCTCCTTTTCTTCCCCCTCTTTACCTCCATCCCTGTTGTTTTTTGCTACTATTGTTTTGACAGGAAGCCCCAGCACGAACAAAGAAAGGAGCAGGAGCCCAAAAGACCGCACATCAAGAAGCCGCTGAATGCCTTCATGCTCTACATGAAAGAGATGCGCGCCAACGTGGTCGCCGAGTGCACGCTGAAGGAGAGCGCCGCCATCAACCAGATCCTCGGACGAAGGGTAAGTCGTGTTTCCGGCACTTATCCCCCAGTCTCCCAGGTGCACGTGCCGCCGGACACGTGTTGGGTGGCCATAAAGGACCGGTTAAGGATGACCTAAAAGTTTGGAGGGGCCGCAGTGGTTCCCTCTTGTGACCCAATTAGTCTAGAAACGATCCCAAAGAAAAACCCTGTCCCGCTGCTGTTAGCAGTGAGAGTGTTTTTAATGGACCAGTTGTGATTATGGTCATAATGATTGCCCAAAACTATGCGGTCCCCCCTCTACGGTAGAGATAGAGCCCGACTCTGCATAAACATCTAACTGACGTTTAATCAAATTGGTTCTAATAAAATATGCCTCAGTAATGGCATGGTTGGAAACAACAAAATTTGTTCCTTTTGAGGATTGGGAAAAGAGTGGAACCGCAGAGCCATGTTAAAAGCCCTAACGAATCGGCCTGGTGGTTGAGGCAGCCAGCCACAGCAAAGCCTACTCTGTGGCCCTACGTAGGGTAATTGCTCGCTGACATAGTACGAATAAAAAGGGCTGCTAAATTAGAACCAGTGTTTTGATATGAAATCAAAGTTTTTTTGTTTTTTTCCCCCTTTCTCCCCCTTGCGATTTTCCCTCTCGCTGACTCTCGCGCATTTTAATCTATTCATCATGTTCCTCCATCATTTTTTGTCTCTGTTCTTCTCCCTGCCTTTTTAAAGATATTTTTTCTAATGTATAATTATTATTTTGGTCAGACCGGGCCAAACATTTGGAAGTTGAACAATTTTTTTCGTTCATGTTTTTTTTTCACCCTTCATGGACAAACACTCATCTACTCAGCGATGACATGTAATCGCATGCTATTTATTCACTTTGTGCTCCTTTTTTTTCCCCCCCTGGTATTGAAAACAGTGGCATGCGTTATCGCGGGAAGAGCAAGCTAAGTATTATGAGTTAGCTCGCAAGGAACGACAGCTCCACATGCAGCTCTACCCGGGCTGGTCCGCCCGAGACAATTATGTAAGTACCAACAGAACAGATCGGCAGTGGGAGAGGTGCGTGTACCTGAACGTGTGCGTGTTGCTTTTACTTCTAGACTGTGGAAGTCATGTTCTAATTTAAATGGTACCATCCCTATTGCATACTGTGCAGTAATGCATATAAATTACACATCTGTTCCACGCTAATGCTGTCCATTTTTAGCACTTTGTCTTGGCTGTGATGTGTGTTTCGGAGCACACTGAGATATATATATATATATATATTTGTTTTTCCTCTCACTATGATGCATTGTAGCACCGTGCATATTATTATTATTATTATTATTATTATTATTGTGACAGTGAGAGGAAAGTGCCTGGTAATGGATCACGAGTCTTTGATGTTCCATACCAGTGTGGCACATCAGATATGCACAAACTGTTTCATCGGCCAGGGTTTTTTACTCGCCAAGGTCTTTTCGGTATTTTGGGATGGTAGTATAACACATACAGCAGCATACAACGATATTAACCTTCGCCCCTGGAGAGATTTGTGTTGCATTTTCCATGTATACCGCACAGCGAGGTGCATGCAAATAGCCAAATCTGTGAGAGTGTGGTGTGTAAGACGTTGTGAGAGTGTCTGCCTTTTTATTAAAAGTGTGGCTCCAGCACTCACATTCACTCCACCACCAAGGCGCTTTGTGGTGTTTCTCTGCCTCCCCTCGGACACCAGCAGCATCCCTCCCCTTCAGCCTCCACAGCTCCCAATGCCAAAGCACCTCACTGAGGGGGACCCACAGCGTAAAAGGGAATGTAAAGGGACATTTAGCCGGGTTGGGATTGAGTTAGAAATTGGATAACATTGAAGTCCAACAACAGGAAATATTAAATCAGACTAGCGTCCTTGGTTCCCGGGTAATGGACTTTAGCTACTACTACTACTCTGCTGCAAACTACAACCGTTTATTTTACCCAGACAACGCAGCGTATGTGGGAAGCCTCAAAATAGGTTCCCACTGGCGCAGAGAGTCGTATTCATGGTGGCTGAGCTCTGCGTCCCTCCACGTCTCTCGCTCTTCTTCCTCACTCTCTCACTTGCTCTCCTCTGCCTCCTTTCGCTGTCTGCCACAGCAGTGGAAGGCAGATTAGCTCATGAATAAGTGGATTAGCAGACTTTGTAGCAGGAAACCAAAGTGCTGCTCATATTTGACTAGGACGAGTCTGCGCTGCTATCTATACCTATAGTCACCCCCCTGGGGATTTGGCATAAGCTATAAATCCATATACACTTCTCACCAGAAATAGTGACGCTCTTCACAGTCATCAAGCTTGACTGCTCTCAATACCTTGGGCAATTTTAATTGCACTTCATATTAATGTTTCCATTAGAAAGGACTTCAAAGCTTTACATGACGGGTTTGGGGTGGTGGGGGGGGGATCAACACAAAAAGGCCCAGCGTTTTGGTTAAAGAGCACACATTAAAGGCAACTTCACTTTTACTGCCAGACTTCACATTACTACCAGTGCCACGTGTCTTCGTTTGGCCTGTTGACAAACTGAAACCCAAAATGGCCCCCTAAGTTTTTATTTCTGTTTTCTTTACAATCGTAATTGAAGACCACACATCCGAGCCATGCGAGATGGCGCGGAACACACAGGGTTAGGTTATAGGTTGGTTTACGCCCTCCCCCCCTCAGTGCGGTGATTTACAATGGGCCGGAGTCCAGGCGATGCTGGTTGGATGCCCAGCAGGGGATGAGTGAACATGGCAATCAGCAGCAGGACATGAGCGTGGTCTAGTGAGGGTGAGTGCTGGAGCCACACTTTAAGCGTTCACCTGGATATTTTATAGGGAAAGAAGAAGAAGCGGAAGAGGGAGAAGATCCAGGAACCCGCCGCGGGTAAGAACCTCCATTTAAAAAAAAAAATAAAAATAAATAATAATAATAATAAAAAAAAAAAAAAAGTTTTGTTTTTTTTCAGCCATCCTTCTTAATCGCATTTGAGATTGGGAGAATCACTAGATGTTTTTTTATTGTGTGCGGCGTTACCTTTTGAACCATTAAGATGCTTTCTAAACATCTGCAATGCTTTCATATCAATAACAAGAAAGTGTCCATTTGACAGAACCCCACATGAACCTCGATCAGTGATATGCACAACAAAGTGACCAGCAAGGCTTATTCAGCCCTGGCTGCTCCTTTGTTGACAGTATTAGTACTTAATATGCTCTTTCACTGCATATCCCTCCATCCATTTCTCCCCCGACTCTGCCATCCGTCTTTTCACACATTAAACCTACTTTGGGATTAGTCTGTCTATTCCAGTCCCTTTCTGCTGACCTTGTCTAGCTGTGATTTTAGCCCCAACCAACAACTGTTATCCACTGAGAATTATATACAGCATATGAGAATATTCATTGGGATAAAAAAAAAGAAAAAGTATTGGGATTGTGCTATCTATCTACACTGCATAGGCCATATGGACGGTTGAGTACTATGCCGCTCCATATTCCTGGAACTTTTAAAAAAAGCATGCAATTTCCTACAGGTACAGGCCAGAGAATGAAAACGGCGTACATCTGAGCAAATGGTAAGACAAACCCTCCACTCCCTCCACCCCACCCCTCGTCTGCTCCTGTCCAGTACATGTCAAGTATTATACGACTGCTTAGCACTAACTTGAGAGCGTGTACCCACAGACTAATCCTAAAAAGGTCCACCCTAACCCCGCCATAGTCATTGTGTCCTTGGTGTTACGGCCTGAAGAGGGATTGTGTGAATCGTTGTGTGAATAGACTTCCATGGTGTTTAGCACAAGTGTGTGTGTGTGTGTGTGTGTGTGTGTGTGTGTGTGTGTGTGTGTGTGTGTGTGTGTGTGTGTGTGTGTGTGTGTGTGTGTGTGTGTGTGTGTGTGTGTGTGTGTGGCCATGGCACATATGGATGCTGAATCTCCATCAAACTGATTGATCCACTGTTTTTCGTGTGATTTGTCTCAAAAGTCAGCTGCTCCCATCAGTAGTGTGTGATTTCAGGCCCTCCAATTTTTTATTTTTATCTTTTTAAGTAATGTCAAAAAAGGTGATTGTGATATGAGTGGATTTAAAAAAAAGTAGATTATTTAAAATCGGGGCTGAAAAATGAAGTCCACATTCGTGTCATCTGACAAAATATGGATCCGCCCCCTCTTCTCACTCGCTCTCTTTCTTTTCTTACATGTTATTGCTTGAAGTCACGTGTCAGGTCTCACTCGTGTCCTAAAGGTTATAAACCAGGTCGCAGATTCCGTAAATGTTTTCCCTATTTTTAAATTGCTTCCCCTCTCTCTGACTCCCTTCTTTCTTTCCCGCCCTGTCTGTGACTCTGCGGCCGAGTCCGGCAGCATCCTGTTATTCCGCTTCTTTTGAGCAGAAGTAAAAAAAAAAAAAAAATTAATAAATAAAAAGCCAGGCAGATGTGACAAATCTGGTCTCATGACAAAATCGCCCCCATACAGACAAAGGTTTTCCGCCCGATCGATTCCTGACCCGGCGGCTCGCTCCGAAACCCCAAATTGAACGGCTTTCCTTCTCCGCCAGGGCCCGGCTCTCAAAGCGCGGAGCGCGAGCGCTAAAAAGCACTTTATCTCTGATCCAATAATTAGCAGCGCCTAGCCGCAGCGGGATGGACACCCTTGCTGATTCTCAGTGACAGCCTTATACTAATATGCATAATACAGAGGATACTGCCGCTGCTCCCCGAGCCCTCAATTTATGCAGATCCCAGAGAGCTGGATTGAGCCGAGCTCGGCGGAGATGCCAGAAAACATCTTTAAATGAACTTGTTTGTCTCTTTCTTTCCATTTGCCCTGCTCTCCGTCCTATCTATTACTGCCCCAGAGGAATCTGGGCAAGAATACTGTCATGCGTTTGGGGTTATTTTGTACCTTTTTTTTATTTTTATTTTTTTGCGCAATCAGAAAAATGTATATCTTTATTAGTCTATAAAAATATTTGCATTATTGCGTTATTTTAAGATTTTTTTTTTTTTTTTTTTTTTTTGCGTATACATTTGGATTAAAGATCGTTCAATGTAGCACGAGAACCACGGCAGGAAAAATTAATAAAAAAATAAAAAAAAGGAAGCTGAAATGACGGCGATAAACGCACCAATGCATTTACATGATATCCATTTTCCTGCCCTGTGCTGGAGTTTTTCTGTTTGCGAAGCGAAGCAGCGGTGGAGTCGCCGGGCGGCGCTTCATGGCTCAGAGTTGATGCTTTGTTTTCCTTCGCACGTCAAACACTGGGTCTGCCGCACAGCTGGTTCTCACCACAGCCCGACGGCGCTCCGAGAAGCCATTACTCTGACATTGTGAAATTAGCGTTTCCAGCTCTTCCCTTCCCTTCTTTCCCTGCATTCCCCTCGCTCGTTCCCTCCCTCCCTCCCTCCCTCCCTCGCTCGCCCGCTACCTACCTCCCTCCCTCCCTCCCTCCCTCCGCCTAACCCTGACACTCGTATATGTGTATCTTCTTTCAGTCGTCCTTGCTGTTTCTGAATCATGCTCTTCTTTATTTTGTTTCTTTTCCTTTTTTTTTTTTTACTCCCTCCCTCCCTCCCTCCCTCCCTCCCTCCCTCCCTCGCTGTTAGCCTTTTGTCCGACTAAGCCCTCTGATTCACAGCCTTTGAGATGGTTATCTGGCCGAGACACACACATGCCCTCCAGGCGTGCAGTCCCCCCCCCCCCCCCCCCCCAGCCGCTGCACATTTCTCTCACAGGGAGGAGACGCCGTAACAAAGGTGGCTTTTTAATCCGGGCCACAGGAGTCCCAAACTGTCACAAACCAACGTATGAAAAAGAAAAACTGACGCTCGCTCAAGTCATCACGGGCCAACTTTTTTTACGAGGCGGCTTTTCTGTCGGCCGTGTTGAAATCGGATACGAGTGACTTGAGTTTCCCGTAAGTGTGGCGTTCCACGCGGATCGGTGGGTTTGTCGTACACGCTGGTGGGTTTTGCAGTGTGTTGGCGCGTACCACTCTGGAGAGACGGGGGGGAGAGAGAGAGAGACTTCCAAGTTTCTCCAATCTCTCTCTGCCCATCATCCTTCACATTTCCATTTCTTAGATATTTTTTTTTCGTTCTCCCGCATCACCCTCTGTAGTTTCCTCCCTCTTTTTTTTTTTTTTTTTCCTCCTCTTCAACCAACCACAATCTCCAGCTGCAATTAGGCAAGGTTCCGCATCTGCTTCCATTTCCCGAGCCGTTTCAATTTGGCGCCTTCCCTCTAGGCCATGGTGGCACAGACCAGTGCCTCCACACCCGCCTTGTTAGTGACCTGGGATAATTGGGGATGGAGTCCGGATCACAAACTAGTCTTGGTCTCGCTCTGAGCAGCTCACAGAAGATGAGAAGATGGTTTGTAAACCATACTCTATTAAACAAAAAAAAAAAAAAAAAAAAGGAAAGTTAAAAATCCCCCCCCCCCAAAAAAAAAAGAAGAAGCAAAGAGAGTGAAGGGGAATTTTGACATTAATCAGAGCGACGCCCTGGCTCATGTTACTGTGGCTGGGAAATGGAAGCGGAAATGTTCTCCCTCTCGCTCCTCTCGCCCTCCCACGCCCACTTGCCCCCACAAAGCCTGCTCTGTGAAGAAAAATGGCCCTCTCAGCACGTCGTGCGAGGACCTCCACCAAGCGGAGGAGTGTGGAGCGCGCAGGTGTGCCGGTGCTTAAAGGGGCCATCTGTCAATGTTTGGGGGAGGGGGGGAGGGATCTTGAGTTGCGAACATTTTGGAGAAATCCCATAAAAGTGGGGGGACCCCCGTAGACGCCCGTGCACAGATGAGACGATGCACCTTCGCTCCCTTTGTTTAGGCTGCGGCCCGAGATGTGTTTTGATTGACCCACGGGGCCTATTGTGTTGTCAGCTGCACAACAGTATGAGGGTCCAGTCTCCCTGCGTTCTGTGATGTCTTCTCCACTTCCTCCCTCTCTCTCTCTCTCTCTCTCTCTCTCTCTCTCTCTCTCTCTCTCTCTCTCTCTCTCTCTCTCTCTCTCTCCCTCTCTCCCTCTCTCCCTCTCTTCCACTGCTTTACCCCTTTGGTTCCTTGAGGCGCTGTAGCTTTTTCGGAGGCGGCGGAGATGTGACTCCATGAAGCGTTTTCTCTCCTCGGATGCTTATCTCTGAATGGAAGCGCTCCCCGGGTAACATGGGGCACCGGCAGGAAGCGGGCGGAGAGGCTGCAGGAAGTCCTTTTTTTTTTTTCCTCTCCCGTTTCTTCGATACCATTCGTGAATCCGTTGTTTCTTTTTTTATTTCGCCATTCTTCTTCTCCTCCTCTCACCTTCCTTCGCTTCCTCTCCCTCTTCCCCTCTCTTTTTTTCCTCCCCTCCCTCCCTTTCCCCTTGGCTCCTCCTCCCATTTCCGCTCCTTCCTGCTTCTCTCCTCCGTCCTGATGGTGAATGTGAGTGACGGAGGAGGTCTTTGAAGCGAGACCGCAGCGCAGAGAGCAGTCATTGTGCAGGCTCTTTGAACATGCCCCCCCCCCCCTCCCCTTTCCCGTCCCCCTCCCATCCTCCCACCCTGTCGACTTCCACCCCGTGGCCTGCAGCAGCCCGGGCTGTGTTGCTGTGCGGGGGCACGGGGCTCTTGGCCAGACTTCAGCTGCCCGGGCCCCCAGCGACGCCGCCTCTGATGTGGGCAAACACCCCCCACCCACCACCACCACCACCACCACCCACTCTTCTCCCCCCTTGCCCCCAGACCCCTTCTTGTCTCACCCACACATGCCTGAGGTTTGGGGGTTTTGGTGAGCCAACCCCCCCCCCACCCCCTTCCCGTTTCCACCACAGCCAGACCCCACCCTTCCCCGCTCTCCAAACCTTCCTTCCCCTGCATGGTTCCTTTCTCCCATCTGGTTCTTTGCGACTCCCCCGTGTCTTGACTTTTCGGGTCGGGGGAGGTTGTTTGATAGCCGCCCGTAGAATAGATACATATTCCCCCGGCCTGGCTCGTAGCGGGACAAAAAAAGCAGTTTGGAGTACTTTTGACTACTTTCTTTTTTAACGGCTCGGGTGAGAAAGGGTCCCCGAAAAGATGAAAGTGCTGACATACCAAAGCTGTTTCTTTTAAAGCCTTGCTTTTGCTCCCAGGTACGGCTTTCATCGCTCCTAATCATTTTTTCCCGCCGGCTGTGTCATCGCGTTGTGAAGGTGTCTGCAAAAGCCGGCTGCGCTTTCCGGGGCAAGGTCACTTCAGTCCAGACTACTGCGCTGGCCCCTCATCTGAAGGACGCGATGGATCCTTTGCCGCCAACCAAGATCTAGTTTATTATCGAAGCTGAAACAAATAAAAGGCCACTAACCGATTTTAACGGGGATCACCCCTTTCAGTACTCACCCATATACTGTAAAAAAAAAAAAGAAGATAAACAATGCTGGTAATTCCCTCCTTTACCCCCAAATATTCCATCACTGCAGATGCTTTTCTAAGCGACTGTGACCTGGAAACCTTCCTTTATTGCAACAGGATAGTTTTTGCACCTTGACGTTGCATTAACTGTTGTGACACACTGTTGTGATCCGCCGTGACATTTTGGCACCTCCTTTCAACTACTACTGCTTTTTGTTTCTCCAAACCCCTTCCCTTCTTTAATCCCCACCTCCCCCCGCCTCCCCCTGCCACGCTCAAGTCTACACCTCAGCCTGCGCCGTAGTCACCTCTCTCCACTTGGCTTATTTTTAGAGTAATTTGTCGGCGGTGTTTTCCTTTTAATGGCACCAAAAGAAACCTCAGCTCTCTGGTGGGGGTGGGGGGTTGGTGGGCTCGGAGGGCAAGAGGGCGGGCGGGGCCCAGCTGCGGGCGCTTTGATTTGGCTGGGGAGGTGAAAGCGGCGATTGAGACGCGAGGCTGCGCCAGTTATCTTAACCTCCCACACTTCAAACGCCGGGCGAGGAGCTCCGTCCCTCCTCCACCGAAGGGAGGGAGGGAGGGAGGGAGGGAGGGGGACGTGGGGAGAGTTCATGTTTTCTGGAACCTCTGAACAGAGGAGCATTTCATTTCCTGCAAAAAAGTCCAGCCAGCATTCCTGAGTACGAGTGCGGAGGCAAGAGAGAGAGCGAGAGAGAACAGAGGGAGGAGGAGGAGGAGGGAGGTGAGGAAGGGGGGGGGGGGGGGGTCAAGCCGCTCCTGAATCCCAGTGTTTGTGTGTCGACTTCACCTTGTGAAGTCGTCGCCCCCCCCCCCGCACACACAAACACACACACACACACACACACACACACCCAAAACCATGCAGCATTCACCCCTGCTGCTACCACGCATTCCCTTTGAATGTCAACCTTGCGCACACACACAGACACACACACACACACACACACACACACACACACACACACACATAGAGTCTGGAGACGGCGCTCACCCGTAGTGCCCCGGGCCTCGTCCCCGGGCAGGAAGGGTCGGTGCTTTTCATGTCTGTGGCAGGGGAAGAAGGGGAAAAAGAAAAAAAAAAAAAGAAAACCTCCCCAGGAAAAGGGGGCGCAGTGCCGGTGTGCGGCCCGGCTTTGAGACGACGGATTTAAACAAAAAAAAAAAAAAAAGGTGGAAGGTGGCGGAGGCAAATAAAAGCGACAGTCTCTCTCTCCTCCCTCCTCTCTCTCTCTCTCTCTCTGTCCACAGCTTTCCTAGGCGTCCGACTCGTCCACTTTTAACTGTGTTAAAACAGTGGGGCGGGGGGTATTTATGGGATGTTAGAGCGAGTGCAGAAGAAGCAGGGCTCCCCTTCCTTTCTCCTTCCATTCATCCACTTCACACCTTTTCGGTTCTTCTCTCTTCCTTCCTCCACACGTCGTCCCCGGGGGGGTTCCCAGGAGGCTCCCGTCCGTCCGTCCGTCCCTCCGCTCCGGTGCCACGCTCCGTCCCATGAGCCCCGTCGAACCAGGAGCCACTTTTACCAGAGCGGGGAGGAAAAAAGCACTTTTGGTAGTTTGACAAACAGTTCCGCTATGAGTAGGAAGAAGCACGGTTCCACGAGGGCCTCTCACCGCCCGAGCCTCAATATGCATCCTTCCTTTGTTTTCCACCATTTTTATTTTTTATTTTTTCCCTCCCCTCTCCCCCCTTGAACTGCGGTGGTGCGACCAGGTCGGTCCCGGCTGCAGGGAGGGAGGGAGGGAGAGGGAGAGAGAGAGAGAGAGAGGGGGAGAGAGAGAGATTCTGAGCGCTGCCAGCTGGGTCACACTAACCCACGGGTAGAACCAGATCAAAGCCAGGCCGGCCCACATCCTGCCGTTGACCTTTGACCCGCCCCCCGGTATTGTACAGTGCTGCTCTGTCCGCTCACGTTGTCGCGTCTCTCCCAAATGTTTCGGTTCCCTTCACCAAAGCTCCAAACTGATACTCCCTCCCCGCGCCCGGCTACACCGTTATTATTTCTCCATTCGGACGACGCCCCCGTTGTTTTGTCGGGTGGCTCTAATTTCGCCGTTTTGTTTTTCTCTCTTTTTTTTTTTTTTTTTTTTTTTTTTTGGTGAACGCCACGTGTTCGTTCGTCGTGAGGTTTTTTCCCCCCTTTCCTCAAGTTGTTTTCTTTTCTGTCTTTGTTTTTCCGTCAGGAGGGAAGCGGAACGCGTCTTTCTCCACGTGCAAAGCCAAGGCAGCAGCTACCGGCCCTCTGCTGGAGATGGAGGCCTGCTAAACTCCCTGAAGACCCCCCCCACCCCCCTAAACCTGAGCCTACAGTTCTCAGAGGACCCCGACCCCACCCCCACCGACCCCCCCCACTGCCCTCACCTCCTACACACACACACACACACACACACACACACACACACACACACACACACACACACACACACACGCACATGAAAAAACACCAGGAACACCTCACTGTGTTTGACTCCCGTTCTGCTGGCACCTGCTGTAAAGACAATGAACTGAACTGAACTGAACTGAACAAGACAATCATTTTACCTGGGGAAAAAAACAACCCCCACCACCCCACGCACCACCCAATTCTACTCAAACCCCCACCCGAAATGACGGGGAGGCGGGGGGGAGGGGGGGACACGCGAATTTGAAGCCTGTGTTTTTGTCAGTTTCCACAAGTCAGCTTTATTGCAACCCACCCTCGGCACTGCACTGAAAAAACAAGCAGCGATTTTTGACCTCACACAAGTGGAGAAACCCTCTGAAACACCTGCACCGCCCCCAAAAAAACCACCCGCAAAACACCACCACCTAAGTTATATTAAGTTATTTGTCACAACGGGTCCTTTGTACAGTCCACTGCTACTCCTACTACGCCCTCCACCCCACCCCACCCTTTAACATCTTGACCTTTGACTCATCTCACTGGATCTGAGACCATGTTTGGGGTTTGGCCCCAGCACACACCTCTATTTGAGACTGCACTAAAGAAGATGGAGGATTCTCATCTTGTCCAATCAAAACGTCCGCAAGACGCCATTTGAGTTCTTTTGACCAGTCGGTGCAAAAAACAAAAAACAAAAAAAAAAAGGATCAATTTTGATTTGCTTATCATTTCTGACAGTTTCATTTTGAATGCTTTTTTTTTTTTTTTTTTTTGTATCTTGAATTCCTTGTTTTAATTTCTCGGTGTATATTTTCTGATTGTTTTTTTTTTATTTTAATTTTATAATTTGTTTTATTTGGGTTTTTTTTATATAGTGGTATATATGAAAATAAGCTTTGGACACAGGAAAGCCATTTTTCTTGTTGAAGCGTCTTGCAGAAAAATGAAAATTTAAAAGCTTCTTTTGATAACTATTTGTAACAAATAGTGACCTCGAGTCTTGCTCAGTTGTAAAATAATGCTCAGTACGTGTACTTTTTAAACTGTCAGGATATGTCAATTTTCTTGGTATTTTTGCAGGCAACATTAGGACAAAGGCAAGAGTGATCGCTCAGAGGCCTATATTTTATTGTTCTAAAAACATGACAAATGAAGCAGATATATATATTTACCCCAGCACTTGGCAGTCTTTCTTTTATTGCGTTGGACCTTTGTCTTTCCTCTCTGGTAGCTAATAGTGTGGTCTATAGCCATGTTGTTTATTCCATGCAAGCATATCTGTACCATTTTGATTTTAATGCTCTATTTTTAGTATTACTTGATGAATTCCTTTTTTTATTCATTGTTATATTTTGGGTCACTGTCATCTTGGTCTAGCACTTTGCTTCCCAAGTGGTCATATTTGAACTGTTTCAACCTGTTTTTTGTTTTTTTAAAGAAAAATTAAAAAGGCATCTTTGGCTTTATTTAATCACCCGCTGCTCTGTGCAAAGTTCTGATATTCCGTGGCGCCGCCGCACGCAGCTCTAGTTTGGTGCTGCCACCTGTCGGCCGCCCGAGGGACCGCACGCCGCATGAGACGCATTGTACATAACAGGTTTTAATCTCCAGGGAAACTTCAAAAGGTTTTTGGGGGAAAATGGACCAGTAATTAAAACCCAAACCACCACCACTGCCTGGGGCTACATGCATGCGGAATAACTGCAATGATAATGAAAAAGAAACCAACGTCATATTTGGGCGTACAAACCCAGCAATTGGCAAACAATTAATCCTAGGGAGGGGGGAGGGGGAGGGTTGCATCTTTTCCCCCAAGATCCCCTAAAAAATATAAAATAAAAGTCAAATCTCTCAAACTGCTCAACGGTCGCTGTTAAAACGTCAGCGCTGAACGTGACGTAACGTTAACGTAACGTCTCGTTTGACAGATTTTGAAACGCAAGTTTATTTGCCGGAGAGCAGCGCCCCCTCCTGGCATTTAGTGGGAAATGTGTATCTGTCCTTATCTGCGCTTGACGGTTTTATCACAAATGAATAATGCCAAGTTTCCACTTGTGACAAATTTAGTTCGTTTGGGGTTTTAAGATATTTACCTATCTCCCCATTGTATCAATCATTGGCTGTGTTCCTTCTGTCATCGTTGTAGGTCACATCGCACCATGGATGTCCATATTTCATTTGGGGGTGGATGAAGCTACAAATATAAAAATAACGAATTTCAATAAAGTATCAGAAGGACTAGTTCCATTATTTTGTCCACCCCCTCTGCATGCAAATACAGTAAAAATATCAAAAAATGGGTTCAATGACAAATTCGTAAAATTGCCACCGTGTGTTAAATAATGGACTTTATGCATTGATTTCATTTTTGAACTTCCTTTTAATTTAAACAACAAAATAGATTTTTTTTTTTTCCCAATGCACTTTATTGAACAAAATCCAATTCAACCCGCCCCCCTCATGTGATATCTAACGACATAAGTTTACATTCAGACTGCTCCCCCGCATGAAGGCACACGAGTGAAGCGCTACGTGGACAATGGTAGTGTGGTGGTCCAGTGAGCGATGGCTTTTCTTCCCAAGTTGGAGCGAGTCTGAAGCGCCGCCGTCAGATTTCGTGTCGGAGCTCGAGTGACGCGTCTTTCCTCCTTCCCCGCGTTCCGAAAGTATTCTCGGGTTGTGATCGCCACAACGGCACCGCGACGTTTTTCAGACCGCGCGATCAGAAAACTCATTTGTATTTGTAGAATCCCTCGCCAGTCTTTTTGCCAAACTTGCCTTCTGCCACCAACTTGTTTAGCATCTCACTCTGGAGGAAAAGTGGGTTTCCTGGGTCCATTGCACTCCAGCCTGAAACAAACAAACAAAAAAAAAAAAAAAAAAAAGGTCAGGTAAATATCAAACAATAACGCCATAAAGAATTACTCCAAATAATTCCGAGGCTTTGGGACGTGAGGTCTTTCCTCACCGTCCATGATGAACTTGGCGGTGTCCAGCCCCACGTAGTCCAGGAGTTCGAAGGGGCCCATGGGATACCCAGCACCCAGCTTCATGGCAACATCAATGTCTTCTTTAGATCCGTGACCTAAGAGGAGAACATTCATCACTATTCCTTCGATGGCATCATAGCTGGTTTAGGACCGCCACCGCCGGACAAACGTCGCCGTACCTCTCTCGTGCAGCCGGATGGCCTCCATCATGTAGGGAACCAGCAGGCGGTTGACGATGAATCCAGGAGTGTCCTAAAGGAAACACAATAAAGATCCATACAGAGCAGGGAAGGAAGGCCTCTGAAGCCGCCCCCCCCGACACCGAAACATCTCAAGTCTTACTTTGCAGGACACGGGCGTCTTCCCCAGCGCTTTGCTGAAGTTCAGCAGGGAATCGAAAGTGTCCTGGCTGGTTGCCGAGGTTCCGATCACCTGCGGAAAGAATGAACCTTCAATGGTGACTTTGAATACAAACAACTGGAAGCAGTGCTAGCTTTATTTTGGTGGTATTTTAAGCTATTAACAGCTGTGCAAATGCTATGAGATGACAATACATGCAAATAATGAATATAATTCCATGGGGAATGTTGTTTTTTTTTTTTTTTACACTTCTGTCAATAGACAGGATAGAATAGGCTTTTTTGTGAAAAGTAAAAAAAAATATATATATATATTTTTAAGTGATTTTCTTATAAATCATGGCAATCCTAACTTTTTACATTACAGTTTCTTTAATCTCTGACTTTTGTTTGGTGGCTTCATAAAAACAATGAAAACTGCTTCCCCGAAACTATCTAGCTGAAGAGATTTAAACACGGCTACAAGATCATTATAAATGTTTTTTTTATTTTTTAACTCAAATCAATTTTACCATTTGTTCCTGTGGAAAACTCCACTGATGAACCATTACATGTGGGGTAAATAACCTCGTTGTTTACAAGTTGGCGTGACCCTGACGCAGTAAAGCCTCGTTCAAACCCTCCGGTTCTACCTCTACGAGCTTCATCACGGGCACTGGGTTGAAGAAGTGGAGCCCCCCGAAGCGGTCCAGCCTCTGGGTGGCACTGGCGATGTCAGCGATCGGAAGCGACGACGTGTTGCTGGCGAAGATGGTGTGTCTGGAGGGAAAAACCAAAAAAAAAAAAACGGCAGAAAGGGTTCGTACAGATTTTAAACATGTTCATGGAAATCTGCACAACCACCTCCTTTTGTCAAAATGTCGTTGAGGTTTATCATCTTTTTAGGTTTATTGCATATTGCCATTTGTTTCCTAGTTTTTATTCTTCTTACTTTATTCTTATTGCAATTATCCTCTTGTTCCGATGTGTGCAGCTGTAACACCACAATCTCTCTCCGGTGATGAGATGAAGTTCTTACCTTATCTATCTCTCAATGGAAAATATAAGATCTAGCTATTTTTCAATGAGTTCATCTGTGCAAAAGAAATGGATAAAATGACAAAAAAACTACTAAACTACTCTAATTAATTGTAGTATGTGCAATATGTACAGGCGTTGGAAAAATCCCTTTTTTTGTTTTTGAGATTACAACCATTATCAATGATAGTTACATCACAAGAAATAAAATGATATTACAAGTTACAGCACAAGTGATGGACACTTTAGGCTGCAGGTCTCACTATTTAGCAACCTGACCGAAAGCTATTCAGGGCATAGTCTCGCGTAGCCAGACATATCTCCACAGACATAAACATATCTCCTCTTGTATAGGGGGAAAAATACTTCTATAATTCTTGTTTGTATTTTATTTTTTTTTTTTTTTTAAAACAATCGCAATCACCTTGGGCGACGCTAAGCGCAGAATGCAGGGACAGCGCCCCTGCAAAATAGTGTCAGGTGGGAACTTGTTTTGGTGGAACCTTTGCACATTGGGGAGGCGAGGCCTGGCATTAAAATGGCAAAATCCCCGCAAGAAAACACCACATAAAACAGCGAAAAACGTTTGTCTACTTAGTACGACTTCATACGAGCAAAATAGACAAACATAACTTGATCAACGATGACGTAGTCGGGCGCAGCCACACATTCCGGCGCTGGAGCTGTTTCACGTAGCGACAGGGACTTTGAAAACCGTAACACGCGGAAGGGGAGGAGAACGCCGACTTAAATAGCCGCCCAGCGGCAGGCTTCACACCAACAACCCACATCCTGCGAGCCAAGACTACTCAGGGCTGTGACTCACTGCGGCGCCACCTTGTCCAGCCCACCGAACAGACCCTGCTTGATCGGGAGGTTTTCCACGATGGCCTCCAGGACCAGATCCGTCCCCTGGACGGTGGACGAGGCGTCCGACGAGGTGGAGACGTTCTTCATCACGCTCTGGATGAACTCCGCACCTGCCTGGAATAAACGGACAGGTCATCCACCCTTTCCTACTTCTAGTGCTTTGCTTCAAAACATAATAAAAAAAAAAAAAAAGGGGTGTCACCTCTGGCTTGTCAGCAAACTTCTTCTTGACCACACGTTTCAAGCTGCCTTCGATTCCTTTCAGAGACTTCTCCAGGATTTGATCCGACGTGTCGACCAGCGTGACGGCGTGGCCGGTGGATGCAGCCACCTGCCCCAAAGAGGAGCGTGCAGCGTCACAACAAACAACAACAACAACACCCTAACACCACCACCACCACCACCACAGTGGAGATGGTTACCATACTTTAAAACGCCTTCTCAGCGCCATCCCGAGGATTCTGGCAAATAAACAGTGGAGACGAAAACACGTCGAGGTGAATACAGGTCACATTATACACATAAAACATAATAATACAGGTCACATTATACACATGATAAAACATAATAATACAGGTCACATTATACACATAAAACATAATAATACAGGTCACATTATACACATGATAAAACATAATAATCCAGGTCACATTATAGTACAGGTCACAAAATAAAACGGGTCACTTTGAGGAGTTGATAAGCACCAAAACACACCTTTCAAGCCATTATCATTGACTTTATGCACTTCATTTACACACTACTTTGCCAGCGGAGTATAGATTATAAGCGACATTATCTAAATTCTACCCTAGGCAGACAGATATAAAGAACAATGACAATAAACAAGGTGCTGGCACAATAATACAAACGTAATTTTTAATGCGTATTTGAGTAAAATATCTACATAAACGGGAGTTCACATGTAGTAGTACTTGTACACCTGTGTTGACTTCATTATATTATTAGTTATTGTTATGTCTATAAATTATACGAAGTTTATATGAATCCCTTAACTCCCTCATTATAAACTAATATACATGTAAATATATATGAACTGCTGGCACGTTTTCAACAAACATTCTACTCGCTTCCATGTCATGCGCTCCAACTAACGCCAGTAGCGCGTTGACCTGCATCGGCGACGCTAACGTCCAAGCTAAGTGTTAGCCAAGTTTCGGGCGGCCAAGTAGCGACAACACACGGCCGCAACATTACCTGCGCTATCCCCGCACCCATCTGCCCACCCCCGATGATGGTGACGTGCTTGATAGCGACGCTTCTGGCCGCCGACGAGGCCAGTCCCCGGGCGACCTGGTGGGTGAAGAACGCCATGGCTGCCGGTGGTGCTAGCGCTGAGCCGGAGCCGCTGGAGGCAGGAAGGTCGGCGGTCACGTGGTCACCGCCCGCAACCTTTCCCCCAGTTTCAGCGGCTGTGTGGGTTAAAGGTGAAATGAATAAACATATAAATACAATTATTTTGGGGGACTTTCATATTATAATATAACATTTTTTTTTAAATTTCCTTTTCCCTCATGGAGTGGTGAGGTGTTTTTTAAGGCCAACAACGAGTTTATTATACTGACATGTTTCGCCCAGAGAGACAATCTCCATGAACGTAAACCACTTTCATGTTTTCCGAAGCGTTAAACGCCATCGGCAGGTGTGAAAAGCGGACGTGAGGCGCTAAAGGAACGACACCGCGGCCGCATGACGTCAGCGTCCGAGGCGATAAGGTGAGAGGCTTCCGACTGGGGAAGCCTCCAACTTCTCCATTTGGTTTGGCGCTGACCTCTTCTTCAAAAGCCCGGAATGTTGGAGGGAGGATAGCGTGCAAGAGCGCGATAAACACAACTAGAGGCTTGACTTTCCCTGTTGGGCTGTGATGACGTTTCACGGCCTCGACAGCCTCCGTAGTCCCGTTGCTTGTGAGCGGCCGCCTTTCGGAAGACACGTGAAAGCTTCAAAGTCTCACCAGTGACGTGTTTTATGTCGTAGAACAAAACGTGAAAATGTCTTAAGCTCGTGTTGAGCACGGGCCTTATTTCAGGCCTCGAACCAAAAAACCCACTGAAAAAACCCATTGACTTTGGGACAAGGGAAGCGGAGGCGCTCATTCCTGCAGCGTGGTTATTCAGAGCCGGCGGACAACGGGGGGACAACGCTCTGCCGTTGTGGTGGTCGCTCCTGGGTTGGAGCCGGTCGCGGTGGAGGGGCCACCGCCCCGTTCTGCTTGACCAGCCGCGCCCTGAGCACCGCGCCCGAGTGTGCGAGTTTGAGCAAATGCTTCGACAATGAACCGCTGGCTCGCTCACCGACTCGGGGGCCGCACAAAATCACTCCTCCTTTCGCCGTAGCGAATCGGTGGCCCGGTCGCGTGAGTCACTGGAGACTTTGGAGTGGGCGGAGCTCGTCGGTTCAGCGGGTGAGACGGAGTCACCGGAGGACTCGACGCTCGGCTGTCAACTCCAGTCCAGCGGTTCGTGAGGCGTGATTCAGTGAAAGTAGCTCTGCCGGTTTGAGCGCCTCGCCTGACCCCGGGAACAGCGCCGGGCTTTGAAGCCAATTTCACGTAGTGGTCGAACCGTGGAATTGCAACCGGGTCCGACAGGGCCCCCAAAAAAACATGTTTTCCCCGCACACAGTCACGGGGCAAGGGGCGCTTGTAAAACGGTGGATGATGCTGGTGGTCACAACTACCGCCGAACGACTCGTTTGAACTGAACTCGTTTGAAAATTTGGAAAGTCGCATGTTCTATGGGAACGGGAGCCGGTGGTGGGTTGCCCAAGCTCTGGGTGACTGACCTAGTGACTGGAGTGAATAAAAAAATAAAAAACGGACTGAGTGATTTAAAAATGTACCTTTCTGAGACACACAGTGGACTTTTGGATTTATTATTTCTGGATTGTAATTGAATTACAAATACCAGTTGAATGAACCCTTTTTTAGTGTTATCCGACCCGCTTTGATCTTCATCACATATTTATTTAGCCGACACTTTATGAGAAATATATTTTTAAATGAATGTGCGTTATCCATGTGCTCCTCTATATGCCGTTTCCATTGTTGGTGGCGGGGTCCACCTTTCCCTTTTTCAAGAACGCACTGATCAGGCAGGCTTATGAAGCTAAAGGCGGCCGCGGTGTATTTGACAAAGCACCATAGCGAGTTGCAGTCAGTAAGCTTTCAAAATGAATGAACATTCACAAAAAAGAACAGCACCCTCGGACGAAAAAAATATCCCCAACACCTCAAGTGACTGGGGAAATAAACCAAACTAATTGATAAGAAAAAATAAAAAATAAAAAGAAAGTGACCGACGGAGAGAAGACAAGGGTAAATGCTGAACGTCGGAAAAAAACAACCCATTATAGTTTTGAAAGGAATCCTGGGATTTGACGTGTAATCCACCCAACACAGGCAATCGTATGGGTGACCACTTTAAGGGCACAAAAAAAAAAGAAAATCCTGGAATCGGTGGAAGAGGGAAGAGGTCAAACTTACAGACAATAAAAGCAAAAAGAATTTGACACATTCCAAAAATACTACTATAACAACGCAATTCAAATGAATAGTCTGAAGTTACCCAACCACTGGACGGAAGCAGGGAAGCAAGAGTCTGGCTCATCAATTAAGAAGAAGAAGAAGAAGAAGAACAACAACAATCTTTAATCGTCACACAGCACACCACACTACAACACATGCACGCACACACACACACACACACACACACACACGCACATGCTTTGGATGGTGGCCGGTGAAATGAGACCTCTGGGTTTAACCCATCCTGGCTTGTCCTTCCCCTGGGGGCACAGCCAGGAGCAGCATTCGTGGACCCGCCCGGGGACCTGGTGATGAGTGTCCATCGCTGGTCAGATGATGATGTGTGCATGTTTTTGGTGGGGGTCCTTACTGACGTTAGGTGGAGTAAACCCCATGTGAGCACGGGGAGAACATGCAAACTCCACACAGAAAGGCTCCTATTAGGGAGATAACCCGCCGGAGCACGGTGCCGACAGCAATTAAGCAATTCACTTCCCAAGGAAACCATGCAATAAGGAAAGGAACTCTAGGAAACAATCTTTAACATGTTTATTGCTTGTGGTAGGGAATTCAGCTTCTAGTGTCAGCAAAGTACTATTACAACATGTTCTTCAAGTTCAAAGTAAACCCCAGCAGCATATTGCTCCATCAAACAGGCTCCAGTACAGAGTGGGGTCTGGGACTAATCAGGGAAGGGGTTCCAGACTCTTTTGAGTAAGGTCGATATGAATATAAAAATTTGATTCTTTTTCATATGGCCTTGAAATTCAAAATAAACTAAACCAACAATATTTTGATATTTAAATATTAAACTAAAAGCCGCTCCCCAACTACCACAGGGTTGTTTGAAGTATTTTAATGATGTTGCATGTTAATCACAGCGGCTCTAGTTTGTATATTACGTCATACTAATAACACCAAAGACCTAACAAGACCCTGTTTAGGATGAAAATAAACATACAATTAAAAAAATATTGAAATGACCTATTTGTTTCACTGACAGGCTATAACGTACCTATTCTGCCAATGGATAGTTTTAAAGGGACAATCACTCCGATGCGACACATAGCGACCTCTAAAGGAAGCCATGGGAACTACACCAACGTTGCCAAAGTAGCAGCAGAGAGGTCTTGCAATGTCGGTCGTTTGGTCGCTGAATGGTCATCCCTGCTTGTGCAAACGTAAAATGAAACCAGCTCGGGGATTAAAGTGCCGTAGCTCACGGGGCGGAGACTGAGTGGAGATTGACAGGTCTGGGGGTGAGGGGCGGGTCGTCCAAAGTAGAGAGGCCGGTGTTTGAAATCTCAACAGCAGACTGACTGGCATTGATCCACAACATTTGCGAACCTCTGCTGATATGTCGTGCTCAATTAACACAACCAGCAAATTAAACATTATTAATTGCGCCTTAACATGTTCACTTAAAAACTTCCGTTATCTGATAAAACATTTAGTACATAGGTACGCCTCACTTAATGACCGAGTTCCATTCCTAGGACCAGGTCATTAAGCAAATTGGTCAGTAAGCGAGGACCCTTGTTATTTCACGGTAAGGGGGCGTGGCCATTGCGAATGCTAGTGTAGTAAATACTGACAGACTGCGGGAACGAGACTGAGAACGGTGATGAGGTGAGATGTATACAGTATATATAATGTATAAAGTTAGTGTATATATAGTATAAACAGTGTATATACTATATATAGTATATATAATATATGGTGTAGTGAATACTGACAGACTATATATACTGTATACAGTATATATAGTGTATACAGTATAAACAGTATAGTGTATATAGTGTATATAGTATATACACTGTATAGTATATAGAGTGTATTGAATACTAACAGACTGAGAATGGTGATGCGCGATGAAATGTATACAGTGTATATAGTATATATATTGTATATGGTGTATATAGTATATATAGTGTATATAGTATATAAAGTGTGATGTGCAATGAGATGCTTGATGCTGAGACGCCGCGGTATTGTACGCAGCGAACAATGCAGACTGGTCAGAGAGCTGGTTGTATGAACGGTCGTTCCACAGGTAGGTCTTTAAGTGAGGAGTACCTGTACAATGAGGTTAAAACTTGTTGCACATAGTGAATTAAATAAATGACAGAAATGAACAATAACACAATATCCAATGCAGATGCTACGATTTATCCATCTTCTATCAAAGCAATTGGCATGTGCAAATACTAGACTGAAAATAATCATTTGAAAACCGTTTTGATATATTCCCATTTACCATATCTCTGTTGAGCCTCTGTTGAAAATGTCTTTGAATTTCAGTCACCGGGGGTCCACGCAGACGGTGTACGCAGTGGGTGCGAGTGTGAGGCCGAAGCGACCGTGCAACGTGGGAGGAGGCGCTCCCTCCGGAAGCCGAAATTTGAAGGCCTGCATCAGGTTGGTGAACATCAGGAACAGCTCCATCTTGGCTAGTTGTTCACCCATGCAAACTCGTGGACCTTAAATATACAGGGAGGAATAGTTAAACAATATAAATATCTATCTACCTGTCTTTCTTTCTTTCTTTCTTTCTTTCTTTCTTTCTATCTTATTATCTATCTATCTATCTATCTATCTATCTATCTATCTATCTATCTAGTTTGTACTTGTGTTTCACACTCTTAACGACATGGCAACATGCTGGATTTTGGATGGACCCAGTGATGAATAGGGGAAGTGTGGCTCACCAATCCCAAACGGAATGAAGCCCTCTTTCCTCAGCAAATTTCCATCATCGTCCAAGAAGCGCTCTGGCTTGAAGTCGTCCGGGGCGTTCCACACGGTCGGATCCCTATGGACAGACCACAAGTTGGGGACGATGACCGTCCCTTTGGGAATAGTAAAGCCCCTGAACTCTGCAGAAAACCAAAAACAAAGCAATTAAACGATGGTGATAGCATTGTTTCCATTAATAATATACCAAGTGGAGAAAGTTAGTATGGTGGGCCTTTGTCCCAAATCACAGCTGACTGATCAAAATAACTTACTCACTTATGGCACCGGTGAGGCCTTGTTTACCATACATTTGTAATTCTCGACCTGTGTAAAATACTGACATGTCACTGTGATAACTCCTTGTTCAAACTATCGAAATTAAACTTTGGAATGGAGGTGACACCAAAGGATCGGAAATTCCTAATTGTGCTTTCTCTGGAACGATCGCACACTTGACAGGACAAAGATTTCACGCAACTAAGGCGCTAAGGTGATATGTCAGTTGTTGATGCTCCATGATGGCAGCTGTTGCTTTGCCTGATTTTACCTTCCTCTCTTCCCCCCCTGTCTCGTAAACCATCACAAAGGCTCTAAGGCTCTCCTGGAGCTCAATAATGTCATGTACAATGCGGGGGAGGAGAAAAATTACAAAACCGGTGCGGAGGATATTCTCAAAATTTGCATTTGCAGCATATGCGCCTCGTCAGCCAGACACAAAATCCAGCTGAGTAGCTCTGAAAATCACTGAAAAGGGGAAGGAAATAAACTGAGGGTTGTGAGAAATGTGGTTTTATCAGCTGCTTTATAGCTGGCATGCAGGCTCTATTTCTCGTCATTATACTCATTTATGCACCATCCAGAACCACCCTGACCTCCACTGGGTACCACATTATGTTTGTTATGGTGTGTTTAGATTGAGAAAAAAAACCCATTATAACATTGTTTATAATGTGACCAACTGCTTCCTTTAACCACACAAACGATGGTTCTCTTTTACCTGTGGTCTTCGAGGTCATGTGAGGAATGGCCAGCGGAACGACCACGCTCATCCGCTGCACCTCCATGATGGTGGCTTCTGTGAAGGGCAACCTTCCCTTTTCGGTCATAGATGGGACTCGATCTCTTCCCACCACCTTATCAATCTCGGCCTGGACCTTCTCTGGAATGAGTAATGTGGTAATGAAGAATGGGAAATGTAGATTGAATACTGTGCGGGACTGTGGCCGGTGCCAACGGAGCCGTTTCTACCATTACCTTGGACATCGGGGTACAAGGCCATGTACAGCATGATCCAAAGCATCGAGTTGGTGGTGGTGTCCGTTCCAGCGATGAAAAGGTCCGATATAATATAAAAGAGATAATCTTCGGAAAAGCTGCCGTCCTCCTCGCCAGCGGATTGCCGATCCATCACCTTCGTCAGGTACATGTCTATGAAGTCTCTCGGATTATCGCGGTCTAACGTCGCCCTGTGCCCTGCGATGATCTTCTTCAGGAACGACGTGATGTCCCTCTCCACCCGCCGCAACTTCTTGAAGGCCCCGCAAGGGAGGTAATACAGCGAGGGAAAGATGTTGATGAGGACCGCAGGACTGTTGACGCTGATTTCCAGCCCGCACGCCATCAGGTCCAGCAGGGCGTGGAACTCCCGGTCGTCGTGGTGAAAGCGCTGACCCAGGCTCATGGAGCAGATGACGTTGGACACCGCGTGGCTGATGAGAGGCGCCAGGTCCACGCCGGCCTCGCCGCGCTCCTCGCGGCGCCGCAGCAGCTCAGCCCGGACCGTCGCCAGGCCGTCCAGGATGCAGGGCTCCAAGCTCAGCTTCCCCAGGCCGAACGTCCGCAGAGTGCTGTGGCAGAACTTGCGCTGCATCCTCCACACAGGGCCGTATGGTGCGAAGACTATTCCTAATCGGGTTGAGTTTAAAGAGAATTTAAAACATCATTCGCCAGACATGCACTCAATTCTAACAGTTGGGGGGAAGAAGTACTCAGAGCTTTTAATTTAATTAAAAAATAAAATACTCCGGCACAGAATGTATCTATTAATTGTGAAAGTACTACCTTGACAGTTAAGTAAAAGTATAAGTACTTGCTCTTAGAAATACTTCAAATATTAAAATAGATTTTCATATTTTCCAGTGTCCTAACTGTCTATAATGCGGCATAAAATGCCTATAGTACCTTTTTCCTGCCGATGCTGCTCATGCATCTCCCCATTACAAACCTCTGGAACTAAATATACTTCATTAAGTGCAGTACTTTAAACGTGAACTTAACTTTCCACTGTGTCCTTTCCACCACTGCATTCTGACTGCTATTAATCAACAAGACTAATAATAATAATAATAATAATAATAACAATAATAATAATAATACAGGTCTGAACGTCAGAAATTCCTTTACAGATCTATACATAGCAAAACAAATTATCCAACAGAAGTAAAATATTAGAGTTTCTTACCTTTGCGTTTGGTCATGATGGTGATGGAGGGGAAGTCGGGTCGGTCGGAGAACACGTCGGCACGGTTGGAGAGGGCGTCCCTGATCACCTCGTACCCATTCAGCACCACCACCAGCTGGCTGCCGACGAACATGCTGTACAGGTTGCCGTATAATTCAGCTCGCTGCATCATGAAGACTTGGGGAGACACCGCTTTACTGTCGGCGTTTCCCCGTTGTCCGAGCAACCTGCGGACGAACGCCGGGACGAGGAAGACACCGAAGTTGCCAACGACGGGCATTGGTTTCGGACCGGGGGGGATATTGGACAGGTCCCATCGTTTCGTGTGGAGGTAAACTAAACAACTTAGCACGGAAAGCACCAGCGCTAGAACGTAGAAGCCGCACATCGCGCTCAGCGCGACGCCAAAAGCATGCTACCGTCTGGCTGCGGGGGCTGTGCGCTGCACCGAGCGAAGGCCGTGCGAGCCGCGGTCCCGAACCCGGAGAACGACGCGCTCGCTGGGTGAGACGAAAACGATCACGCGTGACATTGTTGTCGTTGACAAAGGGGGCGTGCCTCGCCCGCCCGGAAGAGGGTTAAGTGGTGCATTCGGCTTCAAGCCGGAACTCGGAAAAAGCCAACCTCCTCTTGGGGTCAGCGTAAAGGAGCGTCCACTTCCGTCGAGAAGGCTCCGGCTGCGGCCTCGCGGACACCGTAAACCGCGCCCCCTGAAAACCCGCTTCCCCTGCAAAACCCACGCCCTCTGCAAAACCCGCGCCCCCTGCAAAACCCACGCCCCCTGCAAAACCCACGCCCCCTGAAAACCCGCGACCCCTGCAAAACCCACGTCACCTGAAAACCCACGCCCCCTGAAAACCCACGCCCCCTGAAAACCCGCGCCCACTGAAAACCCACGTCCCCTGAAAACCCACGTCACCTGAAAACCCGCGCCCCCTGAAAACCCGCGCCCCTGAAAACCCACGTCCCCTGAAAACCCACGCCCCCTGCAAAACCCACGCCCCCTGAAAACCCGCGTCCCCTGAAAACCCGCGCCCCCTGAAAACCCGCGTCCCCTGAAAACCCGCGCCCCCTGAAAACCCGCGCCCCCTGAAAACCCACGCCCCCTGAAAACCCACGTCACCTGAAAACCCACGTCCCCTGAAAACCCGCGCCCCCTGAAAACCCGCGCCCCCTGAAAACCCACGTCCCCTGAAAACCCACGCCCCCTGCAAAACCCACGGCCCCTGAAAACCCACGTCACCTGAAAACCCGCGCCCCCTGAAAACCCGCGCCCCCTGAAAACCCGCGTCCCCTGAAAACCCGCGCCCCCTGAAAACCCGCGTCCCCTGAAAACCCGCGTCCCCTGAAAACCCACGCCCCCTGAAAACCCACGCCCCCTGAAAACCCACGTCCCCCTGAAAACCCACGTCCCCTGCAAAACCCACGCCCCCTGAAAACCCGCGTCCCCTGAAAACCCACGTCCCCTGGAAACCTGCGCCCACTGAAAACCCACGTCCCCTGAAAACCCATGTCACCTGAAAACCCACGTCCCCTGAAAACCCACGTCCCCTGAAAACCCATGTCACCTGAAAACCCACGTCCCCTGAAAACCCACGCCCCCCCCGTAAACCACGCCCCCTGAAAAAACCCACGGCCCTCGTAAACCACGCCCCCCGTAAACCACGCCCCCTACCCAACCACGGACGTTGTCGTGATTTGTTCGCGGGTGCAAACGGCGCCTCCTCCAAAACACGCCCACTCGTAGACCGAACTACGGCGACCGTAGGCTTAGAAAACGTTTTTGAAGGTAGGACTTTGAGCGATGTCAACGTCCAAGCGAAGACACAAACGATCACCGAGATAATGCGTTTGAGCCACAACAATAAAAAAAAAAAACCTGCACATCTTGTGATGTGCATGTGAATGAATGCAAACAAAAAGTGGCTGGGGAAAATCAAATCATTTGAAAAAACAAGTATAAATTGAGGTATTTTAGCAACTATTAAGCAGCAATAATGAGGCTGAACTACGAATTGTGCTAGCCTGACGGCTAAAAATATATATTTATACATCAAATTTGATCTTTATGAACGTCAAACTGTAATTTGAATACGTTTAATGTCAATAATTGAATAACTTCTGCAAGCCTCACATCATGGGATCGTTAAAGTTTCATATTTAACAATAACTTGAAAACAATGATTTTTTTTTCTCCTTTCTGAATCTCTCATCAGCCTATGTAGTTTGGTATGTTATTGATATAACATAACCACATATCACCCTTCCGCAATGATTATAATTAATAAATGTCAAGGGTTTTTTTACACCATATTAGGGTGCCCACTAATGAGATAAATCATTCATATTTATCATTTTATTTTATCTATATCAACAGCACCAGGGGTCCTGTGTGGATGTGTTATTTACTTTCCACACGGCCGTCACCGCTCACGATCCTGCTCTTGTTTACGATGATTCTTGCTTATTTGTGAAACAAACATCCAAATTTACTCTTCAAAACTGAAACAACTATATAGGCATTGTTCAAAAAAGCATGGCCGGTCTAAAGCCCCCTGCCGGTGACTTCACCCCCCTCTCCACATTGTGCCGTGCTTTCAATGCTGTATTTAAAATGTATAATTTAGAATAATGTCATCAATCAAGCTGCAGGAGATGCCCGGGAAATCCAGACGAGCTTTTTATTTATAACACCCGTTGTACAACATAAATATAATAAATCTATTCCAACTAGTTGCTGTTTTAAATGTGGACATAAATTTGATGTGGATGGTGTGCATAGCCCTCTCCAGTTTTGAGGGCGTTGTGGGATCATGTTGTTAAGATAATGGAATCCATATACAAGTGTCGACATTTCATAAATCCAGCATAACCCCCTCTGTTCCCCCCACCCAGTGAGGCATCTAGATATACATATATTTAGAATACTTAAAATTTGTGCTACAAACACCAGAAATAAATAGATGGAAAGAAACAGTTTGAGGTATACCAAATGGAATTAAAGCTCTCTCTTTGAGGTGAGATTGGAGAGGGTCGAACAAAATGGGTCTTTTGTAGTTTTAAAAGTAATAAACATACAGTTACCATCTATGGCAAAGTGGGAAAACACCCATCAGAACCCGGCAATCTATCCCACTAGGTATACACATGTGTAACTATGAATATGCTTTTGAAATTGGACAATAAATCTCAAATATTACAAAAGAAACACTGAAGATTATTCTACTATTTTTTTAATAGTGAAACTCCTGGCCAGCTGAGCCAGGTATATTTTTATTCCATCAAACAACCTTTACAATGGAAAAGATAACATTAAGATTTTAAGCATTTAAAGGACATAAACATTTTAACTGCACATATTGCACACACTATAAAATACAACTTGAAATATAATGAATATCTTTTACACAGAGTTACAAAACATTTCCAATACCCAAATCTTAAAATAAAATATTTGCCTTCAAATAAAAGTAACAGAAAAGTCAACAAGGTTTGTAAGAAAATTCCAACAGTAGGACGAAACAGCCAGGATGATGTGCGATACAGCAGCACAGAGGAGGTGGAGAGACTGAGCAAGTCAGTGAGGTTAAAGCCTTTTTAAAAACTCCTTTGACTCCTGTGCTTCTTCACTCAAATTCTTGCTCAGGTAATGGGCAAATAGTTGTTTCTCACTGATAAGAGACTAGGTATAAAAAAAAGTGATTAATAAGTAATTTAAGAAATTCACATGCATCGGGGGTTGTAAAGTTTTGTGGAAATTGTATGAGCACTCTCCTCTTGTTTCCTATTCCACCCCCAGTCATACTCTGGACCATCCAGGCTTTCCCCATATTTACCCACTGTAACATCACTTCCCTAAATGGATACACACATAGTGGATACACACAAAAGCATGACTGTGAGTGTACAGCCCTGAATAGTGGATAGTATGTATACTTGTATGCAATAAACTTCATTCACACTAACCAACTCTTAAGGAGGAAAGCTGCAGCCCTCTTGCTGTATGTGGGTCCTGGTCAGTGTCCAGTGGCATCTGGAGCCAGTCCACCATTATTGTGCCAGTATGTTTTACACACGAAGGTTAACCACTTCAAAAAGAGATCCAGGCTGGATTCACAGACACGGTACCACACTAAAAATAATGCATGTGCCATAAAGTTCCATGTGGTATGTGTTTTTGGAGTAGTAACCCATTCTAAATCATGCACACGGGGACAAAGATACTTTGTGAGAGATGCACTGACCATAGTGCTGCTTGCATGTGTCCTTTTACGACTAATCCTGAATATAGGTGGGGCACTGTCGAAGGGTCGCTCTGCCTTCCTCACTAAAGTGAGCAAACTTCCTCCCATACCTGCAATTAACACACATTTTCACCGGAAGGTTGAATTTTAGGGCGAGGTGTTACCCCAAAGTCCTCGCGATAATACATTTACAAATATAATTATTATTTTTCTAGCACTGCAGCACACCGTTCCAGCCCAAGGTTTTCCACCAGGATAACACACCACCACCTTCTCAGGAGAGACACTTCAGTCCACTTCAGCTCTCAGGAAGCCAATCTTTTCTGACTCTAGAACAATCCTTCAGTACATGATGCATGTATTGCCACAGTGCCTCCTGATTGAAATGAGGTCGAAATGGTCGTAACATTAGGCAGGTCAGGGTAACATGAATGCCGGAAAACACATCCTTGGGTAACCTTAATAGAATGCTGTAGGGGCGCACTGGCGAAACCCCCTGTTCTTCTGAAATATTTGGAATCCAGAAAGAAATATTCTTTCTGGATGTGTGGAAGTGGCCTCATTACCTCATGACCTAGAGGGAACATTCAGTCTGGACAATGAGCAAAAAGGACCCCTTGGGGGTAATGAAATAGCCACAACAAACCGACAAGCAAATGGCACGAGAAAAGAAGGTTCAAGCTGAGAAATTCACAACCATGTCGTATGCCTTTACAATGTACTACTGTGGATGTCATATGCTGCATGGAAAGTTATGCTCTGTATATTTTGAATTAGTATAATGAACTTACACACAGGAGAAGATACCCTGGAACCCACAGTGAAATGATTAGGGCTTCCTTCTGATCAGCATCTTTCTGTTAAAAATTATGTACTGCATTTAACATCATTTGAATCCAACGCTTACAAACTGGGGTGTGCATAATAAGGAATTACATTACTTAATTTGATAATGTCATTTCTCATACATGCGATGTTGCAAGGTCGAAATGATTTGTTGGCTTAGAGTTTGGAAACCATTTAATTAGCTTTGATGTGTAGTATTTGGGACCAACAAAGCCAATGTGCTCATATCCCATGACAGTGCCATCTGCATGCCAATTGTAAAATGATGGATAAAATGTTGTCTACAAAGCTGTTTATCTTGTTTAATATTAGACAAATAACTGCTCAATTGTTTGACTTACTGGGACTTAATGGAGCAGAGGATCACAGTTGGAGGAAGAGAGCCACGTTGCGGGTAGATGAAGGTATGCAATGAAAACGTCCTTTCCCTGTAGAATTCAAGCGTACCTAAAATGAGTCAATGCTAGAAAATGGTACATAAAAATATGACTAAGTACCAGCCATGTTTTGGTCACAATAATGCATGTAAGCCATGACATTAAGTTTTCATCCAGTCACTTAATCCCTGTCAGTATAAAAATGTCTTGCATAAATAAATAAAAAACACACCTGCATATTAGCCATGTCTTGGACCAGTCGGAAGGACCCATTTTCTACCTGTTGATGTAGTTTGCAGACAGCGTCGGACAATGAATTCCTGACAGATGAATGATAAAATATTAAGGACAATAATGACAGAATGCAGAAACAACAGTTTACCAGCTGCTCCTGAAGGCGATGATGACCCTTTAGGGTCCATGAGGCTCTGCGGGGCTTGAGCGACGACGTGGTTTTTAAGGCATCACAAGTCTTTCTGAACGTTGGTCCATGTTCTGCGGTTCCATTTGTACTGTAGTAAAAGGTAGAACGTCATCATGCCTTGATCCATACACATCTTTGTTCACCGAAACCAGTTATACAGATGATATTCCATAACGGGCTGTCACCTAACCTTTGTGGTGTGCTGTAGTTGAAGTGCCAATTGAAAACAGTGTAGATGCTATAAAATATAAACAATAATACAAATAGCAATGAAGACAATATCATTTAAATTAAAGTATTTCACATAAAGGCTTACCCACCCATTACAGCCTTTCCAGTTGGATCAAGAGTGATGTCCTCTGACGATATTTACCTAAGGTCTGTCAGGATCTTCTCATTTACCATTATGTTATGATGATGAATAGTGCATTGCAGTAGAAGGACATGGCTTCCTGGAGACATCGTGTTGAGAAAGTATTTTCTTCCTCATTTTGGAGAAAAACTGCTCAGCCGTTTGAGAGTTCACACAGCCCCGGAGTTCTGGGACATGGCCAATTTTCTTAGGCAGTCTTTAGGCCCTTTTTTTGTTTGCCTCGTGGAAAGTGTAATAGAGTGCGTAGCGATCTGCAGATCCTGTACTAGGGTGTGCTGTGCGTTTGTGTCCGCGGGCTCCTTTTTCAACTTTAACCAGGGCAAGTTTATTTTTAGCTCACCTTTCTCAGTGGACTTCAGATATCCTGGTGTGGCTTCAGCCAGTTTGGCCTGAAGGGCATTTTTTCCCTGGCTTGGTTGGCGTGAGTAACCAAACCTCTGGCAAAGTCATATGTCACTACATTTGGCAGGCACTTAAAAGAGAGCAGCATGTCTGCAAAATTTCATGGACTTTCGGCTTTTCCATTGAATGCATTCGCGATGATTCAACAAGGACACATCAGCACTGCCCAGCCACCTTAACAGGGAAATAAATTGAAAGTACATTGACAATAAAAAGTGTTTAATTTGAACTTTTAGCACCTTACGGACAGTGTTCAAAATACCGTCAGTTGAATACATTTGATTTTCTCTAAGAAAGATATCTCATAAATTCTGATAATTGCGTTTTGCCAAACTTTCCAGATGCACCCCAGACCTTTCGGAACACCTTGTCTTAAGAACTGCCGCTTTTCGTTTCACTCCCTCAAGCCGATGAGGAGATCCATTTTTGATCGAGTTAAGTCAAGGCCACAGTGCTTCTGCATCAACCTGTGAAAACATGGGCAAGTACATTAACAACCAGATAATCTGTTACGGCCAGACTTCAGCTAAATCCTATTCAACGTGTTGCTCACACCTGAGCCTGTTATATTATGCATGGTCGTCTAACCACAATTACAGTTTAAGGGAAAAATCTATACAAGCTAATCTCACCTTTGAGTTTGTTATTTCATTTGTCAATCTCTCCTCCGTGCTATCCATACTTGGCACAGAGTATTCTTTAAATCCTTCCCATTCAATTCCCCCGAGTTGAAATTCTTCACCTACTCTTCACAAAGCCTTGACAAAGGATCTCTTGGCTAACGGAAGGCCAGAAGTCTTCAATGTCGACCTGGCCATGGAATTCAGGTGGTGGCTCTTGGAGGTCACTCACTGAAAGACAAACAGTTGTCAAAATAACAGTGGTCTTTGTAACTGACCCCATAAGAAACGTAAAGAAATTAGCACTCACCTCGCATGCTGAAGACTCCCTTCTTGTGCAAATCCATGATCACAACGGGAGCATGATCCCCACAGTTTCTCCACAAGATAAATTATACTTCTATGATGAAAGGGTTTCAAAATGAACATACCCCGTGAAATATGGAATCATGGTTTGTATATTTTGGATCATTTGTGGCTTGTGAAAGCCTCCACAACTCTTTCCACTGCTGTATGGATCTACAAAAGGATGTTGAGGAAAAACTGTCAGGACGATATCAAATGGTAAGGAACCCAAGCTAACACATGCAAAAATATCAAACTTGTTTTACCCATATAGAGTTTCTGAGAAATAGGCAGAAATTATGTGTCAACATGACATGATCGTTAAAATCAAGCGGCCGCTCTGCCCACTCCTGATAGCGGTAAAATGTGCCACATGCAGCACATTTTTTACAATACAGTGGTACCTCGACTTACGACTGTAATTCGTTCTATAAGAACGGTCGTATGTTAAAACAGTCGTATGTCGAAGCAATTTTCCCATATAAATTAGGAAAACATGAAGGGTAAAAATAAACAAAATACACAGCACAAACACAGTAAATATGAAAGAAATATGGATAAGCCTCCAACTTCGTGCACACACGATGAAGGTCCCCCGCTGACTGACTGCTTACTGGCCGCCGACGCACCAACTGCAAATTTCCACGATCCTATCTTGGAGCAGTCGGTCGCAAGTCGATACAAATTTTCGCGACTGTCGCTGCTCGCATCTTGGATTAGTTGTAAGTAGATGCAGTCGTCGAGGTACTACTGTATATTGTTGTACCTGTAAAAAAAGGATTTTGAAGTCTAGCAAGGGCAATGCCATGTGTTTTTGGGATCATCATAATGGACCATGACCCTCCCCGGTCTAGAATAGGAGGAGATGTGTGGTTCCAACACAGAAAAATAAATGTCCGCAAGTGTAATGTGTGATGTTTATGATGAGTGGTGCCTTTGCATGTGCATTTTGAGGTTCTTCTTTTGTACTTGTGAGTTACAAGAACAACACGTTTTTTTGAGCTTCAACATCAATATTTTGGGGGTTTTGGTAATATGACGGCCTGTTGCTGGAGCCGTCGTCATTGCTGTAGTTGGCATAACCTGTCGCCACCTCCGTCATCGCTGTCGAAGCAGTCGCTGGAGCAGTCCCCAAAGCAACCGCCGCCGTAGTTGCCGTAACCATCAGAGACGTAGCCGCTGTCGGAGTCGCAGTAGCTGTAGTTGCTGGAGCCATTGCTGGAGCCAACTTCGAGACCGTTCAAAGTTCCAACAATGAAATATATGATAATAATGTGTGTAATAAATAATAGATAATAAAGTATGATAACGTGACATTCCCCAAGGTTCCATTGGGGAATGTCGTGTTGTTTGTTGGTCTACAGGACAATAAAATATAATTGAAATCGTAGCGAGTTTGATATTGGAAATACTTAACTCCTCAAACAAGCGGCTATGGACCGGACTGTAATAGCCTATGGGACGAAGCTGATCATACTTTTATAAAAACCCAGAAATGAGTTTGCATTTGTGGGGACGGTTGCGAGTCCCCGGGTCGATGGGTTTTTTGAATGGGTTTTTTTGGTTCGATGCCTGAAATAAGGCCTGTGGTTAACACAAGCTTCAGACGTGTTGTTGTTGTCAAAAAAATCATAAAAGTGGTGTTCATTTGTGGAGGTCGTCTTTCTGGACAAAACATGTAAGTAACAGAAACTTTTGTTTCCCGCAGAGCTTATTTTCTGCAATACTCCAAAATCCAACGAGAAAAAAATCCCGTTGGCTTTTGGTGGAGGGAACCAGGTTGATGTTGACTTCCAGGTTGGTTACAGAAACACCTCTTCCCTGCACCACTCCATACATTCATAATAGTGACTTTGAGATATCACGTGGGATTTTGCGGTTTAATCAACCTGTGAGAGTACAAATTGTGAAGGTTATGATCATTTACGACGCCCATCACGCCATGTCAGGGACGGACATTTACAACCACATGGACATTTGCTTATTTTCCATCCATCCTTCCCTCCATCTTCTTTACCTGCGTTCCCCTGTTCAAGGTTGAGGAGGCGTCCTGAGTTGCGCTACAGGCCATCAAAGCGTCATTGCTTTCTTGGATGAAAAACTTTCCCTTGTTTATTTGAATGTTGAGCTTCAACTTTTACGCCAACGCCCCAAGCTGCTGTTTTGTCCGGAGCTTACCCGAAAGATCGAATCAATAAGGCTCATCGCGGTCATCGATGAATCTCTCCGTTTCACGAAACTTGAATAAATTAGTGAATAATTGAATGAGTGAGTTGCCCTAAAAAAAAAAAAACATTAAAAAAAAACAACAGTAATTTTGATTGGAGTTCATTTGGCAGCTCATACACCTTCAAGGCCTCCGATGTAAATGCACTCCTTGCTCGTCAAATCCATCCCAGTTCCGTTGATTGTGGAAATGATATTTGTATTTATGAAGAGATATTTCTCTTTTATCAATTATTCCAGCGATAGCATCAGCGTGCGAACTTAAAAGCAAAAAAGGTTGAGAAGCAATAATGATCGCCACGATCAATAAGAACGATGATTAAAAAACACGCAAGAGGAAACAATGAAACTTTAATCGGGCTACATTTTAATATAGTCTTACAATCTTAAAAGTTCAACTATATGCACACTTGGGGTTACTAAAACGAATACAAAAACCGATAGGAAAACAATTAGAATCCAAATAATAAAGCATTTGAAACAAGTTTTCTAAGGCAACTTCTGGTTTGAGGACACTGACACGACACCGAGGTAAAAAGCCCCTCGACCAGCGCTGAGAGAGTGCAAACA
Source organism: Zeus faber (assembly GCF_960531495.2). NCBI lineage: Eukaryota > Metazoa > Chordata > Actinopteri > Zeiformes > Zeidae > Zeus > Zeus faber. Next base: position 19,231,129 of record NC_137191.1, read on the forward strand.
CTGTGAACCAATCCGGGTTCTCCTCGCCTCCGCTCTCCGTGACGATAGAGCGTTTCTTGTACGTCGAAAGCACATATTTCCGAATTTCCCTCCGACGGGATCAGTAAAGTGTTTCGAGCTTTACATGCTCTCTGGTCTGCACGTAGTAGGAAGGCTGGAGAAGCCACGTCAACGACCGTCAACGTGGTGCTTAGCTCTCTCTCGCCAATATACATAATACTGTAACGTACCTGAAAATCAATTACCAAGCAAAACCGTTCTTACACCCGCTCCGATCGGACAGAATTATAAATTAACAACACTGGCGACTAAATAAGGCAATAAATAAATAAGAGTGGTGACGTAGAAATAAAGACCTTGACCCTGAACTCATCTCAGACTCACCCGCTCTGAACCCCGCGTCAGACTTCTGAAAAAGCTCTTTTGTGTTATGAAATCGACCTGGATCTACACATTTGGTACCGAAATCTACTCGTCCAAGTAGACCTTGAATGCTGCTTTGAAATGAAGGATCCGCTGGAGGTTGGAGTGACACCGGTGGTAAATGCCCTTTTTGCCCCCCCACCGGCGGCGCTCACTCCTCCCGCGTGCTCTGCACCTTGGAGTACTTCTTGCAGGGGTTCTTCAGGCAGGCGGGCGGCCAGGTGATGGGCCAGCTGTACGAGCAGGGCAGCGACGTCTGCACGTTCCTCTCCAGGAAGTTGAACACGGGGTTCCACCAGGTGTTGGTCAGGTAGTTGTTGGGTGAGCATTTGATGACCTGTTAGGACATAGAACACGAGACGACAGGACAACCACCCTCGTGTTAAATACAGTATACGGTTCATGTAATTATTTGTGTATGAGATATATGCAGTGTCTAAAGTAGGTTATACGTATGTTTGTACATTTTAAATATCTAGACAGACAGACAGACAGACAGACAGACAGACAGACAGATGATAGATCATTTACGCATCCTCATTGCTGTGTCACTGCAGCTCACAAAACTGATAGGCAATCATAATAATAAAGTAATAGAATAAATAATGGCAATATGCAGTAGTAGTAAAAATAGTATGAGTAAAACTATTAGTAAAGTAGTAACATTTTTAATAAACAATAAAAAATAAAATCTAATGGACCAATACAAAATAAAATAAAAGGGTAAACCATACCATTAACCAACCATTAACAATAAAAAAAAAAAAGTTTGGCAAACTTATAATAAAAACTATAAAAAAATTAACCTAAAAATGAACAATAAACCTAAAAAAATAACAGTACAGTAACACTGAGTTTGTGACAACATAAACATAAAAATAAAAAAGACTCAAAATGTACAGTACGCCCCAATATCGACATATGACCTAATATAATTTCAGGCAAGGTAATTTAGTTGCCAGTTGCTAAAAATAGTTCAATCCATATCAATCAGACCTTTAATAATCACAAGAATTCAATAGAACAAAAAAATCTATAAAGGGTCCGGTATCAAATTCTCATTTCAACCACACTAACTTGGGTGACATGCAGCAATGTGACCAGCAGGGGGACCTCTCACACGGAGTTGTAATATTTAGTACTCGCTATAAATAGACTCACTGAGCACTTTAATAGGAGCACTCTACTGATACCGAGTAGGGCCTTCCTTTTCTCTCAAAACAGCCTCAATACTTCTTGGCATGAGATTCTGGTCCATGTTGACATGATTGCATCACGCAATTCCTGCATATTTGTCAGCTGCACATTCATGCTGTGAATCTCTGGTTCTATCACATCCCAAAGGTGTTCGATTGGATTCAGATCCAGTGACTGGGAAGGCACCGAAGAACATTGAGCTCAATGTCATGTTCATGAAACCAGTTTGACGCGACTTTTGCTTTGTGACAAGGTGCATTATCATGCTGGAAGTAACCGTTAGAAGATGAGTTAGTTGCGGCCATGAAGGGATGCACATGGTCGGCAACAACACTCAAATAGGCTGTGGCATTCAAGCGATGATTGGTTGGTATTAACAGGCGCAAAGTGTGCCAAGAAAAAATTCCCAACTCCAACAAACTACCACCATCAGCCTGGACTCTTGACACAAGGCAAGTTGGGTTCATGGATTCATGGTTTTGGTGGCAAATTCTGACCCTACAGTACCATCCGTGTCACAGCACAAATGGAGATTCATCAGACGAGGCTACGTTTTCCAGTTTTCAACTGTCCACTTTTGCTGAGCCTGTGCCCGCTGCAGCCTCAGCTTTCTGTTGTTGGCCGACAGAAGCGGAAGCCGACGTGGTCTTCTGCTGTTGTAGCCCATCCGCCTCAAGGTTCCACGTGTTGTGCATTCTGAGATGTTTATCTGCTCGCCACAATTGTACAGAGTGGTTATCTGAGTGACCTGAGTGACCGCCTTTCTGTCAGCTCCAACCAGTCTGGCCATTCTCCGTTGACCCCTCTCCTCAACAAGGCGTTTCCGTCCACAGAACTGCCACTCACTGGATGTTTTTTGTTTTTCCCTGCATTCTGAGTAAACTCTGTAGAGTGCATAATAATTCCAGGAAATCAGCAGTGACAGAAATACTCAAACCAGCCCGTCTGGCACCAACAATCGTGCTACGGTCGAAAAAAACTGAGATCACATTCTTCTCATTCTGATGGTTGATGTGAACATGTAGCGTTTTGGCGCCGCAGGAACATTTCCATAGTTCTAAGAACCTTTGGAGGAACTGTACCTTTTCTGTGTCTGTCGCTGCAGAAACTAGGAACGTGCGTAGTTCTTAGAACTCTGTTTTGAGGGACTTTTTTAAGCTCCCTCTCCAGGCCAGGGACTAACCAGCACGAGAGGAGCCTTGCAGGGGCTGTGCGGTTAAGAAGCCCCTGAAGGTATTTAGTTCTCGTGGGACCTCCCCAGTTCCTGGCTCACCTCAGGGAGTCCCCAGGACTGTTTAGTGGGAACACGCCTATTAACTCAAGCCGCTGACCTGTGTCTGCATGATTTTATGCATTGCACTCCTGCCACACGATTAGATGATTGGATAATTGCATGAATAAGCAGGTGTACAGGTGTTCATAATAAAGTGCACAGTGAGTGGTAGATGACAACTCAAGTGTTTACTTGAAACAGGAAATGGGACAAATTTTCATAGTTTATTGTTACTCCCTAACATGGTCCTTTTTCGAGTGGGAACTATGTAGTCATAAAGATGTTAAAGTGTGTTCACTGACTGTAAATTTAAATTCTATTTCAAAGTTATGTTGAGAGGAGCCTTGGCCTTTGCCTGTGGTACAACTGTGCTCTCTAATTTTCTTTTCTCTCTCTCTCTCTCTCTCTCTCTCTCTCTCTCTCTCTCTCTAACTCAATCACCACCAACCAACCCCACCCAACACACACACACACACACACACACACACACACACACACACACACACACACACACACACACGCACACGCACACGCCTGGTGCTCTGACCTGCAGGTTTGCCATGGTGTGGTACCACCAGAAGAGGCGGGAGGTGATGAAGTACGCGACCACCACGTCCACGCTGTAGTGCTCGTGGGCCACCAGGATGCAGACCACGCCCACGGCGCTCAGCAGCCAGCACATCAGGTGGTACCACCAGAACGACCGAGGGGAGTCTGGACGGTGGGAAGGACGGATGTTTTTAATGCGACTGTGATGCTTGGTTGTCGCTGTGAGATTGTGAACAACAGGAATCGTTTAGTTCAGGGCTGGTCAACTACATTCTGCTGGGGGTGGTCGGTCGGATTAAGTAGTCTATTTTATTTGTTGATACACCATTGCAAAAATGAATAAATTTCTTATAAATACGATAATTAAAATAATAATACACAAAAAGCATTAAAATAAACAATATGCTTTTTTGTATTATTCTCTTAGGTTGCTCTTGCATATGTGTTTGTTTTGTTGTATTACTTGTGCGTCATATACTGCACATATATGTGAATATGCAAAAAAGATTGTGGTAAACAATAATATGATTGTTTGTTTTTGTTGACAGAGCAAGACTTCTGTGGGTATCGAATAAATTAATTAGATTTTTACAATGAACAATGTGCACCTTCAAAGCTGCATATTCAAATATTATAAAATATATATTTCAAAGCTGCACAGGGTGTAATTCCCTGATTATATATACAACCAGTGTGCCTAAAACATAATGCTTGCCATTTAATAGAATAAACACTGGTCAAATAAGGATGAAACGAGCTCCTCCTTACACTCCTTGATGAACAGGTAGGTGAGGGTGAGCATGACGGTGTGACCGCTGTACAGAAAGTCCCCGCACATGAGGTGAGAGCCGGTGATGGACAGGCCTCCGCCGGAGATCAGCTGCAGGATGCGCTGCAGCTTCGCCTCCGAGTCTCCATGGAGCTGGGAAAAAAAAGACGAAAGCACAATAAATGGTGCTTACAGAGAGAGGGGGAAGATGCGCTCGAACTGTGAGAGAAGGTAATGCGTTCCGTTTGGATAAGCGTTGCATGCGTCATCTGAGAATTGGACGAAACGACGATTCAGCAGCGAGGTTCCTTTTCCGCCGGGGGCACATATTTTCCACCGAGCTCATCGATGTTACCGGATTCCTCTGGCAGCGGAAGCCAATGTTATTATTATTTTTTTGTCACATTTTTGGGGTTTTTTTTTGTTCGCCGACATCAATCTAGCTGTGCGGAAGGTGCACGCGGCCGAGCGCTCCCAGCTGAGGCCAGCGTGGCGGACGGCGGAGCGATCGCTACCTTGGGGGCGCAGGTCATGTGCATGCCGGGCACGGGGAGCGTGGTGATGTACATGGTGACGCAGCGGTACAGGTACAGCGTCCCGATCAGGAAGAAGAACCGCCGGCTCGCTATCGACCTGCGAAAAGAACAAGGTTGGGGGGCACGTTGGACTTGGGGGCGGGGGTTGCTCCGGAGGATTTTCCTGTTCTCTGTGCACGGAGTCGTAAACATCTACGAGAAAACCTTTTAGGGAAAATGAGCTGCAGCAGCACTCAAACAGGCAGTGAAATGCTCGTAATTAGACGGCATTACATAACTTAGATATCTTATGTAACGTTGAGCATTGTATACAACCCAATTCTTATACCACGATATCTGCAGGCATCAGTAAATTCCTTAAAAAAAAAAGAAAACAGTTTAACTGTTTTATTGCCAAAATAAGGACCAATTTTGACCTTTAGCAAATATAGCAGAATTCATTTGTATAGTCCAAAGGGATTGGCAACAACCCTAATATCCCATTGCAAATTAAGGCTTTAACATTTGCTAGATATATTTACTACCTTTATCAGAACTTTTCATGATCTGAAGACGGCACTTCGTACCCTAAAACACAGTTGATGAAAACATCTTGCTTTCCCCCCCCCCCCCCCCCCCCCTACAACCTTCTTGCAGATTCTTACTTGTATCTGAAGAAGAAGAGCTGGATGGTCCATATGGTGACCAGGACCATCCCGTTGACCTCTGTCACAGTAAAGGCCCATTTCACTCGATCGATGTAGTCGAAAAACTTGTCGGGGAGCGGCGGGCTGCTCTCCTTGGACGGGACCCTTTCGTGGACCACCGTGATCATCACCGTCGTGAGAACCAGGTTAAAGACGGCATAAAAAAACGCCAGAATAGTCTTCCACCATTCGGCGGGCAGGCGGTTGGCCTTGGCCTCGGGCACGGAGATCTTGACATAGTCCCGGTGCCGCCCCATGGCTTTGCGGATCCCCCGCTTGCCGTCATCCGTGCCGGGGGTGTGGACGGGGCAGGCCTTGCCATTGCTGGGCTGAGCCTCGGCCTCCGCCCCCGGGTTGAGGTCGTCGGTGGCGGCGTCTCGCTCGCCCAGGAACTCCTGCAACGCCATCGGTCCGCGCTCGCTGCGGAGGGAAAGAGCCGGGTTAAAGATTGTAAATGTGAAATAACCTTCTGCCCCTGTGGAATCCATCCTTTAGTCTTTTATTTGCTCTTATTTGATGTAGTGGATCAAGTCCAGGGGAAAAGTTGACTGTACGTTCGAATGGGAGTTGAACCACTTTCTGCAGGAGCTTCGTCAAACTAGAATCAACATTTGTCGGGGCTTTGAGTCGTTCCTTAGTTAGTTACGTTATTTTCTGTTTTTTAATGCTCAGGGCAATTAAAAATCTGATTCGACTTTGTGTTCGAAGCAGATGACAGGGACACGCTGCAGGACTTTGAAAAGACGGACAGTGTCTCACGTCCAAAGACTTTGTTTTCCACCTCGCTATCTCCTGTGAAAACCAGCGGAGGAGGAGGAGGAGGAGGAGGAGGAGGAGGAGTTTTCGATGAGATTCATGAAGGAGTCCTCCGATTTATTTTGTCCTATATCAGTGTGTGTGTCGTGCAATAAATGTTTATTTTTTGGACTCGGTATTGCTATTCAAAGCAGTTTCTCCAACGTTTCTTGTGGCATTGTGCCGTGCTGTCATTCGCAGGACACTGAGAGCTGGAAGCGTGCCCTCCATTACGATTTCATCCCTGATCTGTGGCTCTTGTACATGACTGTGTGCCGGCATCAAAAAAAGAAGAAGAATCACTTGAATGTCCCCCCTGGGGAATCTGAGTGGCGCTGTATTTTGTGCACTTTTGAGGGGTTCTGTCTGCCTTTACCGTATGTATTATAAGGTATAGCCTTTATAATTGAACGAGTCGGCTTTGGGGCAAGCTTACGTCAGGCAAGGAACGGATTGGCAGAGAACAACGTCCAAATACTTTGAATACTTTGCTTTTCTTGTTGAACCTTTTCTCCGTTTAATGACGAGGGAGCCCGACAGCAATAAAAGGTTTCGAGTCCATGTAATAGCTCCGTTAATGGGTTTTAGGGCATCATATTGGCCCCACGGTCTATCATAATAAATGCCATTTGGGATAGATATAGAATTGCATGTTTTCTTAGAAACCAACATGGCATTAGAGGAAGGGCAGGGATTGGATAGAAAAAGTGAGAGTGCATCTTAATGCGAGGTAGACCGCCGAAAGTATCAATTTCCTGTGAATCTTTTTTTTTGTTTTGTTTTTTTTTCCTGGGGAGAGAATGTTACACAGGAGAAATGCTTGTTGTGGAATAACATCTGACTGCTCCATTCTAATATGTAACCGATACGAGCCCAGGAACAGAGAGCCTTGATAAAGTTTGGAATCCTTTGATGAATATTAATAATAATAACCCGGAGAGGCACGACATGCAAGATAACCAGATGTCAGATAATGCATAGATGATGTTTCTCCTGCCTCTTAAACTTTGTTGTCAGTTCTATTTCGTGTTTGTATGTTATATGGTTTTATGCTCTAAATCCATTGTCAATGACAGCCAAGCCACTTTGTTGCTGCTGGCAGAGAGAAAATGATGTAGAATTCTGGATCTGCATGTGTGATCAGATTTTTTTTGTTAAATAAGAGCATGCATAGTTTTTGACTCCTTTCCTTGACTTTCAAGGAAATTTAGCAACTTACTTTCAAATACCAAATTTATACCAAATATTTTTTTTTTAATTCTATGTCATCGAGGTTCTCTTCATTGTGTGAGCGCTACAGTCACACCGGACACAGAGCGTATGCAGGGTTTTTTTTCTCTCCAGTATTTACCTATAGTATGAACTAGGAGGTTGACAGAGTTTGTCCATGAGACCAGTTTTCCCCAACATCTGAGCCTCCTCCTCCTCTCCCCGCTGTGTTTCCCACCCGCTCGTGCACCCAGGGCTCCACAGGGATGAGTGGTGATGGAAAACTGGCAGCAGAAGCTCTTCCACATGGTCACAGACAGTAATGAATGACTTGGCCAGCTCCACGCTCCCAGTGCTATTTCCAGAGGAGCCACCCAGTTGCCATGAAGGCTATGTTTTACACTGGGGGGGGGGAACCGGGACTTCGAAGCAATTTTTGGTGCCTTAATGACACTGTACTGTTGCCGGCCACTCATTTTCATCTAGCTTGGAGCCATGATGAAAAGGGAGGGTTAAATATAAATATCTATGGTTCATATGTAAGCAGCAGGGCGATGAGATTGCACCAGACCGTTTTCTGGTATTTTGCTTAAAAACATCGCGAGTGAGACTGTTGACACCACAGAGAAGGGGAACGCTGTAATCGCCATTGGCGTATTTAATACATAAATATTTATCATTAATGGAATTCATGTCTACTTTGTAATAGTATGAAAAAGCGGTCGTTGCAGGTCTTTTTTGTGGATGGAGTAAATCTGAGTAACTCAGCCAGGTTAGGTACGTCATCGGAGAACAATAATTTTCTGAAAAAAGCAAAAACATAAAAATCGGAGTCATAGGGATGATAATAAAATCGGCATGACTTGACAATTGAGAATATACCCGTGCTTTAATTTCTAGTCACCTCTCTCTCTGCCTTCTCGCATCTCTCCGTCACCCAGCACGGAGAGCAACTGGGTGCAGGAGCAAGTTTGAGACTGGAAGGGTGGGGGCACAGAACCCAAATTTTATTTTCCTTTTCCGCTCAAAAATAACTTTCCCACATAATTCTACACGACTTCTCAGTGCTGTCATATTCTGGTATCACCACACCATGTTACCAGGAAGTCACATATATACACACACAAACTCTCATTCTGGATTACTGATGAATTTGCTATCTTGGAATAATCCCATATCTTACTATAATGAAATAATTAGCATTTTAAAAGATACTTCCCTCTGCTTGTCAAAATAATTATGGGCTTTAAGCAAAGATAGTAAGCTGCGCCCAAATGACAACTTATTTGTTCAGAATGGACACTGATAGTCTTTGGGGGCAATAAGTGCTTGAAAGTAGAGTGAGGGGTGTTTGGTATGTGTTGTAGTAGATTTGCCCATTGTAGTATGAATGTCATCATGAAATGCCAAGGCAGCAAGGCTCTATTTAGTTTTATTAATCAACAATATTTACCTTTTTTTTTTTTTTTTCTTTCTTTCGCAAAGATCGCTGGGGAGGACAGAAGCGAGTACGCAAACATACCCTAAGAAAACCAAACTGGATCAGATGAAAGTGGCATGATAGACCGTGGCCCTACAGGGGTCATTTAGGAGGCAAATGGCAATCTACGTAATTGGACTAATTCTTGCAATTCTGCTTGTTGATGATAATTACAACTCTGTCTCTCCCTTGCTCTCCATTCACACACACATCCACGACCCACGCCCCCGACACAAACACAGAAAAAGTGTAATAAATGAGTAAAGAAATGTTGAATTGTAATAGAATGATGTAGTTGTTGTCGTCTACATACGCCTGTTGGCGCTTGTATGAAAACTAGCAGCGATTCCCAACCTATGGGCCTATGGGTATTGTAAGTGGGCCGCCAAATCATGGGCAAAACACACAGATTTAATTGAAAATATAAATACAAAATTCCTTATTTCAAAAACGTTTTTAAATGTAAAAAAAAAAAAATCATTCATGGTATTTTTCTTTAAAACCTTCAAAAATGCATTATCACTGACAGATAGGAACTTATGTTAGGGCGTACTACGTCCAAGCCGGACCACCTGTACATTTTTGAACTTGAGGTGAAAATCAAAATGGACGGTTGGCTAGCATCAGGCACTGAGACGGAAAGAAGCCATTGGTACATCATCCACAAGCCAAGTCCCTGCAGGACATCGGACAGGTGGGACAGTCCCGCCTGTCAAACTAAAAAGAAAGGTTCGGAGAAAGTATAGCGCTGAATATTTATCATTGGGATTTATTTGGACAGGCACGGAAGACGAACCATTACCGCTGTGCGTGGTGTGATCCGAGATTTTATCAAAGGAAGTTCTGAAGCCAAGTAAACTGCGCCCGTCACCTCGAGACAGAACACCAGCAGTACATGTCCAAGCCACTTGAATTTTTCATTTTTGCATTTGCACTGACAACGCAAATCCCGATCTGTCCAACAGAGCTGTGCGATTTGTGATTCCTTTTCCGACGACGTACCTGGGAGACTGGCTTTTCGGTGCTTGTGGCATTGAAGACGAAATACAGGAATAAACCGAATGTTGAGCCAGATCTTGGCCTGAGACTGTCGTCCCTTAAGCCAGACATCAAGCATCTGGTGTCTGCCACGCAACATCAGCCTTCTCATGAGGTACGAACATCACGTGTTCAAGTGGGCCACTTGTCCGAAAAGGTTGGGAACCGCTGTATTAGGGAGTGACTGTTTTACTTAGTCCCCTTTCTCCCTCAGAGAAACAGAGAGGGTGTTTAAAGTACTGACCGTCAAAATCTGTTCACCAAAATAGACAAAGACGATCACTGCCAGTGGAACAAGTTGCTGTGTTTGTACAGTGACTCCAGGATGGGTGGATCCCGCTCGGGCCACCTAAACCACACGCAGGGTGGATGCTGGCTGTAATGGGAGGCTGAAGGGGAGGGAATATTACAGGGCAGTAGCAGCAGCGACAGCAGCAGTAGCAGCGGATATGGAGAATGGCCGTCTGTGTGTGGCGCAGCAGGTTTTCAAGTTTACTTTTGAGGAGTACCCTAGTTGGCCCCCAATATAGAGTAAACACATGTTCAGCTACGGGGTGAGGCAATATGGTCGGAGAGAGATCCTGTAATTAAACCCCGACCAAGTAGTAGCCAGGGAACCAGGCTCCTGCAGCTGGAAATACTGTACATTGTGATTAACGTAACATAAAAGACGCACCATCAAAACATGAACTTGCAGGCTAGGCGGCAGAGTAGGTCTTCTAGTAATCTGAAGGTTGCAGGTTCAAGCCCAGGCTCCTCCTGGTAGCATGCTGTAGTGTCCTTGAGCAAGACACTTAACCCATAATTGCTGTGCCCATCGGTGTCTGAAGAATTAATTGTAAGTCGCGTTGGAGCTTCTGCTGATGATGTCATGATTTAATTTGGGTTTTGAGGGATGCTCTGGGCTCCACGTGACACCTGTAGAATGTGCCGGGTTTGCTTTCCCCATTAAGTTTAAAACCTTACCAAATATATGACTTATCCCATTAGAAGCGGTAAAACAGAACCACATGCAACACAAACGGATAGGGTTCCTCTTTGGAATTAGTTTTAAGATTGATCATAAACCTGATGTATAACGAGGCCTACGTGCTCTATGTCTTTGTGTCTATTATAAGGTTTGTTGAGACGTTATCACGCCAAAAAAAACCCACTGCCACCACTTCACTGAACTGGAGGAAATGTTTCCTATGGTGCACTTCTTATGCTTTCAAACACCCTATGTCGGATGGAATCGTGCCAACAGACAAACGCAGTCAATCCTTCCTGGCTACTCCGCGGTCCCCGCCGGCGAACGGGAGCCGGCGGTTCGGAGCATCCTACCTGCTTTTCTCCGGCCTCCTGGTGTCTCCTCCCGGACTTCCAGATCCCCCGACGTCGCTCCTGTTGATCCGCGTCCGGTCCAGGCGGCGGAGCTGCACTGCGCGGAGCCGGAGCCGTGGACCGTCCTCCTGCTCCTCCCCGAGCCCAGATGTTCATCCATCCAGCTGCTCCCCTGTCATTACATGACACACGCACGCACACGCACACATACACACGCACGCACAGACACACACACACACACACACACACACACCCTGTAATACAGCCGGGCATCAGTCTCTAACTAACCTGTTTAAGAAGGTGCGTCAGTTTTTAACAGCCGCAGTCAGACATTTTGTATAGATCTATGGATCTTGGATTTTTTTTTTTTTTTCCTCCGGTGTCTTTATTTATTTATGACCATGAGATCAGTTGAATGGGTTGCAAAATGTTTGTTTAAACATTTTGTTGTATTTTTTTGTTATGAAAATATATATTTTTTTTTCAATATCCACGCCACATTCACGGGGATATTATTTTAGTAAAAAAAGCATTTTTTTCTTGATATATTTGATCCATTTCACAACTACAAAATCCGATATGACATAAAGCAAAACACATTTATTTCTAATAAAGCGTAACGTCAGCACGCACAGCCCTCGGAGCCGGTCGCCGACCGGACGAAGTGCGTGGCGCAGCCAATGGGAGGACGCGACGTCAATTCCGGCGCTGATGACGTTTTCGCCCGGAGACGCTCCACGGCTCTGCCCGGTCTTCGCACCAGACTCCTCCATTCTCCGCAAATAATCGCTGCGACCGGCGCAATCTCCCCGCGGTTGGAGCTCTCACGACAGGTGAACGAAGCAATTGCAGCCGTCGGCCATGGAGACTTCTGGCAATTTACACAAGAAGCCGAAGCTGAGCAACGCGCCCGAGAACTGGGTGAGCTTCTGCCACGTCCACCCCTGTGATCCCAGCTGCTAGGTGCTAACGGACGGCTAGCCTGCGAGCTAACGCCCCTACACTGATGCCTTTCGCGGAGCCGCGAAGTCAAGGCTCCTGGAGCTTCTTGGCCCAGGCTTCCTTACAACTTGCTTGTATGGTTCGTTCATATGAGGCGCCGAGCTTTACTTTTGCAGCTAGAGAATCACTAACCCTGTGGTAGCAGTATAGCCTTTAGGGGCACATAACTGGCAACCCCAAATACTGTTATACTTGTATACATCTCCCTATAGGGACACATAACTGGCAACCCCAAATAATGTTATATGCGTAAAACATCTGTTTATTTATTTATTTAGTGCTTGTGAATTTGTTATTTTATTAAACTCGCTGTAGGTGTGAGACCTGCTTTACGAACAGATTTTTCAACTCTGATTTGACACTGTCACGTTTTGGATTTCTTTGATTCTGTCTAATTGCACTTTGAGTGTGCGTGCATCTATGTACTGTATATGAACTGTTTTCCCTTTTGCAAGATAGATCCTGACGCCAATTAAACTTTTGTCTTGGTGGATAGAAATGCGGACGACTAAAGTCGATGTTATACGGCACAATTTTGTAACCTGCTTTTCAGACTCTGAATGTTTAATCACCGAGGGCATTGTGCATAAGGAATTGCCCTCGCAGGTGCCAACAGAGATGAAAGACAAATATTCAAAGATAAGATTAAGATGAGATAAGATTTTAAATGTTATTCTTGAAATGATCATCTCATTTCAGGGAATGCAGAGAGCGACGAACGTGACCTACCAAGCGCACCATGTGAGCCGCAACAAGCGTGGGCAAATTGTGGGCACAAGAGGAGGGTTCAGGGGCTGCACTGTTTGGCTCACTGGTAAATCTTGTACAATGCAATGTCAGATTTAGAGAAATATCATGTGTCACACTGTGTGACACACACATGCTGACACATGTCACACACTCCTGCGTTACACTTATTTTGTGCGGTTGTTGTTTTCCGCTCTTCCTCTCCTAGGATTGTCTGGTGCAGGAAAGACCACGGTGAGCATGGCCCTGGAGGAGTACCTGGTGTGTCATGGCATCCCGTGCTACACCCTGGATGGGGACAACATCCGCCAGGGGCTGAACAAGAACCTCAGCTTCAGCCCAGAGGACCGGGAAGAGAACATCAGGCGCATTGCTGAGGTGGCCCGGCTTTTTGCTGATGCAGGTCTGGTCTGCATCGCCAGCTTCATCTCCCCCTACAATAGGGTGAGTGGCTCGGAGAGAACACCACCGACTTAAACTTGAGGGAACGAGATAGAGATAGATTTGTTTGTGGCTGTGGTAGTAGTCCTGTGGAATGTTATCTTATGTTTTGGCTATGTGTGTGTTGATTGATTGTTGACTTCTTGCATTTTGGGATAGTTTTGCATTGATCAGTTAGTTTGATAATTAAGTATAGGAATGAGAAAACAAAATAAGGAAAATATTTCCATAGGCTAGTACTTAATACGCAAGAAAAAAATCCAGTTGTTTGTTTTTATAAAATAAAAAAAATAAATGCTGTTAATGGTAACAATGAGAATTATTCTCATTTGTTTGTATTCTCATTTATCATAATCTCATTGAGATTCGCTGTTGTTGAACTGCAAGAACCAGAGTGCTGTATAACAGTGAGCGTGTGGCCCCTCAATCGATTCCTATTCAAAAAGTCACGTTCTGGATATAGATTAGGGAGCCAAATTTGTCCCACCAGAAAAATACAAAAATTTGACTGTGTTGTTACCGACAACATTGTGCCACCACTAAAGTTTTTAACAATGGTAATCATTTTTTTTCCTTCGTTGTTCCGAGAGCATTTTTGTTTGTATGGTATTATAAAACAAAACAAGTAAGGCACAGCAAGATAAGTTAAATGCTTACACTATAGAACAGGCCCCCTATTTTAGCAATGTGCACAGTTCTTTGAGCTTGATATTGGGGGGGGGAAATTTGGTAGTTGGAAAACGGCGATAACGTACTGTGAGAACCGAAACAATGGGAAACATTGGATTGGTAAAGATAACCAAACTATCTACCATGCTTTCCTTTACAACATAAACCTGCATACTGTTGCACTTAGAGATTAGAGCTAACAATAAGAGACCAGTTGAAACAATTAGGTCTGACTTGTTAAGTACCGTTTTGCTTGCTTCAATGTGAGAAAAGAGATACCTAATCTCTGTTCTCCAGGCGGTATTTAGAGCGGAGGGACTGTTCTTGAACTGTGTTCATGGAAGAGGATATGTTGACAATCCAATAAACTCAATGTCAATTAAAATGTTGCCGTCTCAGGATCGTGTCAACGGCAGGAAGATCCATGAGGCAGCAGGTCTGCCTTTCTTTGAGGTCTTTGTAGACGCCCCGCTGGATGTGTGTGAGCAGAGAGACGTGAAAGGATTGTACAAAAGAGCCCGAGCTGGGGAAATAAGAGGTATTGTTATTTTTATTTATTTACTTTATATCATTAGTTAATATTATATAAGAGCTACACAGCAGAGTTTCCGTAGTTCATTTTATATATTATACATGTGGCAAAGGACTGCCACTGGCTGTTCCTTCAGCCTGCAAACTGAATGATGCATGGGACTCACATGGGACTTTTTGAACATTTGACGCAAGAGCAAACCAAAAAAACAAACAGAATGACTGTTCCACATCAAACTTTGATTAAGCATCCAGAGGTTTACACTCAATATGTTATTATATACTGTATTCAAAATATGTAATCGCCACAGTTAAAATTGTCGTCACTTATCATATTGTGCAGCCCTTCATTTTATACTATAATTTCTTCCTTAGACCTGGACGAGGATTTCTTAAACATGTAAATCCTTGTTTTGTTTTTATTCAACACATCCAATTTAAGCCAAAAGAGTTGGTGTGGTACTAGCGAGCACTTATTGTGAAGTAATCTATGATTTTATAAGTTTGCAAATCTTGAGTTTAGCTTGTAGAATCCACAATTCTACCTTCTAGCTTACAGTACACTTCTAAGCCGGAGTTTCCCGTTAGAAAGAATTGGTGCCGGTCAACGTGTCTTGGAAGATTTCAATGTCCCGGACAAATGGGAGACATTCCGGTCAAATATTATATGTGTTTATTGAGCTTAAAAACAATTGATAGACAGGCTTTATAGAGAATGGCATCATCAAGGCATGTAGATGTATAATATTTTTTATTTAATATTAAAACTAAAATAAGTCCCGTCAGTTAACGCCATTTAAAAAAAATAAATAAATAAAAATTATATATATATTACGAATATTACTACTTGAAATCAAATAATTTCTATTCATGAGCAATAAGTAACAAGTGCAGTCGCTTTAATGAACATTTCACTAAAATAAAATTTTGATCAAATCAAAAACAAAATAAATATGGCAAGTAGGTCTAAATAAATAAATAAAGTTTGTGGCGTTGTCCCTCTTTGTCGGGACGTCCCGTCGACATATATGACCCCAGTGAATATTCACCGTCTGCTTTGGGTCAGAACTTAAATATAAAAAAAACAAAAAACGCCACACTATGGATGTATGTGTCCCAACTACACATCATCTTTCTGCTTCTCCTCAGAGCTCTAGAAGCTGTCGTTCTGTCTCTGCTCCGTGTGTGTGTGTGTGTGTTTACTGTATACAAACACAACCTGGCTGTGAGGGGGCGGGGCTTAGTTCTATATCGACAAACGTGATTGGTCAGAGGTGAGGCTCGCAGATCAGCTTTAGATTGTCCAAACTGATTGGCTTCCGGTTGCAACTTGCAGAGCACGGAAATGGACAGATCTGCAAACTTTTTTTTTACCAAAATGATCAACCCGGCATTATTTTCACCGGGCATTATGACCGGAGAGATTTAAATATCTCGGACTTCAATAGATTTTCCCGGTCAAAAACAGCCAAATACCGGATAACGGAAACTCTGTTCTGAGCGCAATGCCAAATAATGCCATATGCACCTGTTTGTGTTAAGAGAATTGGTTCTTAGCTATTCTTTTGTTTTGTGAGCTCAGAATTGAACGCCCTCTTATAACAGGAACTTCCTGAGGATTGTGTAATCCATGCAAAGCCGTGTGTGAGCTTGTCTGTCAGGCGCCATGTATCAGATATTAAAACTCTGCTGTGTCCTCTGAGCATACCATTAATACCTTTAAAACTTTCCATTTAAAGCATGTTCTGGATATTTATTTTCTGGAGAAAAGACAGTTTCTGCATTTGTGTTATCAATATTTCTAATACATGCTTCAACGCTTATTTGCTTAAGGTTTTACTGGAATTGACGCAGAGTATGAGAAGCCAGAGGCCCCGGAGCTGGTCCTGAAGACGGATTCCTGCAACGTGAACGAGTGCATACAGCAGCTTATTGACTTGCTTCAAGAAAGGGTGAGAAGACGTGGCATTCCCTGATGGCGTTCTGCACTTTTTAATGAGTTCGTGTAACGCAATACGTGTTAATGTTGCATACAATTGTGCTGTTATTTTTCAATTCACCACCAGATGGCAGCAGTCTCACATTTATTTGGCTCTGTCGCTTTCTTTTCAAGCTTCCCTAAATTAGTCATCATCATTGCTTATAATGTTATTTTATGTTATACATTATACATACACTTTATACATTATTAGAGGTTCCTCCTGTAGGGATGGTTCCCTATTGTTATTGTTCCGATTTTTATTATTCTCGGAATTTTTACGCCAAAGTTCTCCGGAACAGGATGAACGCTAAAGGTACAGACACGATTATGGTGTCGCTAGAACTGGTATATCGCAGGCATGTCGTGGGTAAAGTTTTGTCCAAATCGATGCACGTACGGAGCAGGAGTTAGTGAAAAGCCTATTCAATTTGACCAAAATCTTGCGCTTTGTGCTTCCCTTTTCCTATGCCCTATATACTATTTACTTGTAGTCTACTTTAGCTTACTGCCACCTGCCCATATTGGGCAGACAAGTTAATAATGTCAACTGTACAAGTACTAACCTCGTTTTATATGTGTATATATTTTATTTCATTTCGATTTGTCCTTTTTTTGTCTTTTTTTTTTTTTTTTTTTTTCCTTCTGTCAACGCCTGAACACAGCTGCTCTAACACCTGCATTTCTCCCGGGAGATCAATAAAGTGTGAGCTTATCTTTTTCTATTTTCTCGTCAGGATATCGTTCCTGTGGATGCATCAAATGAAATCAAAGAACTGTACGTCTCAGAAAACAAGGTGGACCTGGCCAAGGCTGATGCAGAGACTCTCCCTGCTTTGCAGATTGGGAAGGTACCTCCGCTCGTTTCATTTTTCATCAGTGTTATTTCCTGTAGGGTTGCTGTGCTATGCGTGAACGTACTAAGATATTCTGGCACCATCAATGTGTTGTTTTTTTTTTTGCCTGCTAATTATTGAGCTTATCGCTATATATTGATGTATTTGATAGGGGTGCACTGTCATCCAATAATTAATGGGCCATACCTTTTAATTTTTTTGGGATAGTCATCTAAAGTTGTGCTTTAGTGTTGCCCCATTTTTCAAGCTCAACCTCTTGACCGGCCTCTCCCTTGTGTTTGTTAACAGGTGGACATGCAGTGGGTGCAGGTTCTAGCGGAAGGATGGGCCACGCCACTGAACGGTTTCATGAGGGAGAGAGAATATTTGCAATGTCTTCATTTCGACTGTTTACTGGACGGTAAGTTGCTATTATCGCTTACCCTAATAATCCACGTCACAGAACCCCTTGTGAATTGTCTTTATTAACCTCTAAGGGGTTAAACGTAGAAAAAGTATCAATATTCACACCAGTCCCCCGATCCAAACGTTAGAAATATTCATCATCCGGTGCCGTACAACTCCTATCAGGAGAGTTCACAAGTTTACGGTGGTTAAGTATGGTTTTTCACTTTACCTCCTAGCTCGCTACAAATAAATCCATATAGTGGAAGTAGCATAAGCTCTGACCACAATTTTAGATGAATCCCAAAAGGGACGTCAAGGGAACGCTGTCGCTCGTTTTTTAGAATTTGTCACGGCGTCAGTCGAATGAACCTTTTTCCCCCTCTATTTCCCAATCAACCTAAAAGAGTGCACACAATTAGTTTTACAAATGTGCATGAATTTAAACATATCAATAAGTGCTGTCTTTCTTTGTCCGGTGGAAAAGATGGAAAAATTGAGTACAAGGGCATGACCCATGTGATGAGCATAGTTATCATACCTCAAAGTACAGAACATTTTTTTGTACAGATTCTCTATTGAAAATCTTGCCTTTGTAATGCTGAAATAATGGAGACTATTTTCATTCTAGCCCGAGGATTACCTGAGCTATTTTGCATTTTATGCGCTACATTAAAACTGAATTGGGTGTAGGAGGGAGCCTTTGTCATAATCCAAAACTGGGATGAGTGGAACTGTGTAATTACGGCAATTTCCCATATATTGTTTGAAATTCCAAGAGTCAATTTACTTTTACTGCCCATGTGACCACTGAGCTCTCCACTTTGTGTTCCACTGTCAAGCGTTTTTGTTTTTTTTCCCCCACATAAATGCCTGTAATGGGAGTGACATTGTTTTTGTTTTTATTTGACGCAGTGTTTATTTCAACAATCTAATTCTACTGGTAAATATTCAACAGTTTTCCCGCGGTCTCTCCTTACTAAAGTGGAAGCCTTTGACCCAGAGAATCCCGGAGCCAAACCCGCATTTTTAATTCCGCTCCACTAAGATCGACACGCTCTTGACTGGACAGAAGCACCAATCTGTTGGTGTTAATAACTCCGGTTTCCTCTGTTTGTCCTCGAGGGCGGAAATCTGAACAGAGGAAAAGGAAGAAGCCTCAGTATTGATTGACATCACAAACCATAATATGTCCGTGCTGACTTCCTCCTTAGGATGTCACATTGGGAAGAAAACCATCGCGAGCGAGGATTGATTATCTCCTCCATTACAGTAAATTACTATAAATTGTGAATGAACAGCAGAAAAAAAGGGCATGTACTTATAAAGTGGGCCAAGAAAAAGAAAAAGTCTGAACAGGCATGCTGTCTCTCCTTTGCTGTGTTGACATTAGGGTGGGTGTGTGTGTGTGTGTGTGTGTGTGTGTGTGTGTGTGTGTGTGTGTGTGTGTGTGTGTGTGTGTGTGTGTGTGTGTGTGTGTGTGTGTGTGTGTGTGTGTGTGTGTGTGTGTGTGTGTGAGATTGGGACCAGCTGTGTGTTTCATTTCGGTCACACAGAGGACTGCAGTGTGGGGGGGGGGCGGCATCAGCCGGTCCGATGTTCGATCCCCCGTAAAGTGCGCCGATCGTGAAAGGTTGAACTGCATTGGAGACGGTCAAGGCCTTGAGCTTAGGTGTCTATATCATCGGCCAAATTGGCATTGTGTCGTATATTTAATCTCAGAAGTATTAGCCTCCTCTGTTGTAGTACGCTGGTCTGGCCTCAGGATCCTGGTTTGTCCTTAAGTCATTTAGAATTCCAGCAGTGTTTGGGATTTGAACTGTTCTCATTTATACTCAAAGGGAACACTGCAGTAAATCCACAATGCCTTCGCACACCGTTAAAATCACGAAAAACAAAACCTCTTATCAGTAAAGGGCTAAAAATCCAATTTTATTCAAATCTATTAAAAGTCATGACAGCTAGCTTCCTGAGCTTCCAACATAGTTTAATCAAAATAGTAATAAAATGCAAACAGGCCTGATGATTACATGAGCAAAATAACAAGTAAACAACTGAATCACTAGGCTTTGACAAAGTGGACGTATACGCCTGTGGTCCACTGGAAAACTGACCCGCACCTTTCCAACAAACGACCTGCCTTAGATCCGTATTTCACATTTAAAGCCTTGATTAAAATAATGGATTAAGTTTCTCTTATCCTTCCGATCAGAAGGCAGTAGAGCTGCGGTCTCTCACTGAGTCAGGCTATGAACTGGTTGGTTTATTACACTGTGTGATACAGCAGTCTGCTGCTGGGTTTTCAACGCTTAGTACTTTTGAATCCAGGCAAAACACTTTTATATTTGCAACTGCTTTTCAGCGAATAATCCGCCTATTTTAAATTGCACATAAACCTATTTCTATATATATTTTTGTCCGTTTTTAGATTTTTGTTGAACTAGCAGTCCTAACTGAGAGTCTATTTGGGTTTTTGACCAGCCAGAGTGGGTGTGTGGGCCTTTTTGAAATTGCACTTGAATCTGAAACACATTCATATCTGTTAAATCTGTTCCTTACTTTTACATAATGGTTTTATAATGCCTGTATGCAAAGCATTTTCAGTTGCCCTTGTCTGTGAAATTTGCTCTACAAATACACTTTCCTTGCCTAAAAATGTTGGTGATTTGTACCAAACTTGAGGCCTTTCCGACTCTCACCCCAGGCGGCGTCATCAACCTGTCGGTTCCCGTGGTGCTGCCCTTATCCAGCGCCGACAAAGACCGTCTGGACGGCGTGACGGCCATAGCCTTGGTCTACGAGGGCCGGCGCGTCGCCATCCTCCGTAACCCCGAGTTCTACGAGCACCGGAAAGAGGAGCGCTGCGCACGCCAGTGGGGCACCACGTGCAAGGACCACCCTTACATCAAGGTCACCGACGCTCTTCACTCTGCCTCGTTTCACAGAGACTTTTATTTTTAGAGCGAGCTGGCTGCTCTCTGAAACACGCACTCGTACCGAATCTTCCAATCGATCACTATCAGCACCAGTGATGTGTTTCTCCGTGCGCATACCTTCTTGAAAGTTGTGCTTTTTTTTTTTTTTTTTTTTTTTTTAAAACCAAACTCTGTCGGGGTGATAATCTCAAACAGCACATCCTAACCCCTCTTGAAGGGTCTGTCCTAATGTGCTCTTTGATGGATCCCCACCATATCAAAGCCAACCTTCCTGGAGCCCTCTCCGGTTTGTGCGCTGACGCAAGGCAGATCCTAGATGTCTTTCCGAGCGCTTACGGAAAAAATGAATAGGTGGAGCCGTTCCCTCCGTCTGTCAGAGGGCCCCGTGTGATCACTTGATCTTTTTTGGTCCACCCCCGTTTTTGCACATGTGTTTTATTTGGATGCTCGGGCTCCCACCAGACCTCCACAAAACGCATTTTGAGATTGGAGCGGGGGCCGCACGGCAAAGCTCCACAGGCTGCCGAGGGTTTTTGCCAGCTTCCAACAAATCTACAAATATACCCTGGGTAAATACCCAGAATTGTTTCCATCTGCCTCATATAGACTGCTGTGGGGCGCAGGTAGACTGGATGGCGAGGTAGCGTCCCGAATTGATCCCACACATGCTGCTGAAACGCTGCTGAAACGCTGCCAGCGCCCGCACCTGGAAAAGCCCAGTCACTTTAGACACAGCAGCAGGATGGAGGTTGTAGAGGCAACAAGGGCAGGGAACTATTTAATTATTATTAAATTATTATTGTTGTTACTATTATTAAGTCTTATTTAACTGATCAATGCGAGCGCTGGCTTTAGTTATATATTCCTTTTTAAAATAAAAACTTCTCTTTAACAAACTTTGAAAAAAAAGAACATTTCATGACGGACGCACCTTTCTAGTTTTATTTTTGGCTCGCTGACCCTCAACGAAATTTGGCGTTGAACGCCACAGGAGTTTTTTTATTCCCAATAGTTTCAGTGCCATTGGGCGTATTACATTATGATATCACATTTCAATATCTGGCAAGATATCCCTGGCGAGTTTAAAATCTCATTGTTCTGACGCATTAACCGCAGTTGGCCGATCACATTCATATCTTGGCCGGGCTGCAAGTGGAACACGATGGTAACCTCTTTCTTGTTTTGTTATTTACCACTCACACTCTAACCCCCCCACAACTCATTTTAAAGCCCCTCCGCTGCCTTAAGAAATATATACGAGATGAGAAATGAATGTGAGCAGGAGGTATGTGCCAGTTGTCTCAATGTTTTACAGCAATTGGTATTCAGCTTTTTTAAAATGAGTTTCTCGTCAGTTTCATGAAATCCGTGCTGGCTCAGAGATTTCAAGACGTTTCGGGATGGGATGCCGTAACCCCTATCTGTCATCTCAGCGGTTTCACTGCACCTGACACTCTTAAGTGGCTGTGTGGCCAAACGGTCACCCTCAACTCTCTCTACTCCTTTCTGTCAACACTGCGTGTGTGTGTGTGTGTGTGTGTGTGTGTGCACAGCTTGCTGCGATTAAGGTGTCACTCATTAAAGAGTGTGTCCGTGTTTAGTGTATTTTTACTCCCGTCTGCTCGAGTCAATCTGTCAACAAACTCTCCAGCGTCTTGTCCCATCTCTTACAGCCAACGTCGACATGCTCCATATTACACTTAGCTAATCCACTCTTTCCTGTTTACCAGTCCATCACTTGGACAGCAGCCCTGTGCCCCAATCGGAAACTACGGTGTAGTGAGTGTTTATTTAGGTGTGTGTGTGTGTGTGTGTGTGTGTGTGTGTGTGTGTGTGTGTGTGTGTGTGTGTGTGTGTGTGTGTGTGTGTGTGTGTGTGTGTGTGTGTGTGTGTGTGTGTGTGTGTGTGTGTGTGTGTGCGCGCGCGCGCGTGTGTGCGTGCACCCCCCACATGTAATGGTTAAAAGAGAGGCACATGTGTAGGCGCTGTTGTATTCTTTCTTTTTAAACACAGTGTTCTGTATATCTATACGGCTCCTTCGGTTTCCATTCACTTAGGCAAGGGAAAATAAACCCTGTCTTGTCTGCAGTGTTGATGTCTCCGAGGTCCGACTGAACTCGAGCCAGCGGGCGACAGGTTGGATTAGACAGAGCATGGAAAGGATTCACGCCGTGATACCCAAAAAAAAAAAATAATCCTCCTACCATGTACGGAAGTAGTGGAATTGATTACATCAACGAGACAGAACCTGAAACCGTACCTCCACCGCGAGCTCCTTTTCTGCAGGGCGGCCATTTTTCCTAAGTGTCATTCTGAGGAGGAGAAAGTAAATATTGACGGATGTAATTCTCCTCTGAAATTGGGTTTGACTTCTCTCAAAGCCTGCACACATTTCAAAGCGTCATTTGTGGCCCCGGTTGGATTCATCCCACCTCGGTGCCTGGGCCGCACGTCGCTCAGTGCCTAACCGGCAGATAATTGTCCTTTTGTGTGACGTTAACATTGAGCAGGCCCGTGTTTCGGTAATTCCGCGCTGGGGCCTCATAAATACCACAAGTGGCAGATTTCTTGCCTGAAACAATATCAGCCGTTGCGAAAATCCAGAACACTTAAAGGAACATTCGAATAATCTTGTAGAGGGGGGGAGAATTCTCTCCACTGTGGTCATGCGCTTGGCTTCGTGTTTTTTTGTTTTCTTTTTTGTTATGTCTTTTTTTTTTTGTTTGTTGAATACAATTATATTTTGTGCGGTGCTGTGCCGTTGAAGGAAACAGACTAGATGTGCTCACAGGCAAAATAAGGATTTCTTTGCTTTAACTTTCTGATGTTTATGGTTTTAAAAACATTTGAGTCACAGAACCCGTGCATAGTCACACGTAACCTAAATTGGGCCATAACGTCTCTTCAGCGGGGAATTCGTTGAGTCCGTGCTCATTGCACCTCCTTTTTCGTTTTTCTTCTCGTGACTCCTCCTGCAGATGGTGATGGAGAGCGGGGATTGGCTGGTCGGTGGAGACCTGCAGGTTCTGGACAAGATCTCCTGGAATGACGGCCTGGACCAGTACCGCCTCACCCCCAGCGAGCTCAAGCACAAGTTCAAGGAAATGAACGCAGGTGCGGGAACGCTTTCACTCTGGTCTCACGCTAAAACTGGCTGACGCTGACGTCTCTGAGCCAGGAATTACCAGCTGGAATCAAATCTGGCAAATATAAAGCCTCAGTGATTATGAAGAGTAGAACTGAAAATGTTCAAATATTAATAGAGAGAGAGTGTTACAATAGAAATGGCACAATTTTACTTGTTTTTCTGTTCATTGTCGTTATATCATATATAGGGAAATTGGTCAGATCAAGTTGGCGACCCTGCTGGGAAACGTTTTATTTTTTTTAACTTTTTTTAAACTTTATCTTTTTGTGTAGCTTTAGGATATATTTATATTTATCTATATATATTTTCGTTTTCAGTTGTAAACATAACTTTTTATAATATTATGCACTTACATGTTTTATCTATCATTTAATGCACAAGCACATCAAGTAAATATGGCCGGTGTTGTATAATTCGATCCTGTAATCTTGCCGGACACATTGGCCAGTAATTGAAAAAGTCATGGTTCAAACTCTGGTGTGGACGCAGCTCACTTCATTTTTCCCCTCCCCGTCTTGCCTCCGCGCAGACGCCGTCTTCGCCTTCCAGCTGCGTAACCCCGTCCACAACGGCCACGCCCTCCTGATGCAGGACACCCACAAGCGTCTGATCGAGCGCGGCTACCGGCGGCCCATGCTGCTGCTGCACCCGCTGGGGGGCTGGACCAAGGACGACGACGTGCCCCTGGCCTGGCGCATGAGGCAGCACGCCGCCGTGCTGGACGAGGGCGTGCTCAACCCCGACTCCACCGTGGTGGCCATCTTCCCCTCGCCCATGATGTACGCCGGGCCCACCGAGGTAACCATTGAGCCATGTATTAATATGAGGTCTGCTACAGCGCTTGAAAAATCAAACAAACATGCTTTAGCGCAAACCGAAAAGAGGGACAAACGGAACGTCACTCGCAACAATCCGAAACCACCAGAGCGAGAGGCGTTCAAAGGGGGTTTTTCTGGGAGGCACACCCATAACACATCATGCGTCTCATTTAAAGGGCTGTGTGTCTTGCCGTGGAAGAGATGATGACACGGCAGAATTCCCTGTGGATTAAAATGACATATGACGAGAAGGAGGATTTCCCGCCCTGCGTAATGGTTTTCGCCCCGTTTCTGACGGATCGTCGTTCCGTCTTTCAGTCGTTAACTTGTGATCAAAGGTAATGGAGAGAAGTATTGAAAGAATATTACGAGCCGTTAGGCAGAGACGCCGCCATCGAGAGGAAGCCCCGAGACACAGAATCCCAATATCTGTTTTAAACACAGGCGCCCTGGAGTCAAAGTTTGTCTGTTTTAATTATATTTTACTGCTCTCCATGTTCCATAGCTGTAGTGAAGTCCAACCAGCTGCTAGGGTGTCCTTCAAGTCCTGAGTCTTAAAATGTCTTAAGTTCAGTCTCACAAATATTAGGACCCTAAAAGTCGAACAAATTAGTCCAATTTTGTCCAAATTAGTAAAGGTTTTCGGCATCGGACTCAATGTTTCTGATGTTCTAAAACCCTCAGATGAGTACTTGCCTTCAGACCACCCTCTGCACTTGATGCACATTTGTATTGGAAAGGTCCCAAAAACGATATTTAAGTCTCAGATACCTGTGTTTTATTTTTATTATTATTTTTTTTTTTATGTGATTTCTTTTTCCTTTGTTTTTTGTTAATGTTTTCACATTATGTTACACTTCATAAAATCCAACGTAGTGATCCCTTTGAAAACTCTTTATGACTGTTGGTATTCCATTTCATCTTCACAGTGTTTTTCTTGCTATGACGAGAACATAAAAACCAACCGGGGGGGATTTGGAAAACGATTCCAATCTAACATGGCAACAGCATTGTAAAAACAACCATTCCACTTAGAACAGCTGCAGGTCCACCGGTCTAACGGCTATTGTGCAAACGCAGTCCTGAAATGTGCTGCAGCTATAATGTCATTACAGCCTTTATTCTAATAGCAGCAGAAGTATGTGTTTTTGAGAGAGTAATGTTGAGTGTTGGCTATTATCAATAATAAGAAACAGAAAAGGGCTGAATTCTGGTGGTGAGCGTTAATTCCCGGGGGCAGCCGCTGTTGGAGGTTGGCTGCTCCTGGGCTCATATGAATATAAGTTATGAAACTAAAATGCAAGAATCCTTTGCCTTCAGGACTCCGTGGCCCCAACTTTCTAAATGAAAAGGTTTCCACTTAATATAGTTCTAAATTAAATTGTTTTCATCTGGATTGTTGTTGCAGTGACATTTTTGAACCTCAATAAAACATTTTTTTTTTTCAAATTAACAAGTTCTATTATTTTTAAAGGAGTCATGTGTGTATTTAAGTTTTGTATGCAAAACACTCTTGGTTGAGCATACAAAAATGTAATAAGCATATGGATTCAATATCAATTCCCAGCTCCAGTAAAAATAAAATAGCCCCCTTTACATCTTATTTTTTTAGCCTAGTTCTCTTTATGTTTTCCAAAGATTTGTTTATTTTGAGCGACGTGTCGTCCACAGGTCCAGTGGCACTGCAGAGCCCGGATGGTGGCTGGTGCCAACTTCTACATCGTGGGCCGAGATCCAGCGGGGATGCCTCACCCCGACACCGGCAAGGACCTGTACGAGCCCAGTCACGGGGCCAAGGTTCTCACCATGGCCCCGGGACTCATCACCCTGGAGATCGTGCCCTTCAAGGTCGCTGCCTACAACAAGGTCAAGCGGGCGATGGACTTCTACGACCCCACAAAGTAGGTTATTTTTGCAATCATTACATTTGATATCAGGCCTTCTTATCGGGTCCTTGAGGTCCTTGAATTTTATCGTTATAAACGTAAGTACGGAAAATGCCTTGAAAATAGCCCCTTTTGTGCTGAAGTGCTTGGAAAAATAATTGAAAGGGAAAAAAAGGAAAAGATAATTGAAAACCTGTGCCATTCCCCCTGGTTTTATCTTCTTATCTAACTATAAAGGAAGGAATCTCTGTCTGCAGGTCCTTCCATTATCTCGCCAACCTTTCATCTGATCTACTTCACGCGACACGTAATATTAATAATCTTTCAATAAACCGCAAACAGCAGGGGGACGGTGCTTCAGGCCTCTGTCTTTCCCCGTTGTATGACTTTAAACGGCAGTTTTATCTTCCATTGTGGAACACAGGACTGAATCATTGACATTTTGGTAAACCGCCATTAAAATGTCTTTGAAAGTCTTGCATTTGAACGGCATACACTAGTTATTCAACTTGTGACATAATAAAAAAGATTTGCCACGTTTGCTTTTACGACCTAGATTATGCCAGGGAAATCTAGATTTAATCAGGCGTGGTTGGAGGTAGATTCTAATAACAGATGACAATGATATTAATAATATGCACCGATCAGCCACAACATTAAAACCTCCACTAATAACCACTAATATCGTCTAGCCCCCCCCCTACAACCAAAACAGCTCTGACCCGTGGATGCATGGACTCAAGTGACCTGTGACCTCTGAAGGTGTCCTGTGGTATCTGGCACAAGACGTGAGCAGCAGATCCTTTAAGTCCTGGAAGTTGTGAGGTGGGGCCCCCATGGATCAGGCTTATTGTTCCAGCACATCCCACAGATGCTCCATCGGATCTGAGATCTGGGGAATTTGGAGGCCAAGTCAACACCTTGAACTCTTTGTCATGTTCCTCAAACCATTCCTGAATAATTTTTGCAGTGTGGCAGGGTGCATTAACCTGTTGAAAGAGGCCCCTGCCATCAGGGAATACCGTTTCCATGAACCATGCTATGGGTGTACTTGGTCTGCAATAATGTTCAGGAAGGTGGTACCTGTCAAAGTAACATCCACATGAATGCCAGAATCCAAGGTTTCCCAGCAGAACATTCCCCAGAGCATCACACTGCCTCTGCAGGCTTTCCTTCTTCCCGTAGTGCATCCTGGTGCCATCTCTTCCTCGGGTGAACCACACACACACACACACACACGCACACACATACCCGACCATCCACATGATGTAGAAGAAACGTGATTCATCAGACCAGGCCATCGTCATCCATTGCTCCATGGTCCAGTTCTGACGTTCAAGTGTCCATTGTAGGTGCTTTCGGTGGTGGTCGGGGGTGAGCGTGGACACTCTGACCATGTGGCAACGCAGCCCCATACACAGCAAGCTGTGGTGCGCTGTGTGTTCTGACACCTTTCTATCAGAGCAGCATTTCAACAATTTGTGCTACAGAAGCTCTTCTGCGGGATCAGACCAGACAGGCTAGACTTCACTCCGCACGCACAACAATGACCCTTGGGCGCCCATGACCCTGTCGCTGGTTCACCGGTTGTCCTTCCTTGGACCACTTTTGGTCGGTACTAACCACTGCATACATTGGAGATACTCTGACCCAGTCGTCTAGTCATCCTAATTTGGTCCTTGTCAAAGTCGCTCAGATCCTTACGCTTGCCCATTTTTCCTGCTTCTAACACATCAACTTCAACAACTGACTGTTCACTTGCTGCCTAATATATCCCACACCTTGACAGGTTCCATTGGAAAGAGGTGATCAATGTTATGTCAATGGTTTTAATGTTGTGGCTGACCGATGTATATATAATAGACAATGAGACTATAAAAGTTTAAACTTTTTAATAAATGAAGACCACATTGAAAATGTGTTATTTGTTTTGTGTAAAGTCCTTGAAAATGAATAAAATAATGCTTAGAAAAAGTACTTGAAAGTCCTTGAATTTCATTTTGTAATGCCAGAATGAACCCTATAATATGTTATTTTAGGGTTCTCACCTTGTAGGGTCAGTTTTATTTTTTATAAGATTTATATTTTATTTATTTATATTTTAGAGACGGCTTGGAATATAAAAATAAATTATTTATGGATTCAATCCTCACAAATGCATTCCACGGTTGCTTACTGAATTATGGTTTCTAACAGATTTTTCTTTCTTCAACATTTTTGGACAGAGAGCTAATATATATATATATATATATATATATATATATATATATATATATATATATATATATATATATATATATATATATATATATATATATATATATATATATAAATGGCAACAATAACAAGAACAATTTTGCTTTCTTATGCCCTCACAAAATACTGTAGCTTGAAGTAGGCTTTGATGTTTCTCAAACATTACAAAGAACTGAGATTGATTAGAGTTTATGTACAGATCCTGAACATGAAGACTCAGAAAACCTTGCAGTCCTCCGCCCCTCCTCCCCCTCTGGATCTCATGCTGATTCTACCGTCGGATTATGCAACTGAGACGTTTTTTGGCTTTGTGTTGTGACTAATTGTGGCTGGGCTAATCAAAAGGTTTTCTTTGTTTTCCATGGTCCATGTTTTGATATGGAGTCAGATACAAATTGTTGAAATTCTTTTCCTTTTTGGAAAAAATTAAACCGTTACACAGGAAAGGCTTTTGTGTTACAGTATGTTGGATCTCAGATTAAAAACCAACCCAAGAATTAATAGGTTAAAGGTTCTATTGGGTCTTACCAGACTGTTTATATTTCTTATGCATTAGAGCGGGGATGTTTTATCCATTTATTTATTTATTCATTTTAATCATCAAGAGGAAGCGATTTAGGGAGTCCATCAATGACTGCATGACTGTTGTGTTTACTGTCAATGTAAAGAAGAAATGGGAGCGGGGCTTGACAGGGTCTCCCCATCAAAGAAAAACAGCAATGAAACAAAACAGCCTGTCATTAATCTAAAATCGCCTTTGTTGTATTTTTCTAAATATTCCATATGAGCCTCCAGGTTTCAAGTGTACGAAGCAGGTTCTTAAAATGGAGCGTTGTATCGAACGAATTGACAGATTTTGGGAGACGCTGTGAAAATTCACTTATATAACCTTATATGGAGGGGGGGGAAAAAGGAAAAATCTCAAAGCAAAAATGCATTGTGGTTCTTCTCTTGAAAACACCGGGTTAGGGGACGGCATATGGTAAGTAGAAGTGCAATTTCAACATGTGCACATTGAGAGGACTTTGCCAAATTTGTGGAGATATATGGATCCTCAGCGTAATTACCCGCAATAGCCCGAAAGTCTTCCTCTCAAGGGGATTGGCTGAAATCACAGCAAGCTGTTTCACATTTGACAGTGCATAGAATGTTCTCTGTAGCTTGCACTGCTCTCACTTAAATCAAATTGCTCTTTTATTAATCCCCATGGGGAAATTGCACTCTTACACTTCCATGACCTCTCTCGCACTTTTCGCAAAGGTTTCCCCAAACTTTCCAAAATTTTAACAACAACGAAAGAAAGCAAAAAAAAGCATGAGCTTAATGTTTGGTGATGGCTCGGCGGTATCTTGCGGAGCCAAAGTGCCACGAGGTGTAAATCTGAACAAATAAGATGTCTGAAATAGAGACATCTTGCGCGGTGGTGGTTGTCCAGAAAGCTTGGCAGCCGTTTATTGGAGCGGGTTGGTGAAAATGTTCTGATCGGGTGCCAGTGTTCTGCTCCGCACTTGTCTTGAAAGGGAAGCGGGCCTGTTACGCTACAGGTTTCTCAGCGGAGGAAAAAAAAAATTGAAAGACCTGAAACGATGATGCAGATTAATCAGAAAGTAAGTTCAAGGCTAATGGAACGTATAATCTGATCTACTTTCAAAGTTGATTCTTTTAAGTGAAGCTTTGTTTCTATATGACTAAGTTCAAAGTGGCAGAAAATATAAACACAATGTGAGATAAGTAAAACAAACAAATATTTGAACAAAATGGACATATAATTGAGTTTGAAAATACAAACACAATGGAAAATTACCAGACGGCAAACTTACCTTAAAAATAAATAAATAGATGAAAAGCAGCTCACCTCTAAAAACCCGTAAACCTAACCCTATAAAAGTGAAGATTCACAAAAAAAAAAAAAAAACAGCAGCAGCTGTGGGTGAAATAATATCGCCACCACCTCAAAATGAGGACAAACCTGGATGTTAGGAACAAATGTTGTGGTTTTGAATGGGATTCTGGGAGTCTCGGCGCGATCCGCACAACACAGAAGATCTGATGGATTTACACTTTAAATATCTTAAAAAAGGTGGCGACCAAGAAATGATGAGACAGATTCTAGCCACTGACGTGTGACAGGGTTTCTGCACGCTGTTGGTAGGCAGGTTCACCATTAAGTACAAATCAGATTCTCCAACGAATGTCCTCGGCTCGGCCGCAAACAAGCCGCTTGTGATTGATTTTGCCGAAGTACTTAGTCACTAAAGCCGTCTCCCTCTTTGTCCCCCAGGCATCAGGACTATGACTTCATCTCGGGAACGCGCATGCGTAAGATGGCTCGCGAGGGACAGAACCCTCCCCAGGGCTTCATGGCGCCCAAGGCCTGGAATGTCCTGAAAGAATACTACAAGTCGCTGGAGAAGGCCTAAGTGTGCGGGGGAAAACAAGAACACAGTGGTTTCTTCAAACGGTTCGATCCATTTCAATGTGGGGACCACGTGACGGCTGTGAAAAACAGCTCCGCTCTTCTGGAGGGTCCCGCTGTCATTTTTAACTGCACGCTCACCTCTCAGCCATCGTGTCATACTGTCTTACCACCTTTACTCCTGTTTTTTTTAACCACATTTTATTCTATTATTTTAACGTTATTTTAGCTGTTTTAGATTTTTATTTTTAATTTTTTTTTAAGTATCCAGGAATGTCAATACACCAGTGAAGAAGAGAACACAGATTTTCCTTCTAACCAGGGCAGTGGTTTTGTTTTAGGATGGTACGACAGTAACAGTTGGACCACATGAATATGTAATACTTGCTTAGCATCTTGTTAATGAACTTTATGTACTGTTGACCGGTACCTGGTAGGAAATTAGAGTTTTGTATTCTTCCACAAAAATGTCCGAGCAACATACTGTACTACTACAATCCTAAGCGGCCTGTGTGTGTGTGTGTGTGTGTGTGTGTGTGTGTGTGTGTGTGTGTGTGTGTGTGTGTGTGTGTGTGTGTGTGTGTGTGTGTGTGTGTGTGTGTGTGTGTGTGTGTGTGTGTGTGTGTGTGTGTGTGTGTGTGTGTTCTTAGGTGGCAGCAGCAGTTCGCCCGGAAAAAAACGAGCTGCTTTTGCACCGACGGCTAGATTAAAAAAAAAAAAAAACTTGAGTGCCTTGTGTTTGGTAAATGATGGTTGTCAGACGGTTTATTCACATGCCTCGCACCCCTGCTTCTTGTTCCACTTGTCATTTTGTTACGCTGAAGTGGTCCAGCAATCCAAAAAAGATCTGCAAAACAGATGGGTTCTGAAAATGAGCCGAAGGGTGTGTTTTTATGAGGATATGCAATCCTTAATGACACTCACTAGATCTTTTTATCCTGTCCTAAACCTCCATGTAGCTTTGATCTTTTTTTTTCTTCTTCTTCTTCTTCTTCTTCCTCCTGTATGTTGGTGTCATTAGTTTAAATAGACTAAAAATTTGGCCGTTACATACACTTTATATTCAGTTTCTTATATTTTTCCATTTGATTATTCCATTTCGTTCTGATGGGTCTGTGGAATCAGTTTGACGGTTACCAGCAAAGGAGCTGATTTGTACATAATCATCCCTTGTCCAATAAATCATTTTTAACAAACATTTTGTTCTCTGTGTTTCTCGAACGTGTCGGGCCTTTGCAGCATCGTGAAAAGTATTCAATTCCTCAGTTCCTCAAAAAATGGACGCCGACCCCGGTACACTTAATGGAACGTCCAGCCGGGCTCCCGACAAAGACACTGAACATTAAATAGCCGCTGGATTGTATGCACGGCAAATAAATACTTTTGATCTTATTTACTTTAGCAGCTCGGGTCCTGTCCACTGGAGCGATGGCCGCCTCCCTCCTCGTCGCTCTGCCGCTTGTAAGCTTGTATATTGGATGAGACGGACCCTCGACTGACCCCAATCAGACGCGCGTTGAGCGGCAGCTGGCTCCCAGATGCAGTGGCACGGGGGGGGGGGGGAAGCCAAGCGCGGGGTTAAAATCCCAGAGCCCCCGAGAGCGAGGGACGCTCTCGAAATGCCCCCGTACACTTGGCCTAATTCAACTCCCGGGATGTGACGAATAGACCTGCCAGCGCCGGCCGCTCTGCCTTTCACCACGCCGTGCGCTCTGTCTCCGGCGCCAATCAAGGTACGATCTCAACGCGACTTCAAACGAAAGGGCCGCCGTTCTGCGAAAGCGCTGGAACGTCTCCGGGTTGTCGTCCTTTTCACGTGCCCCCTTTTTTTTTGTTTTTTCTTTTTTTCTGTTCCTGACCTTTCTCCATCCAGTCCATTTTCGGCTGCCTTCCTCCGTGATTAGGTTTTTTGCACTTGAGTGGATCCCACAGAGCCTTCAGTGTATCACTCCAGTTTGGCATCGGTCCGCGTGAAGCTGCTCTGCGATGTGTCAGACACCTGGCTGCCTCGTTCCGTTAACCCGCGCCACAGTTCCGCATTATTTCAACTGGTACACAATGTGTCAGTCACTGACGGTATATCTGAGGGGCATTATTCGTTTAAATTGTATTATGACTTAAATGATCCTCTCAGTGCTTATAAAGAGAGTATACTTGGAGGCCAAACCTGGCTGTGTTCAGACTGTGCCGCCATTTCCAAGGTGAAGCCAGATATAAGCCAATATAGTTGAAAGATTAATTCCCCATACTTTATTTAATATTGTCGCCATGTTTGATATCCATCCTATATTTATTTAGCTGGCTCTCGAGAAGAAAAAGCCACTCAATGTATTGTGCGTTATGAATGTGCTCCCCTACAGGTACATGCTGTCTCCAATGTTGTTGTGGCAGGGTCTGCCTTTCCCAACCGAGAGAAAATAGAAAAAAAGAATAGATCAGAGGAAGACCAACGTCAGAGAATAGAAAGAGGCTGACTTTGAACGAGGAAAAGGATAAACCCAGATGTTGGAGGACAAAAAATATGTTGCAATTTCGAATGGAACTCTGGGATTTATAATTCACCCAATATCATCCCACGGATTTCCAATTTAAATGAATCACATTTTGTCTTTGAGCTTAATGCATTGTCTACTGCCAAAGGTAACAGTGTAACAAAGATATTTAAGGTAAAGGAAATGTCGATTTGTCAAAATAAACGTATATATATATTATAAATATTCCACACAGGTTCCATTTCGGGGATTGCCTCTTTGAGGATATTGTCGAATTCAATTCAAACGTGATCTAAATTCCTCCCTTCCACCACCTATAGGGTCCTCCGTGCACTCCAGTGGCATCTATCTCTGCTCTCCCTCCATCTGGTTCGAGTTGCACTCAAAGCCAGTAATGATAAAAACATGCTTCCCCTTTGCAGAATATCATACAATACCGAAAGAGTTTGACGACATTGTGCCAAGAAATACCGTGAAGAGCTTCCCCTGTGATGACTCTGAGGTTTCTCAATGTTTGTTTGTTTTTGGCCTCTTCTCGGGGACAAAAATCATTGTTGGTAACACAAGTAACGATGATATTGTGTGATCATCTTAGACCCTTGTTGAGCTGAAGTGGAAAATCGCTCTGGATGGTAAATTATTTTTTATTTCACGTTTTATTTTTTATGGACAACCAGGCCATTCTGGGATGTGATTAAGAGAAACATGCCATTACAGTTGCTACTAAGCTCTTTAATTGAGTAACCTATTCGGAATTATGGTTAGAGGCTTTATGGTCAATTAAAACATATAAATAAAACACAGATAACCCTGCTAGATTTGTTACTTATCCGGGGGAGTGGCTTTTGGAACTTTTGGAACAGTTACCATAATGGTATGAAACATACTGGTCTGCCCAATAAGGCTACTCACAATGCATTATAGACTGACCGAGACAGACCGAGTGAAACGTAAGGTCTATTCTAAGAAGGGTCTTGAACAATTATTAAGGTAAAGTCTACCATTAAAAAAAAAGCTTGTTGTACTTTTTAAAAATAAAACAACCATTTCCCCTTTGCGGCACGTGCTAAATTCCTCTCCCTCCAATCTGCTCGCTTTACCGATCAAGACTGGGACAAACCAAGTCTGGCTGAAAACGTTTCAATCAGTTACGAAGCCCATATAATGCAATATGTGTGTGCAATGTGTATAATGCAAAAGGCAATATATGGCAGTAAAGTACAGAAACCTCCAATGAATTCTGAAAATGGGTCAAAAACCCAATGGTAACCCCCTGTTCACAGTTGCTGTGTACTCAGCGGAAACACTGCTCCATTTCATGTCTAATAATGTCAGTTTTTCCCATTTTCCTCCTCTGAACATCCTCTGATCAGCCAATTAGCACAAGTGGTGTGGTCTCGTTCGTGTCTTGATGGTTATTAGTAACCTGGCTTTAGGATCCAATCAATACTGAGTAATTGTTACGACAATAGGTTTGAATAGTTACTAGTAAGTTATCAATAAGTTATTGTATCTTATTGTATGTAATTATTGTAACCATTAGAGCTGACATAGATAGTGGATTCTGTCGGAACTAATAAACATGTACAGGTAGCTTTCACACAGCGTCATATCGGTTCCACGGATTCAATTTGAAGTCCGTGATCCATGGCTGATGTTTTCACCCCGAGGTGTGCGTTCGGTCGGCGGTCAAAGCGCCACCGCAAATCACCGGCCATCGCATCAGGTTCTGTCCCGCGAGATCAATGTCTTCCTCCGGCGCGCTGGTGATACAGTACAGGACACGGAAAAGGGATCGCTCCGCCCCGATGGATCGTGCCGCTCTGTGAATCCCCCCCGTGTCACGGCGCGGTGTCGGGACCACCTGGGGAACATTAACCCGGGAGGAGACGGATCACAATGAAGACATCATACGTCAAATGGCACTTCAAAGACACCCCGGCATCTGGAGGAGGACCCGCTCCAAGGTCTCATACCACACGCAAACTGTCAACTTCTTTATTTCTTTTTTTTTTCCAGGCTCGGGGCCCGTCACACCATCACACGGCCCTTTACCTTCTGGATGGAGCGGCGAGAGGTGCTGACAGGAGCCTTTTTGGTCCCAGGTGCAGAGGGCCAACCTTGAGCTCCCAGCGGCTCGAAGGGGATTCCAAGAGGGCATTGCAGCTGATTTGAAAACCATTTGGGAAAATAATTCCAATGTGTGCGTGTCATTGGAATGAGCTTTTCATTTGTGAGACAAATCATGTGTTTATGTAAATGATGTGTTTGATGTGTATTGTTGTGAAATTAGCCCACGTCTATGTTCTTCAGCACTATTCCTCTAATCCCAACAACATAGGCTCTCAAGGCATCACAGCCAAAAAAAAATAAAAAATGACAGCCAAAAAATGAGAAGCGGATTGATGGCAGCGAATCAAAGTTCTGTATCATTATTTGAAGAGATATTTAGGACACCAAGCGATTCCAAAACCCCTGCACTATGTGTATCAAGCAGATTTATCCTTGAAACGCTCCAATTCACCACCAAATCATAGCGCGCAGACCTACATCTGAAAGGTTCTAAAGTCATATCTACACACAGGGTTCATTGTCAACTGATGGTAAGATCAAGATAAACTAAGAAACACATACAAGTAAATATTTTGCTTCAAAATATGCTCTTTTCAAACTGCCAGCCTGGCTGGGAGTACCTATTGCTATAGGTAGGATTATTTATGGAGATACTTATTATTATTATTATTATTATTATTATTAATAATATTATTATTAGTCCTGAGACAGATTGCTTTTGTTAATGAAAAACACATGTTACTGTAGCTTTGAAACTATAGTTCTATGAAAGAGCGTGAACTTTAGGAGCCACTAAGGGGCTACGCTCCTATTGGTATATCTCCAAACGCACATGCGGATCTACGGAAATTTATTCATCCACTTGCTTCAGCCAATCAGGTTTAAGCAGCATATCCAATATAAACCCTGGACGACCCTCGGTCCCCTCAAAACAATTCAGCAAGACTGATGGGGGTCCAGTGGGGTATAAAACCTGAAGGGGCTACAGTAACTCTCGTTCTATGTCAGGAGGCCCTGCCCCTTAGGGTGGAATACTAGGGGCGGAGACCCCCAATACTCCCCGCTGGGACCCCAACACACCCCGTGTGCCTGACGGTCCAGGGTGCAGGCTGAAGCAGCGCAAGCAGTGAACGTAATATACACACACCGTAACCCTGGCAATCCATTGTGCTCCACTGAAGGACCAATGGGAAGCAACTAACACCACACACACACACACACACACACACACACACACACACACACGCACACACACACACACACACACACACACACACACACACACACACACACACACACACACACACACACACACACACAGTATCCACAGAGAGAGTGTTTGTCACTAAACGAAGGCAACATGTCAGAAATCTGTGAGTGGCCCGTGAAAGAAAAATAAGCGAAAGCCAAAGAAGCCGTTCCTCCCGCTCACTCTAGTGCGGGGGAGGAAAAGGGGCCTGGAGGGTAACCGCCCTCCATCTGGATGAGCTCGGCACTACCACGCCGGGTTAGGTCGCAAGACTGAGCTGCTGAGATGGCCATTAAAGGCTAGGTGGGCACGCACGCCTTGTCCTACGCCCAGGGCACCATGGACCCCAGGATCCCCGGTAGTAGTGGTAGAGGAGAGCGGAGAGAGCAGAGGTTGGACTGTCAGCTGAGTGCAATTTGCACTTGTTTTTCATGTGATCGCAATTATGTATGTGGCAAAGTAAATAATCCGTGCACCAGCGGGAGCTCGTTGCAGGCTCCGCGGAGCGCGCCTGCACACACACACACACACACACACACACACACACAGGCTCCACAGACACGGAACCCACGTGGCTAGGGGAAGGCTTTTGTTTTTTCTTTCACTTTGTTATCTACGAAGTGCCATAAAAAAAAGTAATGTTCCCCAAAATGGATTATTAATGGTGATAAATAATCATGATCACAATATTGAATTAAATAATCATGATTATCATTTTAGTCGTTATCATGCAGCCCTACTTCAGAATGATAACCGCCGTTAGTTGCGGCGTAGGAAACCCACCCACAGCCACAAACACCATCCGATCATAGAATTACACTGTATCCAGGCCGGAAAAAGCGCATTGTACACTTGTATTATTATTATTGGCACACTGATAGGAAACTAGGGTCAAACTAGGGTTCAAAAACGCACAGCATGAATTTGGCCACAGGGGTCGCTATAATAAGCAGTCAAACTTGCCAAACTCAGCCCGAAAGCCCTGTTGGATCTACAGACTTGAAACGTGTTAGATATGTGTCATTTCTCAAGCTGGATTTGCCTCAAGAACACATACTGGATGGATTTTCCTTCTTTAATGATCAGTTGTGTTTCTGCTATCAATATCTTTCCCAAGGTAGACACGATTTCTATATTCGCAAAGTCTGACTTAATTTCATTGCCAATGAAAGCACAAACATCATGTTTCGGGAAGTTTTAAGTCGGCAGAGTCGTTAAAAATGAACAATTAGGTTAGTTTAATTCTTAAAACATTCAAAATAAATTCATTTGAAGTGAATTAGAAACCTAATTGGGGATAGAAACTCCACATCAAACATCATGTATTTGACTTACTTGTCCAGTATACTTAGCAGTACACACGCAGGAAAGGCAGATAGACCTCAGCATCCAGGATGATGGATACTGAAACAACACTCTAAACCTGAACCATATTCGCATCCTATTTGTACAGTTATTACAAAACAAAGCGTCTTCTATGCGACGTCGTATCACTTCACTCTTGAGTTCAGGAGGTCGACTCCAGCCGGAGAGGTGAACAGTACCTGTGATTGACTCTCAGCCACTTGTTGTTTGTATTAAAGCTAAGCGCTGCGGTCGGAGCTTGTATTTGGCAGAGCGCGCTCGGGCGATCTCCGGTTTCCCCGTATCAGACGCGCCGCCATCCGATGCCTCGGCCGCGTTTGTCTTGGCCTTCGTCGCGGCTTTGATCGCAAACTGTGGTAATTACTGTGTCTTACTCTTTCCTGTTGGAAACAACACTCACAACAGAAGAAGTATGTGCACGGTGTGTACCAGTCACGGGATAAATATCCCGATTAAATAAAGCATTTGTGTTTTTCATCAATAGCACAATTACACAATTCAGCTGGAGCGTTTTTAAGTCTTAGTTAGGATCGGTCTGTTTTCACTGAGTAAAATAGACATTCTATATTTCACTCTGTTTTTATTACATTTTGTCATTTTTATTTAATCTTCTATTTCAAATGTTTGTTTCTTGATCTTGTTTATTTTGTCTATAACTTATTTTATTGGATTTTTATTTAGATAACTTAATTTACACAGTTTCTGTACTGTATCCCTGTATTATGCTCTCTTACTGAGTGTCTGGATCCTCCAAATATATATAATATATATATATATATAATAAAGTACTATCTTATCTTATCTCAACTTATCTTATATTAAGTAATCTTGTCTAAATTTATCATAGCTGTAAAAACTGTAACATTTGCCATTTGGCTCAGCTGACTCTGGTGATACACTGAAATTAATACATATATGATATCATATATTGTATATTTTGTTATGTTATGTTCATAATAAGTTAAGATTCTTGTATATTAACATATACACCGATCAGCCACAACATTGAAACCTCCACTAATAACCACTGTTATTGTGTAGCTCCCCCTCCTGCCGCCAAAACATTTCTGACCCGTGGAGGCATTGACTCCACAAGACCCCTGAAGGTGTCCTGTGGTGTCTGGCACCAAGACGTGAGCAGCAGATCCTTTAAGTCCTGGAAGTTGTGAGGTGGGGCCCCCATGGATCAGGCTTGTTGTTCCAGCACATCCCACTGATGCTCCATCGGATTAAAATCTGAGTAATTTGGAGGCCAAGTCAACACCTTGAACTCTTTGTCATGTTACTCAAACCATTCTTGAACATTTTTCGCAGTGTGGCAGGGTGTATTATCTTGCTTAAAGAGGCCACTGCCATCAGGGAACACCGTTGCCATGAAGGCGTGTACTTGGTCTGCAACAATGTTTAGGTAGGTGCTACGTGACAAAGTAACATCCACATGAATGCCAGAACCCAAGGTTTCCCAGCTGAACATCACCCAGAGCATCACACTGCCTCTGCAGGCTTTCCTTCTTCCCATAGTGCATCCTGGTGCCATCTCTTCCCCAGGTGAACTACACACACACACACACACCATCCACATGATGTAGAAGGAACCATGATTCATGAGACCAGGCCACCTTCTTCCATTGCTCCATGGTCCAGTTCTGACGCTCATTTGCCCATTGTAGGTGCTTTCGGGGGTGGACAGGGGTCAGCATGGACACTCTGACAGGTCTGCAGCTACACAGCCCCATACACAGCAAGCTGTGATGCACTGTTCTGACACCTTTCTATCATAGCAGCATGAACTTTTTCAACAACTTGTGCTACAGTAGCTCTTCTGTGGGATCGGACCAGACAAGCTAGACTTCACTCCCAGTGTTTAATGTTGTGGCTGATCAGTGTATATGAAATCGAGGGGATGTCTAGGTCCCCAGAATAAATTGGGCAGTCGTTTGTAGGTGGCACTGTAAGCCAATGCAATGTTCTGTATATTAAAAATGCCTCGCTGCTTTATTAAGACAAAGTTGAAAATATGTTTTCTGCTTTTCATTTTGGTTTTTCAAGTTTTGCTAGACTTTAAAGCCACCACCCATTTTGGTGTTGTAAATGGGAGACTCTTATCTGCCACGGCACTTGATGTGTTTATATGAAAACGATAAAACAAACACACTGGAATTCCAACTTGAGGGTGATAGACCACTTTATATTTTGCAAGCCAGACTAAATTGTGTAATTAGAATTCCGATTAAATGAAACAGGAAGTTCCCGATGTGCTCCACAAGCTCCTTGCCCTCATGCAATTAAGCATCCAGCCTGTACAGCCTCCGTGTGGTTATCCAAAAATATGGTGACAGAAATTTCAACTATTCGCTATTCGCTTTAACCATGAAAAATGTTAGTGGCTGGGGGATTGAGCCAACGCTTATAGGTTTTTTTTAATCACGTTGTGAGCCAAAGAGGTGGAGTGAACTCTGCATGAAGCTTTAAGAAATATAGAAATAGGAATTCAATAAGACCTAAAGTAAAAAAATAAAATAAAAATTAATAGAAAAAAGATCTTGTAGAT
This sequence comes from Zeus faber, assembly GCF_960531495.2. Classification (NCBI taxonomy): domain Eukaryota; kingdom Metazoa; phylum Chordata; class Actinopteri; order Zeiformes; family Zeidae; genus Zeus; species Zeus faber. Next base: position 19,272,206 of record NC_137191.1, read on the forward strand.
AAACAGTGAGACAATGACAAAACAAATTAGCAGAACGACATTTTGGAACACAACTGTCATTCCTTTTGGCTCATGTATTTTGGCCGTTAAGGCCATTAAATTTGATTTCCATCAATGGGTTTTGATCGACTACGAATATCTGATGAGAAGTCGACGTTTATGCCCCTTGGGTGTGGAAAAAGTGCAGTGCAATCATTTCAGTACAGTACTGGAAAAGTATTGTTGACACTAATAATTTAGTAATAAAATAGTCATCCTTTCATAGTCTTTTATGCTCACTACTCCACTGTTATTCATGCGTGCATTATTGTATACATATTTATTCACCCTGTACAGTAAATCCATCTATATTTATTTTTATCCCCATAACCAATACTAGCAACGATACTGAGATTTTAGGGGTCCGGTTTGAATAAAAAAGAAGTAGTTTAAGTATTGCCAGAAGACAGTTGCATTAAACAAAGCACAGTGTATTAAACGTCATAAATATATACGCTGCTGAGGACAACTGGCAAGTCCCAGAGTAAGTTCTACAAATTAAAAACCCAATATCATCACTGTCAGAATTTATTCCAGAGATATCAATGTATTCAAACCTCCTGAATTGTAATGACTGGTGACAATAACCATTAGCAATTACATAATAGAGAACATGTATTTATTGTGTATGTGTTTTGAAATATTTTCATTCTTTTTGTGTTTTTGGTGTAACCCACTACACACAATTTATTAAATGATATATTCGCCACAATTGAAGTCAGTTAAACCACTAATTTTAGTTCATTTATAAAATACGTTATTATTGTGAAGGCAGATTTCAATTGATTGTGCCATAAAATAACTCTGCTCCCCAAAATGGATTAATAATCGTGATAAATAGTTGTGCTCACAATATTGACTAAAATAATCGTGTTTATCATTTTAGCCATAATCATGCAGCCCTACTTCAGAATGATAACCGCCATTAATTGCGATGTAGGGAACCCTCCCACAGCCGCAAACACCACCCGATCATAGAATTACACTGTATCCAGGCCGGAGCAAATGCACTTCTGCAGTCACAAAACACACCAGAACAGAGAGCCAAAGAAACACTCGTCCATTGAACTTTCACAAAGGGCCGACTACCCTGGATCCCGCGTATTGCTGCCTGAAGCTGTATTTGTTTTTTTCCAGACTGTTAAGCTTTTTTTTAAGCTTATTGTAGACCCTTACCACGACAAACTGATATGAAAATATATGTACATAAAAAAGTACTTGGCCAACGAAACATTCCGATTCTTCTTCAGAAAGGCCGATCCATAACGACTAAAAAGGATTCCCCACATTTTCTTCTCATTCAGTTAAGCCCTATTTCCAAAAGGCCACAGGACATACGATGATCTAGCGATAGAACTATGACAGGGATGATGGGGGTATGGGAATGTGACTGGCCGTATTGGAATTATTTTAAATCGCTCTAGAAATACCAGACATAAACGCTGACATGTTGGAAATGTGCTTATAATGCTCAGAATCAATATCCCCATTTTCTCTCAAAAAAAATGTTCCATCCTTTCAATCTCAGTCCTCAGTCCAGCCAATTAGATTAGATAAATTTGATTATTCGTCCTTTCTTTTATACAATTCCTTGAATACAGCTGAACAAAATGTCGTTGCTCACGGAGGTGCAACATAAAACAATACAAAGACAGTAGACTACACATAACATGCAAAAACTCATATACAATTAAAATAGATACAAAGGAGACTCTTGAAGTGAGGCATGTGGTATACAGCTACAGTACATGACATAATTTAGCATTTAACATGAAGTCAATGACCCTTTTTTTCCAAAGCAATTTCAACTTATTTATACACGATGGAGGCGCCCATGCAAGGCTGATTGGGAGCAGTTGGAGATGGGGGAATACAAAGCACACCTTTTCGGGTGTGTCGCATTCACTGCGCTGGGGTCAGGACCCAGCCTAGCTGTTAGAGAGAAGAGACTGAGATGAGACATTTTGGAGGCAGTTTTTTTCTTGGCAGGTTTTGTTGTCCCGGGCCTTGGGCAGGCTGCAACCGCCGCTGCCTTGCCGACGCACCTGCCTGCCGCCCAAGTGGTAGCCCAGATACCGTACCTCCCTCCGTCCAACCTCCAGGACGGCCCCCACCTGCTGCATATGCCGCTGCCAACTGTGGCTGTGGGTAATAACGTCGTCCAGGTAAGCCGGTGCCGCACCTGCCCCATGAGGCATGGGCGCTCCTGCGCCCTTGGGAAACACAAAACACACCTTTTCAGGTGTGTTGCGTGGGGGGTGCGGGGGGGTCGGGACTCAGCCTCATTGTGAGAGAGAAGAGACGGAGATGAGACACGTGGCAGTTTTCAAAACCTCCGTCAATAAGTTCAACTACCCACAGCTGTATCTGCTGCCGGTTCAGCCACTGCTCCCTCCACCCCCCCTGCAGCGGACGCCAAACCACACCGGCCTACCACACCCCCCAGACCAGACCCCCAACCCAGACCCCCAGTTTGGCCCCCAAACCACACCAAACCACGCCCCCCTACCACACCCCCTAGTCCAGACCCCCAGTCCTGACCCCTAGCTTGGCCCCCAAACCACACCAAACCTGCCCCCCTACCACACCCCCCAGTCCAGACCTCCAGTCCTGACCCCCAGGCCAGATCCCCAGTTTGGCCCCCAAACCACGGCAAACCACGCCCCCCTACCACACCCTCCAGTCCAGACCCCCAGTTTGCCCCCCAAACCACGCCAAACCACGCCCCCCTGCCACACCCCCCAGTCCAGATCCCCAGTTTGGCCCCCAAACCACGCCAAACCACGCTCCCCTGACACACCCCCCCAGTCCAGATCCCCAGTCAGGACCCTCAGTTTAGCCCCCAAACGATGCCAAACAACGCCCCAATGTCACACCCCCCAGACCAGACCCCCAGTCCAGACCCCCAGTCCTGACCCCTAGTTTGGCCCCCAAACCACGCCAAACCTGCCCCCCTACCACACCCCCGAGTCCAGACCCCCAGTCCAGACCCCCAGGCCAGACCCCCAGTTTGGCCCCCAAACCACGGCAAACCACGCCCCCCTACCACACCCCCCAGTCCAGACCCCCAGTTTGCCCCCCAAACCACGCCAAACCACACCCCCCTGCCACACCCCCCAGTCCAGACCCCCAGTTTGGCCCCCAAACCACGCCAAACCACGCCCCCCTACCACACCCCCCAGTCCAGATCCCCAGTTTACCCCCCAAACCACGCCAAACCACGCCCCCCTGCCACACCCCCCCAGTCCAGATCCCCAGTCCAGACCCTCAGTTTGGCCCCCAAACGATGCCAAACCACGCCCCAATGTCACACCCCCCAGACCAGACCCCCAGTCCAGACCCCCAGTCCTGAGCCCTAGTTTGGCCCCCAAACCACGGCAAACCCGCCCCCCTACCACACCTCCAAGTCCAGACCCCCAGTCCAGACCTCCAGGCCAGACCCCCAGTTTGGCCCCCAAACCATGGCAAACCACGCCCCCCTACCACACCCCCCAGTTCAGATCCCCAGTTTGGCCCCCAAACCACGCCAAACCACACCCCCCTGCCACACCCCCCAGTCCAGACCCCCACTCCAGACCCTCAGTTTGGCCCCCCAGTCCATGCGTTGAAGACACTGGCATCTCCCTTGTAGGACTGAAGGCACCGCTTGGGAACGAAATGACTGTTGACAGGGGAAGCTTTGAGAGTACAGTTCCTAAAAGACCTCGTTCTGATTGAAAACAATCCCCGACGTGATTCCGAAAGCATATCCAGCCCAAAATAGAGTCTGGTTTGATTTCCGTGACATTTCCAATTGGAAAACATCGACACAACACAGTGATGAAAATATGCAGCCGTCAACAGTATCGGATGTGTGTCTTCGGGGAGGTCGTTACTTTAAGATGTCGTGTGAGACCATGCCAACATGATGCGGTTCATCTCAGCACGGTTTATCCACCGTCCTCTGCCAGGGAGCGTCAAAAATACACTTTCTGCATGTTTACATTGACCGGTAAGCACATTAATTTCATTTGCGAAAACAAAATGTATTAAGGAACACTATTCACAAACATTAGGGCTGAAAGCTGCTTTCAAATCGGAGTCATGTTGCTGGTTTGGAGAATCAGTTAACAAATAAAACAATTCCAGATTTCTTTCTTTGTTTTGTTAAGCTACCATGACGCGGGTATTTTATTTTCATAGATAGATAGATAGATAGATAGATAGATAGATAGATAGATAGATAGATAGATAGATAGATAGATAGATAGATAGATAGATGGATAGATAGATAGATAGATAGATAGATAGATAGATAGATAGATAGATAGATAGATAGATAGATAGATAGATAGATAGATAGATGACCATGTACAGTATATGCAAGTTAAGTTAATCCATTGGCTTTCAAATTGCAATGTCACACAAAAATAGATGCTAACTTTACTTTATTACTCCAATTAAAGTTATACATTTTAAAACGTCATTAATTATGGAGAATAACTGAATAATGCATCTAGAGTGAATTATTCCGCATTACTAAAGAAAAACTTGCATCAATCACCACCTGTTTCACAGTCACTCGACCTGAATAACAAATGCACATCCTTATTTCTAACTCTTACATACAACTTAAAGCCAAGCTGCCAGAACCCAGTCTGGGTTTCAGAAGCAGGGAAAGAGAAACCCCAAATAAAGGGCTTTACTCTGCCACACCTGTAACGTTGACCCCCATGTAACTTCCTGGCACATATCATCTATCTATACACCCATCATCTCTTGTCACATAATTGGCCACATAATTACATGTGTTGGCACCATATAAGCGTATACAGTATATGATATCAACCGTATAATTTTCCCCACTGGCAAGCGTCAGTAGCTCATATAACACAGATCTGCTTTTAGCAGCTCTAGACCACACCAGAGATCACAATGAAACAGGACGGGTTCCCCGACATGAAAGCTGCAGCATCTCTACCTGATCTGTGGGGGAAACTGGGCTGCGTTTGTTGTTATGTCATTATTACACGGCTCTGTGGAATACTCGATTCTGATTGGTCAATGCGGCGACGGTCAGTTGTTTCTGAATAATGACGGCCGATCTGATAATAACGGCCGTTGCCACGGGCAACCACTTGCACTGCCGACACGCTCGCGGTGAGATCTTGCGAGGCTAAACTACAATTGTAGACCTGAAGAGATTAATGTAGAAATGTCAAATTTCACATTAATAACAGCAAATAGGTATTTAATATACGGAGGGCAAAGTTTATTTATAGGGTAAACGGTTGTGGACTCATTTTCTTTGCGGAAGACAGTGACTGAGAAAGTGTCCCCGTCACGGATGGCTACCCACAGGGCTTGTTTTGTCTCATTCAATTAGAAAACGGTGTAAATGGAATAAACGTGCAATAAAAAACAAACAAAACGTATTGTAATGTTTATGGTGACAGGTAAGAAGGCGATTTAAATGTTTCGCCCCCCCCTGACCCGTTGGAGTCCAGGTCTCGATTAGGGGGTTTCAAACCCCCCCAAACCCCCCCCTGTAATTTGAACCATACTAGTGATAAAAATAACTTCATATCAGTATTTCGTCTCAATGTATTCTTTTATTTCGTGAGTAGTCATGTAATAGGCAGGATGATGCTCAGCCAGCCGGTCGTTATTGTAGAATAACCCCCTTTAGAGTGATACAAGACCCTGATCAGCCTGTCGGGGGTTATTTTGTGAGAATGACCGGCTGGCTGCACATTATCCCTGGCGTATTATATTCTATACTTTGCTGTCACCTTACCATCCCTCTCTGCGCTCACACTGATGCAGGTGCAGGGGATTCGATTTCAGAACCTACAGATTTTATGTAATAAGGAAGGACATTTCTGGGAAATGTTTTCGAGCAATTCGATGCGAGGAAGCGGACTCTTTGTCGCCTCACCACCGTCGCCGCTGCCCCGGGGGGAAACCGTCTTCTCTTTGTGCCGCGGTTGTTCCGCCACTGACCACAGCCACTTTGTTCACTTTCTTGAGGCGGAACTTCAGCCAATGGCGACCGAGCAACAAAACATGCCCAATATGCATCACATCTGCCTCCAAACAACTCCCCGGGGAGGTTACGGGGTCCAGATTACTTTCAGACATTTCTACATTAGACCCCTTTTTTACCATTCGAGCGCCGCCAAAGCCACCATGACAAATGTGGTTCTCCACCAAAATCGGGAAAACCAACTGAGATTTTACCAAATATCACAAAGAACTAGAGTTCACGGTATGCTACGCGATTATCATTTCATTCTTCTTGCTTTCAACTGGATGACCTTTGGGCTTACCCCTTGCTGTTAACCCAAGTTCTCTTTAAAAGACGTACTTTTACAGCTCGATGGTTTTGTCAAGGAAAGGACCTCCGTGAAGTTAAAAGTCAACTATGTAACTGCACTTGACGTGCAAAATCTCGTAACGGCTCTTCATAACGCGTCTTATAAACTTTCAACCGCGGTTTGAACTGGAGGCTTCACTTCTGCACTTCTTCACTTCTCATCCTCTCATTTGTCAATGTGTACGATGAGCTTCAGTCCATCTCCGCTCCTTTGCACCTCATCTGTCTTTTCGGGGCGGAGAGCGGCAGCCGTCCACCTGGCATCCATTACCGCACAGACACCGTCCTCCACCCAGACGTAGACGCACGCAAATGAACATATACGGTGTTGGGTGCGTGCGCGTGCGGCAAACATAAGCAAACACAGGCACATGTACACACACATACACACACACACACACCAAATTAAAGGAAATAAACACGCAAACACGCAGGGGCTCAGAGAGACGGATTCCGCATGGGTAAACTCCCCCTGTCATAATAACTTTGGGCTTCAGTGCTTGCATGAGGAGATTATTTGTAAAACTGGAGTCAACAGCTCTTTTTCATCTTTTTTACCTTGGCTTCGGTTTTTCATTAGGTCTTGCCGTCAATGACATGGTGGTGTTTTTTTTGTTTTTTTTGGGGGTGGGGGGGGGGGGGGGGGGGGGTTCACCCAGTGGCATGGCTCAAGGCGATGAAAGCTTTGAACAGATCTTTTGAGTGATAACTGATGGAGGCTTCGCTCCATAAATGGTACGTACAGCTAGAAACACGAAGGAGGCGCGAGCTGAGGTGCTGCCTTTTGCATATTCCAGTCATCTGTTCTTTCGTATAGTGGCAACTCTCTATCTCCCAAATAAGACTAAATGACTGAAAAAAACAGACAATAAAAGCACACCGGAGTCCATTGTAACCTAATCTGAGAAACATATCAGTGTAAATATGTCTGTGTAAATGAAACAGGAAGAATGCTGAACATCTTAAACATCAGCAGCGGTCACTCCAGCACAAAGCAGCCACTGATAATATACTTTGATTAAAGCGGCTGTACCTCGCCATATGGTATAAGCTTCAGACTTCTGGATGATGAGATCATAGATGTCCAAGATAAGGCCTGAGAGAAAAAGAGGTGGTTGTCTGATGGCTCTGCCTTTGGATGTTTTCGCAAAGGGATGGCCCTGGATTATTTTCTTGAAAAGTGACTTCAAGAAATTGCCAGGTATCGCTCATAACTAATCTCACACGGTATCCAAAGATGATATGCTTACTTATACTTACATATATGCTGATTCACATTCACATTTATGCTACTTGTATGCTTCACCCTTTCTTTGCTTTACACTTTTAAAGAGTTGATTTTGTGGGGGGGAAAAGACAAAATGCACTTTCTAGATCAATATGATGACGTCTCGTTTCCATCATATCGAACCAATAATAGAAATTCCATATTAAACTTGTAAAAATCCATTACTGTATATACGTATTTCATTTAAGATTTTAAATCGTGCATTGGTCATGGCCAGCTTGCACAGTTTGGCCTATAGACAATCATTTAGTGGGAAGAAAATGGTGACTCCTGACCAGGTCTCATTTTCCTACAATTCATATTCTCTGCAACACTGGTCCCAAACGTTAGAGGTATGTTTTACGGCCACAGCCTTGAAGTGGTTCTCCCTGATTCCCAGGCCTGGACATATAGCGTGAGCTGCAGGAGTATCTGCTTCTGGCCCCGGCGTGACCATGGCCGTAAAATGTTGGCGTGTCAGAGATCACACCAGGATGCTGCGGCCACAAGCTTGGATGAGGCTTTGCTCCCGCGGTGCATAAGTGGCGGTTAGACAGCTGGTGTTGACGGAGCACCGGTCCCGTGCTCTAAAGAGCCAGGTCCGGACGCTCACGGATGAGTGATCGCTCTCACAGCGTCTTTGGAATCCGACGTACAAACATCAGAAACGCTCCAAACCGAAACAAAATTCTAACTCCGACCAAAACCATCTCCGTCGGAGTCGGCCCGTTGTGACCCGACCAGATCGAGACGGGGAGAGCAAATAAAATATATTTTTATCTAATAAGTGCGGTAATGGGAGGCGAACGGTAGAATTTTGGATTTCCATTTCACACCCAGATGTTTCCTCTGGAACCAATTTGCCTTTGTGAGGTGTCAAGGCTTGGGGAGATGGACCGCACCACAAGCCCTTATGTCAGCTTCCTTTCACCAGCCCACGGTTAGCCCGGATAAAACACAGCGCAGGTGATGACTTACAACAAGTCGCGAGAGGAAGATTGATGGCGGGGGCAAACAAGTTGTACAAGCGAATCAAAGGCAGCACGAGCATTGTTTTTTCGAGGGGGGAATGGTAAGCATTACCTCAATTAGATCACCTTCAAAGAGGGTCAATCAGAGAATGCCTTGAATTTCGTAGCCGGCCACTTCCACGGGCCACTCTAAGTAGTCACAAATGTGTGTAGGGATAAAAAAAAAAAAAAGATCTTTGAAGAAGTTAGACGGATAGAAACTGACACTCGGAATCAGTATCGGGGGTTCAGTCCTGTGACTTTCTTGTCTGCCAACATCACAGGTTTTGGGCACAATGGTGCATTGTGCGGCTGTCATTCAATCCCAAACTGCACGGTAATGTTGCATATGAGTGATTGCATAAAAAATGATGTCACCACAGCTGCTTGAGTGAGGAACAAACAGGTCCCAAAGAATGGGCAGACCTGAAATCACATTAAAGGTAAAGATGAGGGTGGGGCGAATTTCAAACACAGCAAAAAAAAAGTACTATCCATCTATCTATCTATCTATCTATCTATCTATCTATCTATCTATCTATCTATCTATCTATCTATCTATCTATCCATCTATCTACTGTATATATCTAAAAAGTATAACATTTGGCTAAGAGTAAGAAGATTGAGGGCTGAAAAATCAAAGTTTTTTTTTTACAAAAGGACACTTCTTTTAATACAAGACAGCCTAATGAGCCAAAAAAGGCCCAAACTTAAGGACGGCAGTCATGGGTGTCTTGTTAGCTGAGTGCTGTCACAGCACAAGGGCTACAAGACACAAACACAGAGGTATATACTTTAGATGGCAACCAAGATATTCCATAGTAATTGTTGTAGACACATAAAGCTGCACTTTACAGTAAACTGCTGGGCATGCATAAGCCAGACATTGCATCTCCACCACCAGCCTCATATGTATGTGTCTGGCTTCAATTAAAACACCATTACTGTCACCTCCAATCAACACTCCTCGCAGAGATCACCGCAACAATAATTAAGCTTACATTCTATCTGTGCCGTCCGTGCACTGCGGCGCTCTAAGTACGCTATTAAAAATCCCGCAGATGATATTATCTAATTTTCTGGTTTACCCTATTGATTCAGTGGAATATTTGGAAAATCACAGTTTATCATGAGAACATGGTATTTATGGCCATTACTGGTCAGGCACGTCATAAATCTCACATGGTGAGTTGACCACAAGCCACCGGAGCCAGGCCCCATTGCACGCCTGCTCTGCTGCAATATATACCTGGAGCCCTCTGCACATACTTCATGGTAATCAGAAGCATGCTCATAAATTCTCCTTTCAAGTATGTCAAGGCTCAAAGTAGACAACTATATTAACTGCCCGCCTACCCTCCCCCCTTCCATGTAATACTGTATTGGCCGCAACCTGTAAAGGAGGGACAAGAGCCTAGTCTCTCTAGGCCACAGAAATTATGCTTCGACCGCCACGGCTGCTTTTTCACTCCATATCAACCGTCTACAGTGAAAATCCAGGAGGACAGGGCCCGGCACGTCCTGCAAGAAGACCCTCAGACAACACAATTTACAACAAATAACAGTGTTCCTCTGTGTGTCCCCGCTTCCCACAGCCTCAAGCCGAGGCAGGGGTTGGCCCTTTCTGGGTTAGGCCCTTGATTCCCCCACCCCACCCCCCACCCCCCGCCCCGGCAATGCTTTCATGTGGTCAGCAGTTTGAGAAAAGAAAGGTCACTGTTATCGTTTAAATAATCTTAGCCAATTAAAGGGAGAAACTGGGTATGCTCTTGTTCCCCCGACTCTTTCGGAAATGGCCTAATCCATCTTCTTGGGGGAAATGAGGGGATAGGAGGAACAATTATCTGCCGAGCATCATCGTCATAGTCTTTTAAAGAGCCCCTTCCCATCCCCGCCACTTCGGCCCCCGCTCGCTTCTGAAATGTGCCCCGGGTTTAATTTCCTGGAATGCGACTGTTCTAGTAAGAAGCTGGAAATGGTGAAACCGTAGTGGAGTCGTGATTAAAGTGCTTCTGCTAATGATCCAGATCACAGCAGCAGGACCGGCCTGCAGACTGGCAGAACGCTGGAAAAACAGAAACCGTTTGATTTCTGAGAGAAACTGTACTATGATGGAATTTCTGTCACTTGTATGTATATCTTGAAATTGTTTCATTTTAGGTATATTTTTTTGATGTGTTTATCATGGGGTTTGTTTTTATTGTTAACTGTTCATTTTTTAATTGAGTGAATATTTTCAAAATGTTCTAGCTTCTATAGTTAAACTTGAACTTATTGGCAATTTTTCAGCTCGTTCACTTTCTTATTATTGCCTTTTTTTTTTGATGTGAGCTGCGGTGGCACTACAATTTTCCTCCGGTGATGAATAAAGTATCTATCTATCGTCTGCTGTTTGCTCATTGTCTATTGAAAAATATATAAATTAATTGCACTAAAACATGAGCCCTGTGACTTATGTCTGAAGTTTCGGCTTCCAGATATACCTAACTTCTTGTCAAAAGGGTGTTGGATGTGGTCGAAAGTCCTGCTGTTTGTTTGTCTGAGCTACGGTAGACTGCCAGGGCCGGCTCGAGGCATTTTGCCGCTCTGGGCAAACTGGCAACAGTGCACTGATCGCATCTGGGTTGGCACTGTCGGTACTGCCGGAGCGCGGGCGCCCCATCACTGGCCTGCCGCAGGCACCATCGGAAAAGGGAGACAGGTGCCCCGATCACTCCCTCTCCAAGCCCCCCCTTGGGATGAAGCGCTCAGTGGACGCCTACGTCGCCTGTAGGAAGGGCCGGCCCTGTAGACTGTCGTCACGCCTGTGATTGTACTAATAATATGAATGAATAAAGTCCTTTTCAGGTATTTTAAGTTACTCAAAGGCTGCTTTTGGCTTCCTTGTGCTGTGTCTCTTTTCCCCACGTTCACTGTAGAATGGATGGATTTCTTAAAAAATAATGAGCAAGTCAAAGACTTAGACTGAGGCTTGGAAAGGCTTTCCCAGAAAAAGACACCAACGTCAACGCTTCCCAGAAGTACCATTGATCAGAAATGAAAATCATCATCAGCAATTAAATCCCAAACAACTCTTCAGAGGTAAATGAAAAACAACATCTTCAAAGGGGGCTTTGGTTGGAGATTTTTGCAATGATTCATTCCCTGGACCTGCTGGCTTTTGCTTTTGGCCCCGCTGCACTTTCATGGTTGGCCACCTGCAGACTGCAGAATGCCCCACACTGTCACATCAGACCACCCGCTCACATCTGCTGGCTGCGAAGGCGGTGATCTTACTAAATTAGGCAGAGAGACATGAAGACATGGGTCCCATGGGTCTTTTGTTTACTCCTCGTGTTGGTTTAGCCCATAATGCATACGTTATACGACACATCAAAGCAGACGAAAAGGAACGTTTCAATGAGCTCCGACCTCCAGACCGACGTGTAATTTATGGATCGTGTCCCGCGGGGCCTGAGCGATGCTACACAAAAAATAAATTCAGCCAAATTGTGAACCAGCCCCAACCCAAGGCCGATGCAGGGTGGGCCGACTGATACAATGAGCCGACGCGTGGCCGATTCAATGGCGATGAAGATGTCACATTCAGGGCAAAACAGGTTGAACATGCCACGGTGTAAGCACCGAGCCCGGTTACATCACAGACCCCAAATGACGCAGGAAGCCTGGTTCCCAGACACATAACCCTCCATTAACTGCGGACTTCCACACAACATCAAAGACATACACCAAATCTTTGGCCTGTGAACTGTAACATTCCTGCTTATATTTACTGCAACATGATCTCATTCAGTTCTATTTTTAACACAAACCGAAGAGAAGACAACCGAACATATTATTGGTCTTGGCGTTAGTGTATGCTTTATTATTTATTACAATTTTTAAACCCAGCATGAAATGAATACAGGGTGATTTGTTGGATTTGTTGGAAGATGACCACCAATCTGGTTGACCTTATAACTCGGTCAATTTCAAAGAGAATGCAAGATTAAAAAAAAAAACCACAACCCTCCTCTGACGTTAGTCAAATTGCTATTGATATCATTGTACAAATAGTTCAAATTGGGAGAAATTGTCAGTAGAATCAATGTCATTTGTAGGCGGAAAACTTTTCCCAATATTGGGTTTCTGTGCAAGCCAAGACAGCAATACCTCCAATATTTTGGATATATTTACAGTATTTCTTTTACTTTTTCGATGGTTCTGGGTAACTGTAGGATGTCCCAAAATAGTACAGAGGCACAACATCGGCTCATTGACTAAAAATATAACTTGATCAATTAACCACATGAATATCTTACCCTGGGCACCAGAGATTCTCCTGTTAAAGTCATCTACTGTCTTCCCAATTATGCTGTTTGTATGCACTGTTACTTGTTCTTGAAGGTTGTACATTATGTTTAAATGTGTCTTTTTTGTTTTGTTTTTGTGTGTATAAAGCACTTTGTAACTTCTCATTTTTTTTATTTCCTCCTTTATCGAGGCCTTCTGGTCACCTCATTCTCATTCTCCATGCATACTCCATACATTCTGAATGTAGGTATGGGACCTTCTGTTAATACTGGGAACATGCTGAATTCTTAAAGAAAATCAAAAACTGATGAAAACTATAGAATGTATTGAATTTCTATGAAATATATCAATCTGATTCATACCATAGTGTGGCAATTAATATCACCGGACATGGACGTCGCAGGAGTGAATCAGGGTGCACTCGAGGAACAAAAGCGGCTAAAATAGCATCACCTCGCAGCCTCTACAATTACATCAAACAAGTCCAATACTTCCTCCCACTCCCCAGTTTAGTTAGTTGTCCATTGTCTCCGACAAAAGAACTTGACACTTTGAATTGGAGACTGTGATGGATTGCTTTTGAGGTCAAAAGCCCTTACAGGTATATTGATTTCATCCTTGCCTTGCAAAGTTTCTGTTGCTGAATAGATGATCTCCGGTCGGTGAGAATATGAAAAACACCACATGCAGCAGAGACACAGAGGTATTGTGGGAAAGTGGGTTTCGGCAATTGGCCGTTTGCTTTAAGGTTGATAAGAAAGCTTTTGTCCTGGGTTTAAATATGTATTACATCCGTGTTAGTGATTCATGTTTTCCATGTTAAGTCAAGATAAAAGTCAGACAACCTCGAAAGTCATTGTCTGGTATATGACAAACTGAGACATTGTGGGGGAGAAATCAGTCTGAATATGTCCAACATTATGGTATAAAATGTGCGACACATATTCTGAAGTCAAATGATGGGATTTTTGGGGGGGTTTACTATCAAAAATGAGCATAAAAGGACATATTCATTGAATACATTTCAGTAGTGTTTATGTTCTTGCACCTTTATGACCACACTTATGAGATAGTACTGAAATAGATTTGTGCGCCTCTATCATGTCCAAACAATATGAATAACTAATCCAGATGAGAAGAGTATAACATTTAACAAGTGAGGCACTGGTATTACTAACTTGATCAATTTGGACATGGCTTGTATCATAAGGGATGTCATGAAATCAGAATAAAAACATAGTCGTGTCGGAATGTCTCCTCAAAACCGCATGCTACTTGTCTACCCTGACAGAAAGTTGATTAACACCCTTAAAGCGTGCTTTATGTCCTATCGTGCGCACAAGCCAAGTTCCAACACATGATAACTTATATTCACTCCAGATGGATTCAAATTGATCTTTCATATTTTCACAATTTTAGCTCTCTATAAGCATTCATATTGTTAGTCAGCGGTTCTCAACATGGGATCAGGGGACCCCCAGGGGTCCTTCAAGAGGTCCCAGCAACATGATTAATAGTTACATAATGACAGATTTGGTTATAGTTTCACTCTTATCTCCCTAACTGTAGTATAGACCGCCATGGAATTTAGGACTGAATCATATCTAAGAATATAAATCTTATCAGATTGGGGTCCCAGAGAAAAAAATACTTGCAATTCGAGTTTAGGAATCACTGTTTTAGATCACTTATCCAGTGAAAAGGGAAAATAAATTAGGCCTGTAATTGGACATAAGTCAGTGACTATTTGTCTTAATTCCCTGCATAAAAGAGCACCTTGTTATAAAAATGGACCAATCGCTCACTTAATACATGTACTGTTTTATGCCCCTTTCCTTCCCAACGGGACTCCTGGTGCCTTCAATGCGCTGAGTTCAGTTTCATTTTTATTTATTTTTTTGTCAGCGCTGGATGGGGGCGGAGGAAGCGGAGCCATCAGAATCCTATAAAAAGAAAGTATCCCAGTCAGATCATGAAGTGCCAAGTTGAAGCTGCAGCCGCAGCAACACCTCCACTCCTGCTCCACCTCCAGAGACCGACTGAGACTGGAAACCACTCTTCACTTTGAACCCACAGATCCTCAATCTGACATCTGTTTTGTTTTTGTTTTGGGTTTTTTTCTCAGCAGAAAAGTGATATTGTGTGGATGGCAAATGATTCATTTGTAAATCTGACGCGCAGATAACTTGGATGGCAACTTTACGCACGGACGCTCCAAGTGCGCGCACCATCCAGTGAAACGTTTTACGCGTAATTTGGCACAAGGGTGCTCGTTGGGGTGCTTCTTTTTGGCCTTTTCATTTCCTTACTTACTATTATTTATAAGGATGCTCCTGCTTCCCCGGAGTAGCGTGTGCGTTCTGGTGCTTGTGGTGGCCTCGGCGAGGATGGGGACACCGCAGAAAGCGGAGACCCGCTCCAAGGCGAACTCCATCAAGTCTGGTCCGCAGGAGGAGGAACCCACTCCACCCACGAACCACTCTGAGACAAGCCACGGTGCCATCACGAAGAAATACAACGTGCTCACGCAGGTAAATTCAATCAATCAATTCGTTTTTATTTTATCTATCTATCTATCTATCTATCTATCTATCTATCTATCTATCTATCTATCTATCTATCTATCTATCTATCTATCTATCTATCTATCTATCTATCTATCTATCTATCTGTCTATCTATCTATCTATCTATCTATCTATCTATCTATCTATCTATCTATCTATCTATCTATCTATCTATCTATCTATCTATCTATCTATCTATCTATCTATCTATCTATCTATCTATCTATCTATCTATCTATCTGTCTGTCTGTCTATCTATCTATCTATCTATCTATCTGTCTGTCTGTCTGTCTGTCTGTCTGTCTGTCTGTCTTTGTTTGTTTGTTTATTTATCGCTTTATCTATTTATTTATTTATATTTAGTTTAAAAAAACATTTGTAAGTAATATTTCAATCTACATCCGACCCCCCTTTTTCTTTTTCTTTTTTTTTTTAAAGTTCAAGTCATATTTTTCATTTATCATCCTCACTCCCTTTTTATTTTACTTTTACCATTTTAATTAATATTTTAATCTATCATCTACCCCCTTTCTTTTTTCAACTTTTTAAAATTTGTCATTCAGAATTTAGTTTCCAAATTTCACACATTTATCTTTATTCTTATCAGGAATTTAGGAGAAGAGTAGTTTAGGAGAAATAACTTTTGACACGCGATCTAATCAACCAATCAGAAGGCAGAAATTAAAATGCGAGAATAATAGATAATAATAGATAATGTTGATCCAAATGTTTTATACCGCTATTATTCCTATGATTTTGTTTATTGTTAATATGTTTTTAATGTAAGTTTTGTTAATTCTTTATGTAGATAATAACATAGAACGTTGTAACCTGTAATTGAATGCTTGACTATGCGCCTATAATAATAATATCACCAAAAATAATAAAAGTAACATAATTAAAGATTATGATCTCACTGTAAAATGTTATTTGTATGTATTTGCTTGGAGGCACTTTCCATGTGTACATTAGTGATTTTCGAGGTGACCAAGTCCAGTATACAAGAAAAAAACCTTCTCATGTGCGAATGGTTATTGGAAATTGAAAGGATCAGACCTCTCATAAATCCTAATTGCCTCTCAGACCTTGACGCCACAGTTGTGTGCACCATAGTCGTCCAGTAAAACCATTAATGCCAGCAGAGAGAAAAGTGAGAAAAAGTTAACACTTGGGGTAATTTTCTGTCTGGTTCCTGGTGTCATAAAAGTGGTCCAGACGCTCGCTGGGATTATGAGAGTCTCTCTGAGGGATATAGTCTTACCAGCCACTTAATACCCACTCAGAAAGTGATCAATCCCTGCTGTTTCAACACCGTGCTGTGGAATGAGTTTGGCAGCGAAGGCGGCGTGAAAAAAATGTTAATGCGAAAATTGAGCGCTTTTTTATTTCACCAACCGTGGAACTTGGTTGTTTTCATTCCGCTGCCAAGTAAATTAATTCATTGCGAGTATTTATGAGGTGAAGAAGACATCTCGCTTATTTAAGAGAATACGACATTCCCCACGCCTTAAATAGATTTTCAAATTGACCCTTTTCTTTCATTCTCCCCCTGAACACGCATGGAAATGAGAGAAATAAATATAGATACAAGCAAAATATCTGTCAAACGCACCCATTGGCTTCAAAATCATGACTACACATAATTTGCCTGAAATGTATTTGAACCTCTGACTTATTAACCTGCATTAAGCCCCATAGCTTGAGCCTTTGAGCAGTAGATGGCACTACGACATCTTTCTTTCTTTCTTGCTTTTCTTCTGTCTGGATCAAATCAAAGAAACCTAAAACCGTTTTTTATTATTTTCTTTCAGTGGCATATACAGTATATATACACACAGCATATTCAGTGTGTGTGTATATATATATATATATATATATATATACACACACACACAGCATACAGCATATATATATTGTATACAGCATATTTATTATGTACTTTATAGTGTATATCCACAGTGCTGTCAGCTTGTAGCAGAATACTGTTGGATATCTGGGAGGTGTGCAGTGCACAGAGCAGATCTCTGATAGCCTCCTCAGACAGGATGGATTATGGAAACCCTATTTTTTATTTTTTATTTTTTTTTCTCCTGTTTGGGGCTTGGAAGAGGTCCAGCCCCGAAGAAGCACTGCCAGGCGCTGCTCAGTATAAACGTCTGCTTACAACCCCGCCATCGCAATAATCTGGAGTAGTTTTGGGAAAAGTGGCCTGGGGGGAGACAATATGTGTGTGCAAAGACCACCCTACTGTTATACGAGCAAAATGTCACGGTGCATTTAGCGGCGTGTCCAAATGAAGATGGCTAATAGCTCCTACAGCGCGGGGGCACTGGCGTGTGTCTGGACGTGGGCTGCCAGGAGGGTTTCCATCACTGTAAAATAGCAGCCACAACGCCATAGTGGTCAGAAATGTGGCCTGAAACCTGGCAGGCAAAGTCATCTGACCCATATTTCATAATTTAGTGGTTGTTTACAGTATGACAATGAATCAAAAATATCAAGTCTGGTCTTTGCACGAGACTTTAATTCGCAAAGTGTGGCACAGAGTTGGCTCCAGAATAATATTGGGTGGACGTTGAGCGTGCTAATGTTACGACCTTAGATGTTTAGTAGTAAAATACTCCCATAAATATGGGTAAAATATGTATAACTCAGACTTACGAATGTACGGTTGTAAATGTCTACGCACCTCCATGCAAATGTCCAGTGGCTTCGTTGTGAGGACCCCCTCCCCCATTTAGATTTGGTCCGGTTGGTCTAGTTTCCATGATGTTGAATTTTATTACAGTTTGAACACAATTAGCGTCTTCATTATCATAAACATTTATTCCCCTTCTTATAAATTTCCTTCCTTTCCTTTCCATACTTTTTAGCCTCATTGCTCAGCAAAACAGAAGAAAAACACACACATATCAGCCAGCTGTTTGGGAGGCCCTAAGGTCTCCGACATTAAAGAATATTTGGATGGTTCCCCTACGAGCTCCCATAAAATTGCCCCAACTAGCTTTTTTTTTAAACTTAGCAAATTAGAGGGGCAGGGGCCAGACAGCCACTGAAAAGCAGCCACTCCCGTTGGATACAAGAATGCACAGCATTTTTGTGCCTGCTTGAATTTAAACGATGCCCAAAGTCATTGATAAAAGGAAACATATGACCGCCCAATATTCTTTCATGATCTCATAAGTTGATCTCACTGCTCCTAAAAAAAGAACCGTATGGATGGGTTGAACGGAGATGACAAATTTCATCTATCAGACACAAACCAGGGTCAGGTTTTGGCTTTTGTGATCCAGCTCATCAAACTATTGAGTGCTTTCCCGTCCACATCACGACGACTAAACTTGAACCAAAGCGTGGTAACAAAGTGGGACTGTGAGACCCTGTCAGCCGGTGTTTGTGGGTGGGCACCGGCTCGTTGGAGTTCTACTCCGAGGAATGGATTGTATGGGCAGGCACCACTCACCGCTGTAACCTCCCAAACCACAAGGGAAGCAGCAGCAGCAGCAGCGTGGCGGCGTTCATATCTGCTAAACATCAGCAGCTGGTGAGACGGTACTTTACCGAGTGCTTCATTTGATTCAACACAGATATGACTTTAACAAGCAATCTGTGAAGGCAGCGCTTATTAAAAGCGGAGGCGACGCACTTTCCTCCTCCGTCCCCTTCAACCTTAAGCGACTGTTCGCTGATCCTAACGAGCCCGGAGGGAGGGCCGCGGCAGGAAGAGGTGTGACTGCTTGTTAGCGCTGAGTAGGATGTGGCCCCGTCTCAAGCTGGGGGTCTCTCGCCGAGTGGCACCTCGGCTCAGTGGGTCCCCAGGGCATTGCGAGGGAACCACGTCGGGGCCATGAGGGGCCCTCAAAGGCCTTCTGAGGAGAATCCGGCTTACCCCCGTTGACTTTTCGACGGTGCTGTTAATGACCGAAGAGACCCAGACTGTGGAGGGAAGGGGCGTCTGGGTCTCCCAAAGCTCCTCCTGGAGGAGCCCAAAGCTCCGAGACGGTGGAGCCGTACTCTCTCGCAGAATCAATTCCCAACATGCTATGCTCCTTGCATGGCCTAAGGAAAACCCTTAGTGTGGCTGAGGAACATGACAAGTTTAGTACGCAAACCTAACTCGAGAGAGTTCTTGATTTAAGAGACTTTGGAGTCCAGACCTCAATGGGTAAACTCAAAACCACATGTGTTTTCAGTGATGAAAGAAGTTGGGTCATGTTCTTACATATCTGCTCGTCCGTATGTGTTGTCCATCCCTATGTTATCTGATACTGGCAGGCTGCCCGTGCTTTCAGAGGGTCCGCGGGGTTTGTTTATCCAGTGACATAGTTTATTTGTCTCGGTACGAGCTGCGGCCACTCGTTAACACCATTCACAGTTTTGAGTAACCCGCATAATCCCAGGGGGTGGAGTTTGATCAATGCAATAACCTCCAGAACTCTGCGGGTGGAATGATGATGCATTTTTTGTACGAATCCTCTTCAGTGAATGCTGTGCACTCATGCATGTGTATATAAATTGTTTGTGTGTGTTTGTATGGACTTGTGCTTCTGTTTGCACATATATATATTGTAGTTTATATCCGTGGGTTAGCGGCTAAATTAGCAGATTGTTCCCAGAATTCTGTACAGTACCATGTGAATTAATTTGTTCCGAAAATTTCTTGTGAAAAACTCAAAAAGACTACACATGTGTATGTCAACGTTTCATTTAGTCCGGGAAACCTACACGTACTATCGGGACAAGCTGCGGTTCTATCATCGTATGAGATAAGTCAGTAAGGGGGGGATATGCAGCGGTGGGACGGGTTCAAAGCCGATTGCATCCTGCAGTTAAATCCCGGTAGATTGTCGCTCCCGCACATTGCATCTGAGGTTTCCTCATCAAAGCGGCGGCACTCCGCCAGCACGAGGACAGCACGAGACAGCGCCGGAGGCTTCCCTCATGCCCCCCCTCCCCGTCTGTCTCGGCCTTTATCGCCGCGCCGGCATACCGACAGGGGCTGCACGGAGAGCGCGCGGCTCAGAAGCCGCTTCCGCTGCAGGATGCGCAGCCGGAGGCCTTTCATGTCGGGAAGAGCGTCTGGGAGGGAAAATAAGGGAGCGAGCGAAGAAAAAAAAAAAAACAACCCAAAAACCCCAGAAGCCGCTCAAAGTGGACTGGAAGACTCACTGAGATGAATGAGACGCTTCCAAAAAACGAAAGAGACCCCCCCCCCCCCCTCCCCCGTCCCCTTTGGAAGTTGTGAATGAGGCATTTCAAAACAAGGCGAGATAAGGGGGAGATTATCAGCCGGTTGCCTTGTATCTTTGGTTTTCAAAGCGTTTGCCTTGTGGGTTGAAGCAAAAATGGTGAGAGGTGAGCCCCCCACCCCACCCCGCCCCCAAAATCCTACCCCCCACCCAACACCCCACCCCCAAAATCCTACCCCCTGCCACACCATTCCAGCCCTATTCTCCATATGCAGCGTTGGCTGTAATCAATCCAAGGCTGCAGAACAGAAAGCCCCAATAGGAATCACAGCAGGTAGAGAGAAATACGACTGCACGCAGCCAGTCCCATTTGTCTTCATATATTTAGATAACAGACCATTTTTCACATCAGAGTTCTCCCTGATGTGAAAAACCTCTCGCTAGGCTGCACTTTTCCAAACTGAGTCCAGCTTACTTTCCCTTCTGAAGAGCCCATATCAGAGTCAAAAAGAATTGAAATGGGCAACTGTCACAGCGAATGTAATCACGGTGCTTTTCAGCATTGGCATGCAGGATAATCAGAACGTGAACGTGCTATTTATACTATGTGGGGATTGGGAAACAATACTTTACTCTGAGAATGGGATTATATTGGCAAAATCATTCCCTGTGATTAGAGGAGATTTTCTGGGAATAATTGTAATCAAGATATTCTTACAATAAGTTGGTTTACTGTAATCAATCGATAAGCCATGCGCCCTATGATCATCATTCATAATGATGGATCGCTATCACTGGCACATTTTATTTATTTCCACTCTTTTTGGTCAGTCGCTCCATGTGTTTCCAATGGAGCACAGTCAGTATGGCTTACGCTCCGTCCGGCGGATCCAAACTGGTCCACTCTCTTTAAGCTTGAGCATATTGAATAACAACTTTTTTAATGTCGGCCAGATATTGATGTTTTCCTTTGTAGAATGTATTTTAACATGTTGGCCGTATTAAACTTTGATTTCGGGTGATGCAGTCCCTCCCGATTGATTTCAAGATCCCGAATGGATTTTGCTATCTGTTGTGGCTGTAATGATTGCGTTCATATTCTATAATCCATTGTTCATTATTCTGTCCTTTCCGTCAGTTGAAGGTCACTTCAGTTTAGATCTGTGCAGAACAAACTAGATGCAGTTGAGCAGGTGATTCACATAGTGTGTAGGCTTCTAGGGTTCCCTGTGCTTTCAATGATATGCATATTTTGGGTGCTATTTTGTATTTGAATTCACTTCTGACTGTCTCCCGTGGCAATGACAATATTATAGAGAAGAACTGCAGTGATATTTTGAGACAAATAAATCGATTTCCAGTCTTCCTTAAGGGGATCTCACGCTCCAGTTCTTTTTGGAGCTTTTTGCAGTTCTTTTTCTCCAGTTTCTTTTTCATATTCTTATATTCAATATCATGTGACTGTGAGACTTAATTCATGTAAGGTTTTTCATTGGAACTTCATTAAAAATGAAATGATGGCAGTTGTTCTACCAACATATCCTGAAAGAATTATGGAAAAAAATCTGGAAGAATGAAGCCTGGCTTTATTTTTCCGGATTTTTTTTTTCCGGTGTTGGGTCCATTTATAAAACGTGTTTTTTATCGCCCATGGTGAACTTTGTTTTCCACTGCTTGTATTCAGCCTCAGAAGAAACACAGACCATCCTATTAATCTGGTTATCGATTGTTCATTTTTAACTGATGGCTAATTCAAAACAACATGGCCACAGGGCACCCTTCCTTTTTATCACAGGACCAGGGTTCGAACCCCCTGTATCTCTCAGGGTCCGTCCAGCTTCAGTGTTTTTGAGCAGCGCACTGAGAAAAATATCACACATATTTTGCCTCAAATTTCAAATAACAACAATCAGATTGCATATCACTTACATCCGTCTCAAAGCCTACGATCCCACAAGCTTACGGTCTTAATGCTGACGATGGAGCGGCGCCAAGGTTTCCTGTAGACAATTTGAACTATTAAAAACATTGATTCTCTGATTTCCTGCTTTGGGGATGCT
Source organism: Zeus faber (assembly GCF_960531495.2). NCBI lineage: Eukaryota > Metazoa > Chordata > Actinopteri > Zeiformes > Zeidae > Zeus > Zeus faber. The sequence continues at coordinate 19,294,985 of NC_137191.1, forward strand.
TCGAATGCCCTGATTTAAGAGTCCCAATTACACCAAACCACACCAAAACCAACTGTAATTGGATTTCACTTTAGCAATTGTAGCTGTAACCGAAAATTTTCCAAAAAATGCTTGGGTTTGACCTGTATAACATAGAAAGTTTTATTAATTTTTCTTCCCCTGCAGGTGTATCCATGCAGCAGCGACAAGGAGTGCAGCGTGGGAAGCTACTGTCACAGTCCGCAGAAGGATTCCTCCCGATGCCTCACGTGTCGCAGGAGGAAAAAGCGTTGCCATAGAGACGCCATGTGCTGCCCCGGAAACAGATGCGTCAACTGTACGTAATTGTGGGACCCTCACTTTATCCCAGGTCACTTACAGTCTCAAAACGAAATTGACTTTCTGACCTAAAACTGGATCACATTTCAAGCGACCTCATTTTCGCTGAAAACCTTCGACTTTTGAACCAAATAACGGCAGTTTTACTTCAGTCTGTGGTGTGCTTGTCTGGCAGTTCCAGCAATATTATTTAGAATGAGTAATACAGTAGCTTGTCCTCAAATTGTGAGGTAGATCAACTTAAATCGGACCCCGGGGAGAGTTCATGTGATGTGTTCTCCCTCACTGACAAACTGTAGAGGAACCGCAAATGAACTCTGTGGTTCCCCTGCCTGAGTCGTTTCATGTGGGATGCAGCAGGATTTACGTTCTCAGTTCCTAAACAGGAATAGTGTGTGAACCTTTACTAATAGTAACTTACAGTGTCTGCTGTAAGGTCAGCATCGGAAGTATTACAATTAGATTTCTGACTATTTGTTAATCACCGCACTGCCTCCTAGATTGATATTTGCATCGTATGCGAGTTGTGTTCATCATGCTTGAAGTGGCTTGGTTACATTGCTGTTTCTCAAGTTTATATACCGTGTTGGCTTGAAACAAAACCAAAGACTGACTTAGACTGACTCAAGAGGATCTTTATAAGTATGACTTGATCATGATGTGTGCATTCTCTTTGAAGGAATAATGTAATTCCATTCCACGGTCGAGTGGCGAAAAAGTCAACATAATTTGTCATAAATTGTAATATTAAATCCCGGTATATATAATACATAATGAATTGGAATTATTGCTGATTCACTTTAGAGCTTGATTCATCACTCTTTGCTTCTCATGGAGTCTTTTAGTTTCCTGATTTACATCTAGTCCATAGCTATCGTGAAAACTTTATCTAAAAAAAGAAACAGCAACACAGGACTCTCTGGCACTGAACCAACCTGAGTTGACTCCAATGTCCATAATTATCTATGGTTTAATGCTAAAGTATGGGGGGTCTGTGCCATCATTAAAATAATTTTCAAGTCAGTACCCTCGCTTCCATTTTACTTCTTACTTTGAGTCTTTTTAAGTTGCTAGTCAGCAAAGTTGAGTTGAATTGTGGACAAACTTAATAACTTTTGCATTCTTTAAACCCAGCGTGCGCAAAATGAGGGACTTACAGCAGCCGAAAGAGAGGACAGAAGAGATAACGCAAGGAGGAACGTAGTTATTATTTAAGAAATAAACGCTCACACACACTTTTCGGGGGGGATAATAAATAGACACAGATCTCTGAAAACCAAGATTCGGATCGTCCTGACGGTCGAACATGTACGAGGTCCGTGCTGTAACCTCTGCCGTCTCTGTTTGCTCCTGCCTCAGATATCTGCGTCCCCGTCTCGGAGAGCGTGCTCTCCCCTCACATCTCCTCTCTGGACGACCACAACAAGCTCTCCACCAAGGAGCACGGCTGGAAGAAAGGCGGGAAAGCAAAAGCCAAGCATTCTCTCAAAGGTGAAGGTGTCATTTCTTCTCTGATCTTTCCTGACCTTATCTGCGAGAAAACAAACCAAAAAGAAACAACATATACGAGTGATACTCAACACCGTCTTTTTTGAAACCCCCCTTTTGTTATCGCTCGCACCCAATGTGGTCCGGAAAACGGAATATTCGCATTCGGTTCATGTGCGCCGTCTGCGTATCCCACAGGGCAGCCGGGGGACGCCAGTCCGCAAACTACTACGATAATTACCCCTCTGCTCGTATATCTGTGTCTCTGTAAGCCCGCGAAACAGCGCGGGGACTGTTTTAGAAAAACCACAATGCTCCCGCTGTTTCTGCACCTACATTAAACAGCCGTATAAACACCCTCACTGACAGCCCACGTCGTCTGATATACGAGGGAAAGCCACAGAATGTTGGTTTGGCGTGATCTGCGCTAGTAACTGCCGGGGGCCCCCCCGCTTGGCACTAATTTCACCTGACTCGCGTAAATGTTAAGGCCCATCCATAAAGCAATACCTTTAATGAGACACTTAAATGACTCGGCTGTAAAATGCCGTCTTAAGGTCAGGAGAACGAAATCGTTGCGAAATTGGAAGCCCGAGCGCGGATGAAATATAAGGCCTTTATTTGCGCTGCAGTCGCTTTTTAGGAATGTTGCCTAACTGTAATTACCTCACGCCGTCGGAAAACGAATCTCAGAGAAGCGGCGCAGCGAGTAGACGGTGCGAGGGGAATCTCTCCTTTATTCGGAAGATTTCGACTTCTACGTAGGCGTGCAAAGAACCCTTTTCGCGCCTCCGTCTTACCTCTTCTCTTTTGAAACATTTGTGCGATAAGACGCGCTTTGCGTTCGATCATCCTTTCATTGCTTTTTTTTTTTCCCCCGAACATCCCCCCCCCCCCCCCCCCGCCATCCTGCTCCCCTCTCTCTCTCAGGCCACGAGGGCGACGCGTGCCTGCGCTCGTCCGACTGCTCCGACGGCTTCTGCTGCGCTCGCCACTTCTGGACCAAGATCTGCAAGCCGGTGCTGCGGCAGGGGGAGGTGTGCACCAAGCAGAGGAAGAAAGGCTCGCACGGCCTGGAGATCTTCCAGCGCTGCGACTGCGCCAAGGGCCTCGTCTGCAAGGTGTGGAAAGACGCCACCTCCTCGTCCAAGTCCAGGCTCCACATGTGCCAAAAGATCTGATGCTGTGAAGGGGCTTTGCTGAAGATCGAGAACCGCCGCAGAGACTATTGACAACGGAACCGTCCTTTCTAGGCCATTCTTGCCGGTCGACGCGCGACGAGGGGAACGGGGAAGGCTTTGCTACGTCCACTTCCCCGCCCCAACCTCACCTCCGCCGGCACGAGCATCCGCCTCCAGAGCCGCCTGAGATCCCGGAGGTCATTGTGCATTCGTAGTCTTGGCAGAAGTCCCCCTTCCAACATCTTAAAACCATTTTGAGAACATTCCGGAAGCAACAAGTTGAGTTTAGTTCAGCCCGTGCAACGTGTGGTCGTCATCTTAATCCTCAGTAAGACGCACGTGTAGAACCACAATTTCCCTATAGACATTCTCCCAAAACAAGAATATTTGTCCATTAAAGTCAACGATTAATTCTTAACCATTGCTCGTTTTAATTAAAATTCCTCAACCCATTTGCTCTAGAATATTCAAAAAGCACACACTACTCTCTGTATTTCATCTGTATAATTGTATAACCTCCTGATGAACTCAAAGTAAAGTATAGCTGTACATTAAGGCAAATAACACAGAACGACACACAGATGTATATTGACCATGTCGTTCTGGAAAACGAACTGTGTGTGTGTGTGTGTGTGTGTGTGTGTTTGTGTGTGTGTGTGTGTGTGTGTGTGTGTGTGTGTGTGTGTGTGTGTGTGTGTGTGTGTGTGTGTGCGTTGCCTAAAGACCTGGCTTTATGTGTTTGTGTGAGAAATGATTCAACAAGGAACAACATGAGGACTGGAGGATAAGCCAGCACTGTTTTAACGAACAAATGAACCTTTTGGATGGATGGTGATACAGCTGCGTGCATGAATCTTATATTCCGGACATAATTCCCATTCCTCACCCATTTACTGGAACAGGTGAAAATGCAAATATGTCTCTGTATGTTCTTGGACCAGTACTAGTGGAAAATGGACAACGCCCACAACAAAATGCTCCTCCCGACCACCCGGACCATCCTAAATCGGCTATGCGCTGATGGTATGGATTCCAGCTTATTTTCGATAGGATTCTGCTTTTTGAAATGGTGTAGCGTTCATTTGTCTGTTTTAAGAGCACCTAGTAAACCTTTTCTCGTAACCATAAAAAAAAAAAAACTCCTGTTAAACTCTTATATTGTAAATAGATTGGAAACAATCAAAATGTATTTAAGGATCAATGTATATCATGTACATATGATAAAAAATAAGATATGATTTTTTTTTTATATGTGAGTAAAAATTGCTAGGTGAGAAGATTAAAAGGATGGGATGCGGTGTGAGGATTTAAGTTGGATAGGTTTAAAATATGTAGGCGAACTCAGCAGTGTGGGGGTTAGAGAGGGGGGGATAGCAACGGTAGCTTCGAATGGAATAATGAAATGAAAGCGGCGAAGGGCGTCTTCATTTTGGCCAGGCGAGCTCATCGGCTGATACAAAAAAGCGTGTAAATGGTCTGTAAATGGTTTCAAGAATTTTATCCCACTAAAGTGACGTTTGTGTGAATAACTTCCGCTTATATCTATTTTTTTTTTTTTTTTGTATTAACAATGATGACTAAATAAAAGAATGTATTTTGTACTTGCGGCTTGTGCTGTGTGGTGTTTGACGTCCGAGTAGAACACTGAAACAGCGGTGGCTTCACTTCATCTGGGGGTTTATTTTAAAGCGGTAATCCGTGAGATTGCCTGTACAATTCCCAGAGTTCTGTGAACATTCGTCCATATGGACGGTTTATTGACCACAACCAGCTACAATGCTTTACCAAATTCACTGCGGCTACTTTCCACTTCACGCACAATGCATTCTTGGTGGCAGACCCCGCCACCAACAACGGAAACAGCATATAAAGGAGCGCATACACAAAATACAGTACATTGCAAATACATTGGATGGCTGTTTCTCAAAAAGTGCCAGTTTAATTAAGTAGCAATTATGGGATTTTTTTTCAAGAAAATAATCTCAGGGATTACCACTTTAAGGATGTTGTATGAGAGGATGTAAGGCTGTAGATGAGAACAGAGTAAAACAGTTGCATTGATCAAATGGAATAATTGTGGAACAACACATAAGATATAAATGTTGTGTCTTTTTACAATAGTGAATTATACAGTAGTTATAATGTATAAAAGTGTTGACCATTGGGTGAAATTGAAGACAATAAACAATCTCAGTGCAGCTCAGTGCAGCTTCTCAGTAAAATATCAATATATATGAATAATTTAGACACATTTTAACGAGCAAATCTCTCATTTTGATTATGAAGCCCAGAATGAAGCAGATTTCCACGTGAACTCCATCGTAAAAGTAAGAAGGGCCCTTGTTAGCGATCCTTTCACCTTGAAGCTTTTATAACTCCCTCTCTAGCGCACGTTAATAATATATGAATACATGAATAGCAGGCGCTCGATGGTGTTATGACTTAAGTTGCTTTCTGACGCTTGATTTTTTTTCTCCATTCGTTTGACCTAGTTCTAGCCCGAAGTTTGTGTGAAGAAACTAATGAAACACAAAATGTTCATTTTTCGCCTCTGTCATCACTCCCAGCGACTATTCCGAAGATTCCTCCGGTGACCCTTAAAGGGCGCTTTAATACAAATGTGTTTGCCACATGTCGGTTGATTTCTCCCTCATCAATGTCTGGGAGGTGTGCCGTTTCCCCCGGGACAGCACGGCACATTTCTCTGATTCGGTCGATAGATATTTTTTTATTTCCTTCAAAAAAAGTTTCTCAAGCCTCACTTTTTCATGGGTATTTTGTTACACCTTCCGTCCGCGCCGTACGGGGACGCCGTGAATCATTTTCGGACGTTCCTTGACAGTGTAAAGGAAAAACCCAACAATTATTATTCAATACCAAACTTACCCGGCATTTAACAAGCTGCTATTTTATGTCCAACTTGTATCCAGACAATTAAATATATACGACATGTGCTTTTAATTTGAAACCATCGACCCCCGCCTCCCCTCCTCCCCCTCCAAGTTTCTGCTCCCTGAAATATTGGCTGCATTTGATTCTTTCTATCTTTACTGACACTGGAAATGGTATTGGAAGGCTGACCCCGAGTCTTGATGGAAAGAACTTTTAGATTGTGAGCGGCTCTCTTTCTGGGGGCCACCCACAGGCTCCCGGTCCTTCACCAAGAGCCGACTAATGAGACAAGGACTGTCACTGGCTGCACGCTTTCCAAAACGTGTCAGCAGAATATATCCCGCTGCCATTTACGTGACGATGGAATGGAAAAAGCCTTTCAGCCCGGGCCTGTGTGGGCGTCGCATGTCGCTCCTTGGGGCTGGTGGAGCTTGGTGGCGGAGGAGTGGCGGTGGAGTTTGGTAGTGGAGTCTGGTGGTACTTGAAACGAAAGAAAATGAAAGAAGTTCTCTGTTGTAATGTGGAAGTGATAATGTGCAGCCGGGCGGGTCATTATAACAAAATGACAGGCCGGTTCCCACTGAAGGGAACACTGTCCCGCTTTCTAAACGGCTGCTTACAAAATAAAATAATTCACTGAGACGGAATATTGATTTGAAATTATTTTAACAACTAGTTTGCCAAGTCTAAGAGCTGCCACGAAAAAAATTGTCCATTCTGTACCATTCTCTACCATTATCCACTATTCTCCGCTATGCTCCACTATTCTCCACCACTCATCACCATCCTCCATCATTCATCCCTATTCTCCACCATTCTCCACTATTCTCCACAGATTCTCCACCATTACCCACTATTCTCCGCTATTCTCCACCATTCTCCACCATTCTCCACTATTCTCCACCATTCTCCACCATTCTCCTCCCTACAAAGGATTATTATTATTATTATTATTATTATTATTATTATTACTAATAACAATATTATTGTTATTATTATTATTAACAATATTATTATTATTATTATTATTAACAATATTATTATTATTATTATTATTATTAACAATATTATTATCAATATTATTATTATTATTATTATTATTATTATTATTATTATGGTATTATTTTTTAAGTGTACATAGTATAGTTTCTATGTAGCATCTATGTGGTTGCCTGAGTTGATACCCACCCCAAGCCCAAATATATTAAAAAATGATGCTATTAAAAAATAAATTACACCCTTATTAGGCACACACACACCTATAGTCTGTACGTTCAGCAGTTGTTTAATGTACCTTTTAATAAATGATTGTAACTTTATGGCAGGATTGATTTCAGTGTCTAGAGTATATCTGGAGAGAGAGAGAGAGAGAGAGAGAGTACAGTGGCACCTCGACTTACGACTGCATCTACTTACGACTAATCCAAGATACGAGCAGCGACAGTCGCGAAAATTTGTATCGACTTGCGACCGACTGCTCCAATATTCGACCGTGTAAATTTGCAGTTGGCGCGTCGGCGGTCAGTCAGCAGTCAGTCAGCAGTCAGTCAGAAGTCAGTCAGCAGTCAGTCAGCAGTCAGTCAGCAGTCAGTCAGCGGGCGACCTACATCGTGTGTGCACGTAGTTGGAGGCTTATCCATATTTTTTTCATATTTACTGTGTTTGTGCTGTGTGTTTTGTTTATTTTTACCCTTCATGCTGAGTCCTAAGAAGGGTATGATGGGAAAAGAAGAGGGTAATGATTACCATTGAAACTAAGAAGGAAATCATAGAAAAATATGAGCGTGGTGTATATGGGAAAATTGCTTCGACACACGACTGTTTTAACATACGACCGTTCCTATAGAACAAATTACAGTCGTAAGTCGAGGTACCACTGTACTACAATATTTTGTTTTTGTTGTCATATGTATAAAGTTTATTAACGTCTATTTGGAAAATAATAAATAAAAAGCATTCATGATTTGCATGATTTAAATATACAAACTATTACACCCATTAATAATATATAGGTGTACTACAGTTGGTGAAGAGCACATTCTGACTTGTTTAGGACTCGAAACTCAAAGTTTGGGATTTGAGACTCGGGACTCGAGCACTCAGACTCGGTCCAACCTCTGCTTAATGCATCAGTGGTCATCAGTTCATCCTGGAACCTTCGCCGCCATCGACCAGTGCGGCAGTGAGTGTCGTGTTTCGATTGTTTTCGTGCTGATGTCTCGTTTTTGGGAACTTTCTCCGTCATCGCCGCCTGGTTTACTGACAGGTAAACAAAGTGTGTGCACAACAGCTGTCTTTCACACTTACACCGCTGCGCAGATATTCGGGGTTACACTGAGTAGCGCTGCTGCGGTTTATTTATCAATAGCTCTTCACTTCAGATCATGTGAAATAAGTTACATGAGGGGAAAACTACAACAAAAAAAAAAAAAAATAATAATAATAATAATAATGCTTTTCGGCCGTTATTGCTTTTACACAAAAATGGATAAAGGGTTGACATGAATAAATCCATTGACAGGTAAAGTTTCTTTTTTCTTTGGGGTTGTTTTGCGGTTTCTTGGACATAGCTTTCTACACAACTTGAAGAAGTTAGTAGGAATCTGTTTTTTGATTCCAGAAATCATTACGCTTGGCAACGTTAGACGTTATTCAGAGTAGTTTAATATTTTCCATTACATCCCTCGCTGCGGCATACTCACACATGCACGCACGCACGCACGCGGAAGCACACACACGCACGCGTGCGCACACACACACACACACACACACACACACACAGTGGGAGAGAACAGATCCATTTGACATATCGGAGGTTATCCGGCCTGGTGAACCGCCGCTCTCTGTCACTGCTCACTAGCTTCTCACCACTTCTATTTATTTATTTATTTATTTTCCGAACAGCTGCATTAGCGCTGGACTGTAATACCAAACACGCGTATTAAGCCGGCAGTAACTCAAAGCTGCATGCACGGGCAACAAACAGAGGACTTTCGCCGCGTCATGTCAGATTAAGTGTAATCTCTTGTCTATCTGCTTTTTATGACTTGACTGCGACTCCCATTTTGAGAAGACCCTCTGGACTCCTTTGGGGCCGTGGATGGGAGCAGTCTCTCCCCCGAGTCGGGTTCATCTGAGTTCCAGGCATGTGGCCTCCATTATTAATGTCGCCTTTTCACCCATTTCGCATTACCGTACAATTTGCGATGGCTTTCGAGCGGGAAAATAAAGAATGGAAAAAAGAAATGGCACTGTAACCCAAATCCTGAGTGGATTGCGCATAACTCGCTTTCTCCTGTACGACGCCACAGGACGGAAAGGAGCCACGTGCGCAGCCTGACGAGGGGAGAACGAAGACAAAGCCGCGGATGTGCCGCGCCGAGCCTTTTAATTCATTTTCACCCAAAGAAGGCAGCGTCTCGCACGTGGCGGGTCGAGCGTGTCTCCTGTTGCGTCAGCCTTGGATACGGGCGCCGTCCAAATGGCATCCCATAAATTCCGGCTTTTGCGAAAGTCAAGACGTGTCGTTTTTTGTTGAGCTTGGCTCCCGGAGGTGCCGCTTCGATTCCGCGGTTCATTTTTTAAGGCTCTTACGTTTGTGGCGCTTATCCACTCTCTCCGTTAAGTGCCTTGGCCGCCGGGGCCCCCGCGCTGATGCAGTTTGTCCATGTTTGGCGTGCGGTGTCATGGTTTCTGAGACGTCTTAAACAATCCTGCAGGTTTTTCACATCAGATCACTAACTGCGAGAGCTCCTGACATATACTTGTAATTGGCAATCAGCGGACGCCGACGCGCCATCGCAGCTGCGTCTGTTATTGTGATTTAGTTTATTCTCGCATGCGGTTGTTTCCGTTGAAATGATTTTGTCCACCCCGGTGTATCACACACACACACACACACACACACAAAGAAAATTTGACGTTTATTCATCTAACTTCATTCAACTTATTGTGTTTGACGTATCATTACGGACGGTGTTTCCCACCGGGTCTACAAGCAACTTCACCGACCGTCAGAATCCCGGGTTTCACCGCCTCGTGCTGTGTTGGTGCTTTCATTGGGGGAACCATGCGGAAGTCAAGTCGATCCTGCTCGCCACTCAAAGTTTATATTCTATAATTAAAAAGTCAACACCTGTTACTGTCGACTGACAGTAAAAAAATAAATAAAAAAAAAGTCTTCAAAAATCTCAAATGAATGTAGCTTATGATAACGTCATATCTTTAAGATGTCAAGATTCAAGATTCAAGATTTTTATTTGTCACATACATACATACATGTTTAGTCCGTACTACACACAGCTTTCCCTATTTTACAAACTATATCATATATCTGGTCCGTGTTATAATTTTAGCAAAAAAAATTTGCAAAACACCGAAAAAAACACTACAATTACTCTTGTTGGAGTCAATTTGTACGTCCCCTCAGGAAAGATGAATGTCATTCCCCAGCCGCAGTACGTGCCTTCTCTGGTGCGATGAGAGTTCAGGCTCCTCTGAACCCTCTGACCTGTTCCCTCGTGGAGTAATGAAATTTTTCCTACCATTGTATTTAGCGGCTTTACGCACAGCTCCTCGTCACGTTTCCTCACTGCAACTTCTCTGCAAGCACTGCTTTCTGCGATGCCGGCCCCCTTCGTTGAGGCACTTGTCTGTATTCCAACATGTACCAGACTGTCTAAAAAAAAACCAAACAAACAAAAAAAGCTGCTTCGTGCAGCTTAGGGGTTATCCGGAGTGGGAATTGGGTTTGAAATTCCCAAAGTAAAATGAAAAGTTTTTGTGTCTGAGAATGGATGAGGGGTCAACAAATAAGCTCTGCGCTTTGGTGTGTAGCATGTGAATGTGTTTAGCGAGGAATGTGGAATATGTCATGTAAGATTCACAGCCTCTCTTTGATCAGTGTTCACCATGATTTAAAGGCCTGGATCCAAGATCTGTGTGTGGTTTTATTGGCGTAACTAAATCGAGGACAGCAGACTCCAAGTTCAAAGGCTCCCTTTTGTACATAGGCAAGTCCTATACATCCTTCACGGGCAGGTACGTCAAAATACTTAAGATATAAGGTAAGAAGACGTGTGTGAGTGTGTGTATGTGTGTGTGTGTGCGTGCGTGCGTGCGTGCGTGCGTGTTACTGTGTACTTACACTCCTTCACGCTCGTGGACTCTTGCGGCATTCCTACGACAGCCTTTGAGCAACACCCTGGTGACGGCGGCGGTCACCTATTTGCAGTTCGGGATGACAACCCCTGCTTAAATTTTGTTTGACGTATTCGGCCTTTTGAAGACACAGAGTTGGCAGACGGCAAACAAACACAGCCTGTGCTTGTTTTGTCATGAGCACATGAGATGTTGAAAAGTAGCGCCGATTTTCTACATCCATCGGGGCGGCTCGCAGTCGCTCTGCGGGCGGCTTGCAGTCGCTTTGCCAGCGGCCGGACGTTTCTCGACTAACTCCGCGGGGATACGCGACAGATCTGTCCGATGATATTTTCCCTGACAGATTGTTTACTAAATACGAGGTTTGAAAGCCTTTTGGAGTTTGCTCTCAAATATACGAATTGAGCGAGTGCCAGAATGCCGCCAATTCCTCTTTCATTTCAAGACGTCGACAATGGTGGTTCCGAGCGTCTCCTCAGTGCATGTTTAATGCTTTGCTTGTGAGCATTTCAACGGACGCCACTGCCGCGTTTATCAATATCCCGTGTTGTGGCCAATAGATAAGAGGTCTTGCGCTTTCCACGATAACAGCAGGAGATCCATTTGTCAAACAGGCAAACTTGATACCGGGCCTCATTGTGTCCTTTTCAACGGCCCCAAACGTTGACACTGCCCCTCCTACTCCCAGGGGAGAGGCCTCAACCCCCACCGCGTCCTCCGTCCCACTGTCATCCTTCATCTCTAAAAGGAGGCTTTGTCGCAACGTCTCACTTTGGCAGTTTAACTTGATAGTCACCTTTGAGTGCTTGTGGGTGGCAAAGGGTACAATTTCCTTTGGGTAGATAATAAACTGCAACAATCGCCGGTGCCTTCCCATGGTGGATCCATAGATCCTTTCTCTGTTACCCTGCCCCTACTCTCCCAGCCTCTCCTTCCTTCCATCCGTGCCTCTATTATTCAAAACCTATAGCGATCCCTCCTTAATTTCTGTCTTTCTCTGACGCTACATAGTGGATTATTCCAAACAGCGTCCAGACCAACAGTGATTTCGCTCCGGGGGCGAGGAGCCAGCCGTCTCTGTAAGCAATCAACAGGATGAAATAAACACGTGCCATGTCCCGGGGAGCAGTCATGCGAGACCTTCCTCGCTATTTATTTACATTATAGCGTTGCCCGGGTCGTTGCGAAAAGCCACTTCACAGCACGTACACCAAATTGGGCTTGGGCTACGGACATTAGCGTTTGTTTCCTGCTCCGGGGGCCGCTGCGCGGCCGTGACGGCAGCCTGTCCGGGGTCTGGCGCT
>NC_137191.1:19312327-19447327 GCF_960531495.2 Zeus faber
CTTCTAAGGAAGTATTTCGGCATTTGCTTAACCGTGCAGAGTGGTTTCCTTCCTGTCGAAAGGCACAGAGCACTTTGCAGAATGTTTTACTCTCGGGTACTCATATACATCATCGTGCAGGCGTGCATTTATTTGCTTTCCTGATTAATATCTGGTGAATTCAAAGAAAAAAATCCAAATAAAATAGAGGATTTGGCATAACGCTTACATTTATCCTTATCCAGCAACGAAGATCATTTGGAATGAAAAATCTGCATCGGGGCTGCACTGAGGGCGCATTCTGCTAAATGTCCATTTGTGAATTTAGTTCCATTTGAGGTAGTTTTCTCAGATTTCTTGAGAAGGGTGCTGGGTTCTATGCTAAGAAGTGTTTTTATTTTATTTCTTTCAATTTTGGGCCATTTTACAGTTTTGTACCACTTTAAAATTAAATGTGTTAAAAAAAAAGTAAAAATACCCAAATTCCGAGGGCCTTCTAACATTTCATTTGATTTCACTTCAGTCTAAACACAGAAACGCAGAGACAGTCGGGCACAACTGGAAAAGTAATTAAATCTTAACAAAGACTTTAACTTGCATAAACTGTAATGCAATCCACAATGTTCTCTTTTATTAAAAAAAAAAGAAATTGGTGTTTCCAGTAAGCGTGTCTTGATGATTTCACAAATTAGAAGGTCCTACGTAGCTTGTGACTAGCCAGATGAGACCTCACCACATAAAACAGGGGACTGCCCATTGTTCCGACGGGCCATTATTCCGAAACCCCAATAGTCCGAAAAATGTTCCATTGCACCGAAAGCCAAATTTGTCCGACATCCCGAAAACAAACGGCCATTGTTTCGAAGGCCCATAGCTCCGAAACCCGCTAACTAACTAACCCTAACCCTAACCCTAACCCTTCCTACTGCGCTGAAGCCCTGTGTGTCCTGCGTCAGGCTCCGTAGAGCAGAGGTTCCCAACCACCGGGGGGCATGGCGGCTCAGCAGATCAGCCCCCCGCCCCGGAGTGGCAATGTGTATTTATTTTCGGAGCAATGGGCCTTTGGAGCAATGGCCGTTTGTTTTCAAGATAACGGGCTGTTGGACAAATGGGCTTTCGGCCCGATGGGAAATTTTTCGGACAATTGGGGTTTCGGAATAATGGACCGTCGGAACAATGGGCAGTCCCCCTGGATGACACCCGATCAAATAAAACAATGGTCAGGCTTGACATAAGATAAAGTCACTGTCCGACCACAACAACGAGGCTTCTGTGACATAATGAATACTTGATGTGATAATACATCATCATGCTGGAAGTATCCATAGAGGACAGAGAAAATACATTAATGGTGGGTTAGTCCACAAAATGACACTATGCTCAATATATCAGTACTGGATCATGAGACTGGTGTTGACCATCTCATCTGAATCGGGGTAAGATAGACAAAAATGTAATTTTTCCAAAAACTGGCATGATCCTTTCATAATTTTCCCCAGGATATATCACAGTTAAATGGTTGGCATTAGGTTACAGATGAGTGCTGTAAGTTTAGGTATAAGGTAAGAAACGTTGGGTATTAGGTTAGTGATGCCTTTGGGTACAAGGTTATAGGTGGTTAAGTTATGCAATGCATATGGAATATGAAAGGGCAGTTACCAAATTCTACAAACAAACAAAAAATATTTAGGGAGTCCCCAATGTGCAGACAAGTTGATATTTAGAGCTAAGTTAATAAGTCCTAAGTTGATGTTAATGACTGTCCCAAAGTATTTCAGCATTAAACCCATTGTTTTAGTCACAAGAACATAACCACACACTGGTATAAGTTGATGAGTGATGAGGACTTTGATATAGAAATACAGAATCCTCTATTAAATTTACAAAAAATGCACCATATGCTCAAAGATGTCGAGAGAAAGGCACTAAACCTGTTCAAATGAAATAAGTTCCCCGTCATGTCTGAAGAGTTTTGAGTTTTAAAAGCTTCAGCTGCACAGTAATCTTTGGGATAGCAAACAGCAGCGTGACCCCTGTGGCGGTGGGTGTTCTGACGGAAGCTGATTCAGCAGGGAAATTTCACATCGCAGGTCACGGCGCTTCACGCAGAGCCCAATAAAGCCAACGGTTGCTTTTTTGTTTTCCACCCGGGTCCCATTTTAACAGCTTTAGGAACGAGGAAATAAAAGCGGGACGCGGTGACTCAAAGCGCGCACGCGGCTGTTCCCTGGCGTCCGGCTGGAGCTCGCAGCCCAGATGTGCAACACAATCCATCGCTGCTTTTTTTTTTTTTTTTTCCCCTGATTCAGGGGGTGATTCAAGCGTCCGTCAGCGATCTTAACCGTCGTCTCTCCCTCCAGCGAGTCCTCAGGTGAGACGGCAAGCGATGACAGCTGCTCTGAATGAACCGTGACTTTGCATCGGTTCTTTTTTTTTTTTTTTTTCTTTCGTGCCGTGACCCCCGTTGACCATCCCACTGACACGATTGGCCACAGGCGTCTCCCTGGGACCATCCGTCGGCTGACGGCTCAACCCCCCCAATTATTATATCGGGTCTCCGGGTCTTTTGTTTTGGGGCTTTGAAGGATGTTGTTTTGTGTTTGTGTTTGAGAAATTACGGGTGTCCGGTCTGCGAAAAGGGAAAAAGGAAAAAAGAAAAAAAAAAAAAAGACCTGGAATAGAAAATGGAGCAGCCACAATGCGTCCACAATGCTTTTTTGCTTCCCTTTCTTTTAGAAAAACCTCTCGGTGCAACCGGACACCGGCTCTATTTTAGCTGTGTGTTTATCTAAGTGTCTCCACGGGACAGCCGCCTTGTGATTCTTTAGTGGACATCCTTTTCAGCGTTCCACGGTGAGGGAAAAAAGGGCAAGATTCCCATGCATACAATCCCCTTGCACAACAAATAATGAGTCTATACCCTGTCGGAAACAGGGTGTTTTAAATACTTAACACAACAAACTTCCCCTAGATCAAAGAAAGACACAAATACTCCTCTTACAGGGTCATTATTTGCTTTGACATAGTATGATAAAGCTGTATTAATGACATCTATCCCCCAACAGAATTTTTGTCGAATCAAAAGACTATAATATGTGGCATCTGTGTAACCCCCTTTATTATTTTTCTCCCAGGATTCAGCACATTGGACAGCTCAGAGCATTCTATTCATATAAGCGTCTGTTTCCTCACTGACATGAGACGTAACACTTCTCCACACATGTTGAATTGTCAAATCATCTCCAAATCATTCGCAGAGGCTCCACAACAGTTATTATATTTAAAAAAAAAATATATATATATATATATATATATATATAGTAAATTAAGTTGTGTACAGATTTACATCATTGCTGAGCCTTTAGGGATTTATATGATTGTGACTTATAATATATAAAATAATAATATATAATAATAATATATAAAAGAAAATACATAAAAAATATTAAAATAAATACACATAAAAATAAACAAATAAATAACAAATACATTACTTTATATGTTGTGACATTGAGCCCATCTGTGATTCAACTGCTTAAAATGATGACATTGATAAGACATCATAACTGAGTTATGAGTATTTGTTTGGATTTTTTGTGTGAAACCCTAAATGGCATGGTTTCACTTAAGGCTATAATGGTAATTGACATGTTATGAACTTCTGGACTTAGACTATAAGAAACAAAAACAATGTATAGCATCAAAATCCAAGGCGAATTAAGGGTCATATATCAGCGATAACATGGCTGCATAGCGAGACCATTTCTCACGGAACAAGTGAAATGAAGATGAACTTATGAGCCCACGGCGGATCAGCAGCTCCAGGCAGTGGAATGTGGTTTTACTGGACAGATCTACTTTTCCACTGCCGAGGGAAACGTCATCAGATCAAATGTGCCCTTGGCCCGACTGCTGAGTGATGTCAGGACAGCAGAGGGTGAGTCAGGGAGGTGGCAACAGCTCAGGTGTAACACTGGGGGTCTGGGTGGGGATTTAGGCTGGTTTTGGTCTCGCTCCACGAGACACTGTAGTCACATTTTCCATTATCTGATGTTACAAGACGTGTGAATAGTCTCTTCGCCTGTTGGCATTAGTCATGGTTGTATACTGTCCAAGAATGTCCACGGCTGTGTCCAGACATCCTCTGATGGTATTGTTTTTTGCTTTATATATAATTTTATTAAATATTATATATATATAAAAAATATATAATATAATTATTAAGAAAATCATATCATAATATATGTAGCCAGCCACATATATATATATACTTATTTATTTTCAGATATTATATATAATGAAATTATATCCAACACAAAAATACAGGCAACAAATACCCCATTTTTTCCTGATTTACATGTATTATTATTATTATTATTATTATTATTATTTTGCCCTGCCGACTTTGTTTGGCACAGCCAAATTGAATAATGATGGATGGATCATTTCATATATTGTAACCACCCTCATTCTTCTCTCTCTTCTTCTCATCTCTCTATCCAAGGTGAGACACATTTGTGGCAGACCGGCTGAACCTCCATCTTTCTGGGATTCAAAACTCTGGTCCCCAAGCTTGATCCTATGCATACTGTATGTGGTTAATTAATGATTCAGTGCCGCATCAGCAGCTTACTCCTGTCTATGAAGGGGGATTTCCCACCGTAAATGCCGCAGGAAAATAAACAGAATCAACAAGCGCTAAAAACCCGGGTACATAATAATATCCCACCTAGCAACTAGAAACCCCGCCCGTCTCCATTGTTTAGACTAAAAACAGATGCCCCATTGAGCGTGCCGCGAGTTATTCAAGACAAATCTGCATCACATGATACCTCACACTAATATCACAATACCACTCGTCTGCGTTATGGTAATAGGCTGTGTGCACTACAGTACTGTACATCTGCAGCCAGTTTCGTCTGACTTGGACTTTGTCCTCCCCAAAAAAAGAAAATTCCCTGACAGAGCACGGAAAGGTAAACTGATATCAGCCTAAGGATAATAACGCACTATGAGAAAGAAAACAACCACAGCAAAACAAGAGCTCCTTGTCCGGCTCGCCCCGCTCCAAATCAAATAATTCACCATTCACCGATGCACAGGGCGTATAAAATTACTAAAGTAAACTCCTGTCATCCATCACTCCCAGCTAATAGGCACCGTCAGCGTTGGCCTTAAAAGACTATACGCCACCTATAACAAACAAAGATTAAGCATTAATTGGCCGAAAGGTCCCATTCACCACGGCCCTCCACCGTTTCTTGGGTTTCACCTGTATATGCTGGGGGACAGTGATGTCCTTGTTTGCGTTTAATTATGGTCCTCACCTCAAAAAAATTCCCCCTGGGAACCCCCACCATCACCACCACCCCCCCACACTCACCCCAACCCCAACCCCAACCCGGGCCCTGCGAGGGGCCCAAAGCCACACTCTCACACTGACTCATTAAGCGCTCAAGGGAAATTAAGACAAGCCAGCACTGTTTGAGTTTCTCCCCGGTCTGCCGTCTGGAGGAGACGCCATCGGTGATTGCTCCCGATCGTCTCCCCTCTGTCTGTGGAAGCGTCTCTCCGCAGGCCGAGACACCAGTGACGTCATGGAGACTCTCACCTGTGGGGGCTGTTGTCCCAGCCCCGGGTCAGTACCTGTGTTTTCTGCTCTAGAAACGACAATGTATTTGAGTGACTAAGCCGTAACTTTTAAATAGAACACTGCCTACACGGAGCTCTTTTTTGACTTGGCCTCCACCACAGATAGAAGGAGGTAAGGAGAGTGAAGGTTGCAACTTAAAACACATGTCCCGCCAGACATTTTTTCTTCTCTTTCATTCTCTGGCAACAAGTCCAGTAATTAGTTCTTGCTAACCACATCCTTATTTACACTGCTCAGATACATATTTGAAAACTCAATTTTCTGTTTTCGATCTGGCCTTTCATCACGTCCACTGCGCTGCTCCGGGTGGAAAGCGACGCGAGACGATGTGCAGATCAGATAAGAAATAAAGCAGAGTCGCTTGCGCTCGTGGCCTGTTTATGTGTCTAAAAATTGTTTTATGCTGCATTCATTCCGTTGATTCACCGTAGGCGCTGCCACTCGTTACTTCATCCCGAGATTTAACTGTTTAGGCTGAATGTCACCATAAAAAAATAAACTTGTCTTAAAAAAAAAACAAAAAAAAAAACGCAACAACTAAAGGGTCATTTATTACGAGCCTGTTGTGAAATGCAGGCCTGTTCTAGGTGAGGTGGGAACGCTGGGTTAGTGGTGGGGTTCTGCCCTCCTGTGGTCAGCAAAGTGCTTATTAACACTGAATATCCCATAAGGTACTATAAGCACCGTGGTATTACTGTGGTACTACTATAATGTATCACTAAGATTTACTGTGGAAACGCCACAGAGAGACTTTGAGTTACAGTTACGACTTCTAGCCCCCATGTGAAGAGATGGAATTTTGAACTTTCAAAATGAACTCCACGTTCCTCTTTATTTACATATGCAGTGCACAGTGTGGATCTGGACCGGGTTAAAGGTGTAGCTGTCATTTTATAAGGCGCATTTTCGCACGCGCGTCCCCGTGCCGGCCGCCTCCGAAATAACGGGTGGAATCGGCCACCCGGCGAACCATTAGCGGGAGTATTTCAAAATGTTACCGAGATGTGAATTTGTTTTTATGTTCATGGTCTGAAGCAATTACGATGACACGGCCCCAAAGCTTCACAACTGCAGCCAGACTACATGGAACAGAAGACGACGCAAGCGAGACGAGGGAAAGTAACAAAACATGCGACGAGACGAAGGTTGGCCGCCGCTATAAACTACAGTATGAAAACTGAGACATCAACAAAGTGGAAAGTACGGATCTTAATGTTCGGTCTGAGAAATTGTACCATGTGCATAACAACGTTAGGGAGCCTTCAGAAAATACCACTACAATGGACCGTCGATTCCAGCACCGTTTCCATTCCATTCCAGCTGGAGTGCTTCTAATGCGTTCGGCAGGGTCAGAACGTGGACAATAGATCCGCTCTGGTTGTGGGAAAGAGGGTATTTTTTGGGGGGCTTTGTTCATTGTGAGCGACGGCAGCGCATGAAACCACACGGCGAGACGTGTGCAGGGGCGGCGGCTCCCGGCCGGGGCCCAAACGCGTCGGCGGAGGGTCTCGTTTCACCCGGGGCGCTCTCGGCGGCGTCTTCCACTTCCGCCCGCAAACACATTTCTGTCCTCGCGCCGCCAGTGTTTTGCAGAGATTACGTCTGGTCGGTCAGGTCTGGTTGAGGGTTCTCTTTCATGGGACAAAGTCACCGTGTAAAGGTCAAGTGTTCCTTCGGCGACATCCGCTGACGGATTATGATTTTTTTTTCTTTTATATTATAGGAAATATTTGTGATGTTAAATGCTATTACAATTACTATTATATGAATGTGAGAAGAGGGAAGTCATGGCTTCTTTGCCTGCATTTTCTTCAAGACGGGACATAACGAAACTCATTCGAAAACATTATTTCCGAGGTTTGTTATTCTTCCTAATTCTAATCAAAGACACCTACCTTTACCTACCTTTAGATCATGAAATCTTGGTGTGTCATGGAAATAGTTAATGAACAAAAATATAGCTGTTAAACACAAATTTCCTCTACTTGACAGCGAAGAAGATAACAAAAGGACTAAAGATGCACAGACACGCATGCACACACACACACAGACACAGACATACAGACACACACACGCACGCATGCACAGACACACAGAGACACACACACACACACACACCACACACACACACGCACGCACACACAGACACACACACACACACACACACACACACACACACACACACACACACGCACAGACACACACACACAGCACACACACGCACGCACACACAATTGAATCCAGAAAACAGCAGTCAGATGCATAAAGTTACACATTTTGAAGAGGCTGCCAGCCACCGAGGCCATTCCGGACTCTCCTTTTCTCTTCTGAAGGAACTGGCGATCTGCTGCTTCACCTTTTATCATTTTTATACATTTAAAGTTCCGGAGAACAATTATTTGCATGGGAAAATATAGTACATTAATGTTATATAGTGTTGCATTGAGAGAAGAAATGAACTTTTCGAGTAATTACTCATGCAAAAAGCTCCTATTTCATGTCTCCCTTGCTATTCATTAAGACATTTTCTTTATTCTCTTTTCTTCTCTTAAAACAGTAATTTGGATTATTTATGTGAGGTTTGTAAAAGACCTCAAATCAAACCAGGTCCATTCAAACACAATTATATTGATAATACTAAGGTTTATAATACTAAAGTTCATAATACTTTGTATTCATGATGCTTAGGTTTATAACATGTTTGTTATACTTCAGTTTATAATACTTTGGTTTATAATTTCAAGGTTATAGGTATATAATACTTAGTATTCATGATACTTTGGTTTATAATTACAAGTTTATAGGTTTATAATACTTAGTATTCATGATACTCTGGTTTATAATTACAAGTTTATAGGTTTATAATACTTAGTATTCATGATACTTAGGTTTACAATAGTTGGGTTTATAGGGTTTAGAATACTGATGTTTATCATACTCATTATTTATAATACTTTCGGAATACTTTGGGTGAATTCAGTTGTAGCAGATGCTGATGCCAATTGGAATTGTTGGAAGAGCAACACCTTGCTTGTATTCTAAATTCTGAGTAAAATAGTCCACGCATAATTCTTGGAATAAAAACATTTTCCACTGTCTCCTTTTTTAATGTTAATCGGTAAATATAGAACAGTTGCTCCAATATATCTTTTTTTTAGGCAACAATGGTTTGGGTTTGATTTTTGGTGGAAAATGTCTTTTGTGGTTTGCAGTATGAGAATTATTTTCGACCAAGTGACTCATGTTACTCTCTGGATTGAAAGCAGCAAAGACAGAAACCAATAGACCTGCTGTTAAAAACCAAATACAGTATCAAGGTTGTTATCAAAAACTAAACACAGTATAAGTTATCATTCACCAGCGTATTTGAAAGATTATATCAGGGTAAATAGCCAGAATAAAAGCTAAAGTAAACACACAGGGTTATTTTCCTTCCCATTTAACTGGCAAAGCATAGGTCAACAGATTCTACATCATTTTTGAAAGTTGAGTTTGGGAAAATGTATATTGAAAAACAAACCCAGGGCCAACCTTGAGCTTGAGTCGCTTCCAATAGGTCTTGAAGTAATCAAGAAACACACGAGTCCCGATTCCTATCAAATCAAATCATCTCATATTAAAATGCAAATCATGCTGTCCTTTATGAATCACCAGCTTAAAGCCCAGAAACTCACATTCCGTTTTAAAGACCTGTCATCATTTGACTTTCACGCCTTCCCGCAAACTGTCGATTTGGCCTCAGAAAAGGGGAAATAAAATTCCTCATGGTGCTTCAGGATGTTTTGGCTCTTGATCACGTTTTTGTAGCTCATAATATTGTCATAAACATCACAGAGGGCCAGGGAATGACAAAAACACCCACTGGAAAAGGAAGTTTCCTCCTCATCAGAGGGAGCGATGCATCACGCCTTGGCCTCAGAAGCATCGTTCAAGTTGTATTGCGGCAAAGAGGGGTTTTCCAAATTAACGCAAAACAAAAAAAACAAAACAAAACATTATTTCACTCCCCCCTCGAACCGAACAATGTCGGATGGCCCCGAACATTCTCAACCTTTCCGTCCAACCTCTGCTGGAACATCGCATGATGTTCGGGGGAAACAACAACGACATAAAGAACCATCATGTTGCACCAACCTCATGATCATTCTTCATTGGTTCAGAACCAAGTGCGCAGTGGGTCAATGAATCCACATTATTAATGCAACATTAATGAAAATGATTGGCACTACACAGTGGCCTGTACATCATCACCGCCACAATAACAAACCACAGTAATGATAAATGAGTATTGTTATTTTCTCTGGCGTGTAACAGTAAACCAACGTTTAAATAAGTTCTGGGCGTCCAAGTTTAGATGAAGAGTTTTGACTCAAATGTCCTCGGCAAACAAGAGCGTTGGAAGAACACTTAAGTTTTTATTACTCTTACATGTCCAAAATTATGTCTTTAATAGTACAGTGTAATACTTATTTATCTCCGTGTCTAGTACAACCCAAAGGGTCCATTCTGTAACACTGTTTTCAGGGTTGGCCATCACCAAATGTCTCGAGCAGAGGGAATAGGTGACTCCATTCTATCATGACAAGTGCAAGGGGCTTTTTAATCTGTGGTAAATCACAGAGCATGTGCAATACATGAACCAACTAATCACGAAACAAACAGCCGTGCCTCCGATTACCAACTGCTGTGACCACATCAAGGCCCCGGCTCTAAACAGAGAGAGCGCCTTGAACGGAAGAATGCGCAGATCACCCCGACAGCGCCTCGCCGGTAGATTTTGACATTACATTTTTTGCCACATCACCACAAAAGGACAAACATTTCTGAAATAAAACGGCGGCATCGTCTTGCTTAGCGTGACTTTGAGGTCCATTAAGGTGACATCTACTGTGGACGTTTCTATCTCGGGCTTCTGGCTACACACCCATGCATATTATGTTCTTGATGCATTCAAGGAAAGGTTACCACCAGGTGAATGCTTGTCTTTACATACTTTGTCGTAAACAAGTGGTAATGATTCAGGGGGCCTGCAATGTCTGGACAATTGAGGTGCTTCCATAAAACAAAGTGACTTCAACTTTGTGGAATTCAAGTTGGGCTTCAGTATTAAATCCCTCCCTCTGTCGTAATACTGCTGTTCTGCCATTGTTCGGTTCACACTAGCCCTTGTTTTTAAGGCAAAACGCATGTCAAATATAAGATGTACATGTCATATGCTGCTATGTGTCAAAAATTGAGCCAATCAAGTGTCTCTTCATTGATATCACCCATGTTCAAAATAGAATATACAGTATAGGATTTTCGTATTGGGAATGAGGGGCATGGGACTGGGCCGTGCCAGTTAATGAGCCCATACCTGCAACATGCCATGAAAAAAGTTTGCATTAGATGAAAGTCAACTTTAAGAACCGGGGCTAAAGAGTGCGATCTTGCATCCTGGAAAGACCTAACTACGAAAATAAAAATCCATTGGATGGAGACCAATTGGGCAACAATTAGAATACATATATTCATGCACATCTAAATAAATTAAGCTTTTTCTTATCATTGTGCCACATGAAAAAATAAAATTCTCCCTGCAGCAAAATAAACACAACAAAAACATTGCCAAGGGTGAAACAAAATCATATACAAAAGTTGGCATGGTAAAACACATTGGGGCATTGACTAATTTTGTTTTGCTATTGGCCCAAATTACTGTTGACACAGCATGGCACAATAAATCAGTCTGAGTCAAGCAATAAGCTGCCTCTTTTATCAGTGGAGACTGATACTTCTGGGGATGGACAGAAAAAAACCAAAAGACATTGGCATGACAGAGCAAACACTGAGATAATAACTGGGAGCCAGGAGACGAGAGGACCATCTGACATAGTCCCCACTAAGTGCTCGAGAACTCGATCTGCGCATCTCTGCTCTTTGTAGCACGACATCCAAATCTCATCTCCTGCTCGTTAAAACGACAAGAAAGAGACAAAATGAGCCAACGATGCACACTCCAGACCGAGACTTTCTTTTGGAGTTGCAACTTCAAAAAAAATCAAGCTAATATGTACCAGGATGAGAGATAGATTAAAGTGTAAACAAAAGTGTATTGATCATGCATTGATGAAATAGTCTTGAGTTGAAAACGTATACTTCAGATGACAAAGTGCTGATTCTCAGATTACACAAGAACATAGATCATTTTAAGCTCTTTATTGAACATTGTCAAACCATCTCCCTCTTTTCATCACCGTTCTCTTTAAAGTCACAATAATTAGCATTCTGGAAGTCTACTAACTCTAACAAGGCAGAATTCAAGCTGCTCTTCCTCCCCCATTTTATTTAATTCCGCTGTTGCTCATGGTTTGGGCTTTGCAGACTCCTTTGCCAGGGACCTGGAAGGGATCTCCTTTGTAGGTCGCCACACACTGGCCGTCGGTGCGGAGGTCTGGTTGGATCTGCTCCCACACCTTCTTCTTAGGGTTCAACTCCTTGTCTGGCTGACCTTTAAATGGCAGAAGAATGCTTGCCCAATTAGATTAGTGATCCAACCACATCTCCAACCAGATAAATAGGTAGACTGTAGAAGAAGAACAAGAAGAAGAAGAGCAATCTTTATTTGTCACACCACAGCACACCACACACACACACACACACACACGCACACGCACACGCACACGCACACGCACACACGCTTTGGATGGTGGCCGGTGAAATGAGGCCTCTGCGTTTAACCCATCCTGGCTTGTCCTTCCTCCGGGGCCACAGCCACGAGCAGCGGGCAGCATTCGTGGACGCGCCCGGGGACCTGGTGATGAGTGTCCATCGCTGGTCAGATGATGATGTGTGCATGTTTTTGGTGGGGGTCCTTACTGACGTTAGGTGGAGAAAACTCCATGTGAGCACGGGGAGAACATGCAAACTCCACACAGAAAGGCTCCTATGTGGGAGATAACCCGCCGGAGCACGGTGCCAACAGCGCCCCAGGCGGGAATCGAACCCTATAGTAATGATGTACTGCGGGGCAGCAATGCTGTCCACTGTGCCCCCATCATTTATATGGATAAGATAAATTGTAATAAAGTGTGAGTAATATAGAGGAAGTCCTGGGGGGAGTCCTGTCCTCACAACCGTGGGATGAATTTGATTGGGTTTGACTGGGCAACTTGGGAGTTCAAACCTGTTGGGTGTCAACGTTTTCCTTCTCTTCACAACCATCCAGACACCAGTCGAAAACAATGCGCATCACTGCTAAGGCCACGATTAGCGTTAGTTTCGGGCAGAAGTGTGGAGAACGTTTTGATGGTCAACTGAGCCATGCTCTTCAATCCTGGGCTCCAGCATGGGCAACTGTGAGCTGGTGAAATGTGAGTAATTAGGACCATGTATCCAGACAATCGTTGAGTTGTCAGAATGAACTCTAAACTATGGGTTTGGGGGGGGGGGGAGTGACAGGAAGTGAAAGGGAGCATTGCAGATATCCTCTTTGTCATTGTCAGTAAACTTTTAAGAAGAACCACATGCCGTGGATACAACGTGGAAACCACTAATGACTCAAACCTCAGCGCAAAGTTGACACGGCAAAACATTTCATGATCAACCAATACCATTACAGCCCAGAAGCCTTGGCCATCTCCTGCATCCAGGTTTACATGGATGGCTGGGGCGAGACCGACTCCTATGGAGGGAGCTGCCGCAATAAAAATGGAGTCGAGGGGGGATCCATTGTAAACCAAATGGCATTAAGGGGAGGGCTGGAGAACAGGTGAAGTGGAGATGAAAGTCTTGGCATTTCTGTCCCTCCGTCTGTCGTTCCTTTTTTCTTTAATCTTTCTCTTAAAGAATACAGGACACAAGACTTTCTTGTCCACAATTATTTTGCCGTCACGTCGAAATGTTCAGTGATATATCAGGATAACTGTCACTTAGGCAGCTAAAATACTGGAGGATGTTAAAATTTAAATATATGCAGAACTAGCTTCAGCCCTCGTGCTGTTTGAATACTATGTTCATTTATTGGGGTAAAAATGCATGGTTGTTTTTTTTCTCATTTTTTTCCTTCCTCAAATCGTTTGCAATCACCGGAACAATTAGGTGCCTTTGTTTTTCAAAAGACCGAGAAAAAAAAAAATGTGGATCACATTTCCCAGCGACTGTTGATTAGTTTGTCAATCAAAGGTCACACACCATTTCACCACCAATAAACAGAGATGAAGAGTCGTCTGCTGGAAACATTCAATGGGCTCTGAGAAAATCATCAGAAGAGTATTCACCTCTTCTGTTGTTTTTGGCAGCGCCAAGATTCCATTGCCTCCATTAACTTCCCCATCGTGTGTGTGTGTGTGTGTGTGTGTGTGTGTGTGTACATCATCTTTTGGAGTAATACTGTAAACCATTTCCCTGATTTGAGTCAATGACAAGAGATTGTTTATGGCTCTTCTCCCACTCGCTCAGCCGGACCTGAATCCGAGATCAAAGGCGCCGAGTCCAGTTTTGCTGAAGGCCACTTTCAATTGGTCAGAAACCTCAGGGTGAGGAGTCTGTTTATATTACTCCGTTCTTTCGAGCTATGCGCTTCACCAGAATGACCGTCCACCCTGGATTCTTCTCCGTCTAAAACAAACCGAAGCCCCGCTGCAAGAAGGTTCCGTGGGCGAAAAAGACGCTGCGTTTGATAACACAAGTTCATGGTCACAAGAGCATTGGAGACGGTGAACGTTTGCATTGAATTCAGTGCATTCCAATGTAATTGTAGTGATCAGCGGCAACCTTTGCATTGAATTTGACCTCGGAGAAAAGTGACAAAATCATGAAGTCAATCATATTGAGTTTTTGAAGGTCGGTCGGGTGGAGAGTGAAAATTATGCAAGCTACAATTTTAGTAGTATAAAATCAGCCCATTTCTTACCAATTCTGCACTGCCAGAAAATAAATAGTAATACAAAATCAACGTGCCGTGGTTTGCATTGAGTCGTGAGTGAAATTACGTTTCCTTATATTTATTTGTTTTCATCAAGAGTGCATGACGATGATGTAGTGAGTTACCTGGAAAGCTCTGGAAGGTGACCCTGTCCCCAGGTACCGCACCTGCGGGAGGGTCCAAGATCTCCACTTTGTCTGGGGAGCTGGCGCACATGACCATGGCCTGGGAGACCACCCCTCTCATCTTGGCTGGTTTCAGGTTGCACATCAGCACTGCCATTCGGTTCTGCATCTGCAAGGCACAGGGGACGGGATCAGCCCAATATATTGATTCTAGACTTAGAAGAAAGGGCATGAGAGAAGGGGATAGTTATAGTAAGCAGGGGGGAAAAAAATCCACAGTCAATCACTCCACTTATTCTGGTTCATACATGTACGCTTTAGCGCGCCTGAAACGCTGAGTGGGTTTTCGCACTGAATGCAGATTGTGGATTTGTCTCCCACTACTCACATTGAACTCCTAATGGAAGAATGGAGGTGTGTGTCCAATCTGGGGAAAGGGCTAGACTGCTGCAAGAATGAAACCTAGCTATGCACTACATGAGCGCTGAGTATAAAAAGATCAAAATTCAACTTCAAAATCCCTGAACCTTTCCTTGAAGCTAAGTGGGGAAAACAGAAAAAAACATTGGTATTTGAAGGCAGTAAATCCATGTGGTTTTCCGCAACTTAAGAGTAAGCTGGAGGAGGTTTCCATCAAGTACTTTATCAGGTGATACAAACATAAGCACAGAAAAATTGCCTTTTTGCAAGAACATATATTTCATAAATATTTTAAAAGATATTGATGAAGAAGTGCTGGGAGACTTTTTTTGGTAGATTCCATGGTTTCCATTCCACAGATGGTTTATGTCTTGTGATGTCTTGTTTTAGACTTTTGTCATTACATGATTAAACAATACAATAGAGTTAGCTGTGGTTTGGGGGTGGTGTGATTCAAGCAGCCACAGCCATACAGCTGTCTTAGGTCTGGCTTATTGGTCCCGAGATCACGGGTGGCTGTTCGCCTGTTGCCCATCAGACCAATCAACAAGCACAGGTTAAATCATCGATCCCCGCACACGCACGGGAGAGCCTTTGTCATGATAACATTCCATCTGCTCACGGCTTGTTACATCTTGCCACTTTCTCCAATAAACCGGTGTGTTTTTAAAATCATTGCCTGTGTTGGCGAGCCCCTAGAAAAGCCACTCTGTTGGCGTGTGGCAGGCGGAACTGCTACATTGGCATTCTATGCTTTGTCCCTCCCAGATCACAATTTCCAAAGCCTGATTAACAAGCCTGCATGTGTTCTGGAAATCCTGGAAGAATTTTTCTTTTACTTTGGATTCATTTGCCTCCTGTGCATTGGAGAACCACTGAGAACCAAGCAACGACTAACGGTAGCTCACTGAGCTGAATGTATTAATGATTGTTTCAAGAACTGCACAAAAAATTGAATATGTCACAAAATGCCATAATTGTCAATAAACCTAGTTTAAGACTAAATTTAAAAAAATCTACCGATATAATTGATAAACCGTGTGTCGTGTCAAATTATTTTCCTCAGTAGTGTACATTTCTCCTCAGATAGTCAGGCAGTGTTTGGTACATGAGACTCCGAGACATGTGCTTCCATTTAAAGGGTATACATCGTCCACAGACAGGATATGGACAACAGCTCCTTGGTTTAAGTTTTCAATGACACAAACTCAAAAAACATTGTTGATCATGCAATAAAGCCATGCTTTTCATATAGGAAAAAAAAATGCATACAAATTATTTCCCATCAGGGACAAATTATTAAGCCAATGTAATCATAAATCTTTCTTAGAACACAATTTAACCCAAGCCTTTGTGTAAAGCACCAAGTTTCAAACATAAAAGCTGCTGCTACCAACATAAAAAAGCATAATGTACCTTTACATAAGTTACTTCACAAGGACTAATAAATCCAGAATAGGACCCTGGAGAACCTTTAAGATTTATTAGGCTAATAGACTGCTTGTTCTTTTAGAGAAAGCACACATTAAATACAGTCTGCTCTCCAGAATTACTGCCTATGGTCTGGAAGATTTAAGGACTGGCGGAGAGACCATATGACTCACTTCCAGCACATATATACAGTAAGTATACACACCAAGTTATGACTGTTACAATATACTTGATTAGAAGTTGATGCATGAACATTAATCGCAGTGTATGAGCAGGATACAGAAATGTTTTTCTGAGAGTGGGGAGAATTACATTTAAGGTCCAAATGCAATCGTTGGGATTTGATTTTAGAATTAGCCAAGATTTTCTTAGCATCTTACTATTAACAAAAAAAGATAAATATTTTTGCAGGACTACATTTTTCTTTTGACTATTAAGCGCAAATTAAATCCATCAAAATTAATGAGGGCACATCGAACAAAAATGGCCACATTTAGCTGCTCTCGAAATCCTTAAGATTCCATAAATCCAGTAACAATGTGTAACTGTTCAACTGGGGCTGTACCTGATCCAGGGGGATGTGCTTGACCAGACCGCTGACCACCGTCCTTGGAGAGGCCTCTCCCACGTCCACCTGCTCCACGTAGAGCGAGTCAGCGTCTGGATGCTTCTCCGCCGTCATGATGCGTCCGACGCGCATGTCCAGACGAGAAACGTCCACCGCGGCATCCTCCTGGGGCGCTGCCTGCTTCTTCTCCTGTTTCTCACCTCCTGGAAACAAGAAGACATTTGTCAGTGATCGTCACAAGAAAAGACCCAGATGAGCTAAATCTGTGGGTTTTTCCTTAATTGCCTCCAACATTATGCTCCATGATATCAATCCCTTCACTTCATCCAATGTGTTTTGGTGGTGCCTCAAACACTCCTCTGAGAGGCACTAATGGACGTCACATTTAACTTAAGAGCTTGCACTTTTCAAAAAATTGGCACCATGGATGTGCTGGTAAATAAAGACTTGACGACATTAAAATACATTGAGACTGTAGCAGACACGTGTTAGAAAAGCATTTAGGCCTTCTTTCTAGAAATTATTTCAGTTAATTGGCGTATTCCCCTGGGGACTGATTGGGATCTACTTGAAAAGTCTGCATGGAAACTATGCTAGGCGGCTGTCTGAGATCGATCTCATTTCCTTCCAAAAAGAAAAAGAAACTTTCCAATGGCGGACACCAGAGCAGCGTGTCTTTAAATGTGATCAGCGCAGGCATTCAAAAGAAAAAAAGGTACAATTGGTTTTCCACAATTTCCCAGAACTTGCATACCTTGACTAAATGACAAAGCAATAACCAAATTTGATTAAATGATAAAAAAAAATAAAAAAATAATAAAAAAAACCTCCACTGTGCCAAAGAACCCAGCACTAAATAGTTTGGTTGTAGACACACAAACCAGTATATGCCATTTACCAAATTATTATAGTCTTTAATCATCCTGGTCTCTAATCTTTGCCTTTGGATATTGTTGTGGGTTTATTTTCCTTCCAAAATCTTCGTGATGACTGTGCTTGTGAGCACAGAACCAAACACACGGGTTTTCTAACTGCAGGTTGAATTTAAATACACGTCATTAAAAAAGATGTGTATCTGATATTTATAGCTTTTTCACAACTGGATGATGACATGCAAAAAATACACAAAGCTTGTTTTTGTAAACAAAAAAAAAAAATAATAATGACATTGCTTCAACTGAATTACCACCCTATTCTCAATAAATCTAGAAGATATTTTACAATCTGTGAACTGACAGTTATTACAATTAGACAAGATAACTGAATGCCACAAAATGAATTAATTGTGACTGATTTGTGGCTTAACTAACCCTCATGATAAGTCTGACAGGAAACTTTGCCGAAGCACCACTGGAAACTGGAAGTGGACATCTTTGCACCATTATGTCCAACTTTATAAGGACAGACTGGCTTGGCTTTGAAGTTATGGAAAATCCTTGGTATCCACAATTGACAGAGAGTAAATCACGCTCTGGATGAGATTTTAATCTCTGGCGACATATCACAAGGATGCTTCTTGTCACAGACAAAAGTCGCAGAATTTAAACAAAGCTTTCGCTAGCCTTGAGACAAAGCTCGTTTGGTGATGCGAGATGTTTCCACTTTGATCGCTAATTCCCTGCCTTCCATCCATTATCACTAGATATTAGAAAACTCAGACAGAGTGACCTATTCAGAGCCGTTTCCGATGCAGAACACCAAATGTTGATGGAAAAGCTGGAGCTAAAACAGGATTTTGAGTTCTAATAAGTAAGACATAAACAGCTTTATAATGACAATAATCATAATAAGAATAAATATAGCTGGAGGCAGCAATGCACAAGGTCCAAGGCAGTTGGCCCTTAGTTAAAGTCAAATCGGCGAGCAGGCCGATTAGAGCTGACAACGATCCACGGAGAACCCGGTGTCCTGGCTATGCCCTCTGGTATATTTTATGAGAGCAGAAGTTCACTCGTAATGGCCTGGTTCCACTGTAATCCTATGATCAGAAGGTCTTGGCGGCTGTAGGTGAGATTCGCATGATTAAACTTAACATTGGCAAAATTACATAATTATAAACAAAAAATAAACATAAAGTGCAGCGCTGCGTCAGTACAGTGGGCCCACGGTTCGGCACGTATCACATTTTTAGGGCCACAGTAACAGTACGGTGTCTTTATATTTAAGAAAAAAATAAAAAACACATCACCCTTTAAACAATAAACTCTTTTTAAACTCTTCCGGACCACGATCGAGGCGCACCTGTACGTTTTGTAACTTGAGGTGATAATCAAAATGGATGGTTGCTACACTGAGAAGGAAAGAAGCCATTGGAACATCATCCACAAACCAAGTCCCCGCGGGACATCGGACAGGTGGGACAGTCCCGCCTGTCAAACTAAAAAGAAAGGTTCGGAGAAAGTATAGCGCTGAATATTTATTTATAGACGAACCGTTACCGCTGTGCGTGGTGTGAAGCCATGCAAACTGCGCCGTCACCTCGAGACAAAACACCAACAGTACATGTCCAAGCCGTCAAGGAGTATCAGGGCGAGAAGAAAGTCATCGAAACGTCATGTACGGGCACCGAGAACGCAAAGGCAGTGGAGGCGTCCTCTCAGGTCGCCCGACTCATGGCCAAGCCTGGTAAGCCGCATACAATCGGGGAGAATTTAATTCTTCCTGCCACAAAAGTGATCGTGGGGGTGATGTTGGGAGAGAAGGCGTGCAAGCCAATCAAGCTCATCTCATTGTCTGATAAATCAGTGAAACGCAGGATTGATGAGATGGCAGAGAATGTGTCAGAACAGCTGACTACGAGCGTACAAGAGAGTCGTTATTATGCCCTCCAACTGGATAAATCAACAGACATCACAAATCTGTCAAACCTGTTTGCCTATGTGAGGTATGACAACAATGGAGAGATAAGAGAAGAGTTCCTGTTTTGCAAATCTTTACCGACGGGTTCAACGGCTGAGGGTCATTTTTGACATTCTGAACGCGTGAGTGCTCCCTTCTGAGTTTTATTCTACTCAACTCTAGCAAAAAAGACAGGCATATTGTAATACCTGCGTTTCATACATTCCATGTACCGTTGCATCCCCACTCTATGCGCACCGCCATCTTGGTCCAGTAGTAGTCTGCAATGATTACACGTGACCAGTGACACAATAATGCGGTGACGATTGTCTGTGACCAATCAGTAGTCTGCAGTGCAATTAAGTGACCGTTTCAGAGATGAGAAAAACATTTTTTTACTCAATTATTTCACAAAAACTGACCCATTTGGATCAAACTCGGATGACGGCATGTCTGGACTGCCCTGAATACAATGACCATTCAGTCGTGTCCGTGGGTTAGACGGTTTCTGCGTCCAAGACACTTCGTAACCATTTTGTTCGAAACAAAAACAATAGGGCACCCGCCCCTTTGCAGCTGGACTAATAATAATAACAGCAACAACAACAATAATATGTTGACGTAGAACTGGGAGGCTGCAATTCTACAGTTTTTCAACTGAGTTCATGGATTCAGAGAGAAAACAAGATAACTGCTTTTTCCCCCCCGAACTTGGCCATTACCTTTCTTCTCCGCTTTCTTCTTCTTCCCCTCGTCTTTGGGAGGGCTGCCCTCAGCAGCGGTGACGGCGGGGGAGGCAGAGAGGGAAGGGGGTGAGGCCGCGGGGGGGTTTGGCTTGGAGCTGCATTCAACAAGGGCCTCACCCGATAGTACGGGCACCTCTAGCACTGCAGGACGGATAAGAGGTTAATCACAAATTATGCTTTGTCCCTGTTTTTCCCCCTGTTACTTGTGATGGACTGCCGCTCGGTCTACTTGCTACTTGTGGAGAGAAATGAGCCACGTAGTTCTGCAATGAGAAAGACACGCTCCATTACTATTACAGAGCGCCACTCTGCAGAGCTTCCGCGTCCTTCCTTTTCCGCGTACAAACGCTCACTTACGGGAACATAATTCAGTGAAATGACAGTCCGTGAAAGTGTATTTACAAACCCGCTAGGAGGATTCAAACAGTTTAGATGGGAAAATGACACACTGTCAGGAGTTGATGGAAACAAGGAAATTGAGCAATAAAGCTGGAAACAACGTCCTCCTTCAATTACAAGAAAAATGACCCCTCCTGTTTTATTTTTTTTCCTTTCATGAGGCATCTGATGTTTATACAGCTTCAAAATCCAGCGTCTGTGTCTGGCAAACAGTGGTTTGCAGAGACACACTGCTGTTTTCATAATTCCTTTTAATCACCTTAATTCTATGTTCTCTGTCCTGAGGTTAGAGACCGTGAGAGGTACCTTGAAATTATGAAAATTATTCTTTAAAATGCCCGGGGGGGCGCTATTTTGAGTTTAACCCTCTTGGCCACATTTTTTTTTTTTTTAATTTTCTTTATTTAATGGCACAGACTCATTCTGATCTCGTTCTAAATCTCGCAATCTTGGCGTCATTAGTGTGTGTGTGTGTGTGTCTTTCTTTGCGTGTGTGTGTGTGTTTCCTTAATCTTAATTATGCAGAACAAAATAACCAATTAAGGGGTTTACAGAGGATCCGTGCTGTGATTACGTTACCCTGTCGTCTGGCTCTTTAAAAGTCGTTGGAATGAAAGCCAAAACTAAATATTGCAATCCAGTATGTGGAAAATAAATCTTAAATTAACACATTCTTTTGCTGTTCCACAATAAAAAAGAAAATAAAAAACATTCAGGGCTTTCTTAAAAAGGCTTAATTTTTGCCAATACTATTTTTTTTCTTGCAATTTCTCGCTAGAAGATTCTCCATGTGAGTTTGGGGAAGTGTTTGGTTTCAGTGCATGTCAGAAGCACAGCACAGTAATGCAGGCGGCCGCGCTGTCCCCAAAACACTAGAGACGGGGCTTCTTGAAACCCTACGCTCTTCTATAGGATAAAAAACAACACATGTTGCAGTAACACAGTTGAGGCGGGATTGCAGGAGATGTTATCGTCACCGCATAAAACAAACACTCTTCTGAAGACCGACAACTGACAGGAAAATGTCGCTTCAAAAAATGATCAAAAATACCATCCAACAACATCAAGGTCCCCTTTAGAAGCAAAGTGAAATTCAATCTAGAAAAGCGGGCTCTGCATACCACCCCTGCACCCCTCCTTTTCTAGCAGCTGTTTCTTCAGTTCCTCGATGTCCTTCTTCAGCTTGGTGTTCTCCACCATCAGCTTCTTCTCCTCCCTCATGCTGGCCTGGACGACTGGAATCGG
Source organism: Zeus faber (assembly GCF_960531495.2). Taxonomy (NCBI): domain Eukaryota; kingdom Metazoa; phylum Chordata; class Actinopteri; order Zeiformes; family Zeidae; genus Zeus; species Zeus faber. The sequence goes on from NC_137191.1 coordinate 19,334,637, forward strand.
ATTTCAGATTAGATTTTATACTAGGAAGAACCTTGCATGAATAAATGGGAGCTTCATCAGTTAAGCCAATAAGGAAAACGTGTTCATTCTGTCAAGTTATCTCAAAATATTTCTGATATGAGACCAGACGTCGCCTGGGATTTTAGTTTAATGTTGTTTTTAGGGCCGGATTACAATTTCCGGAAATTCATAGACTGTTCTACTTAATGCCTCTACCTGTTTGGGCATAATATCCACATTACTTATGGTTGTTTCTTGTGTATAAATATCTTATGAAAGCACCAATAGTCATCATGTCCTGTCATTAGTGTTTTGTCAAAAGTGATTAAAAACTAGAGAGACTCTTTGAATTTCAAGTAGTATATGACCTATAACTCAATATTTATGATATAAGAACTAAATGCTATTGAAAAGAGTCCGGTTGTCTATGCTGAAATGTGATGTGATAATCAGAGGACTTTTAATTCCTCTAAAAAGGAATTTCAAAAACCACCTTGACAAGGGTCATGTAAAGTGTCTGGTGTCGTCTCTTACCTGCTTTCTCCTTGAGCAGCTGGACCTGCTGCTTGAGGAACTCGATGATCTGGTCAGCCTCGGCGGCTCGCTGCTCCAGCCTCATCAGGGGGTTGTGACTCGACATCCTAAGCAGGGAGCGCGCTAATAACCTGGAGGATGATAAGATCCATACGACTTGTCAAAACACAAGACTTAACAGACAAAGAATAAGGTAAGTGCTGAAGGAATCATAAATTTGGCTCAATAAATCAGTGTATTCCTCCTTAATATTCCTTGTGTGGGGAACTAGGAAAACCAGGGTTTCTTTCCTTATTATTATTATTTTTTTCATCTTTAATTTCAGCTAAACTAAACTACACTTTGGCTTTGGCTTTATGGCCTAACTGGTCAGAATAAATTCCCAAATGATGCACATAATGAGCCAAAGCATATCATCATAGCATACCAATCGTAAATTGGTTGTGATATTTGTTTAGTTTATTTGTGGTTAAATCAGTAAAACAGCCTATAGGGCAGATTAGGGCTTGCACTCATAAACAATCAAGATGAGGCTGTGTCACACATCCAAAATGTTGTTGGACAGCAATTTGGGTTTGGTATAATGTGCCTTGAACATGTTGAGCATGGCAAATTCAGTCCTCTAACAAAGAGTAAAAAGAATGACTTTTACAAGGCACAACTTGAAGGGAACTTCTTACACATACTAAAGGGACGGGCTGGAAAACAACAGCTGGCCCCAGATGAAAACAAAATGTTGGGGGATGAGGAAATTAGAAACACAAAAAAAGCTGGAGTTGATAATATCAAGGATCAAAGCATTGCTTTTTTGAGAAACCAAATTGATTTAAACAGAACCAGTGGTGAAGCAATAACAAGAGCCACAAAGAGGCTGATCTCATTTGGATAACGTCAAAAAAAAAAAAAAAAAAAAAAAAGGGTCCTGAATCCCAGGTACTGTACGGCTCAAACTGCAGAGCCCGGAGAGATCATCTGGCCTGTGACTGGCAGAGGAGCTGAACGTGTTAACAATGTTTATGTGTTATTACCTCGCAGGAAATACAGTCAAGAAAGAAATCTGTACAATAAAGGAGAATTGAAGAGAACTGACTTGCACATCTGAATGCTTTTAGTGCCGATACATCTATAATGTTCTTTCGGCTGTGTATTTCTTTTTCTTTCTTTTTTTTTTTTTTTTTTTTTATAACTTCCCTGTGGAAATGTAGCAGAGACCAGCGTCATAAGAATGTTGGAGTCGAGGTGAAACGTTGACTGTGAGAACCAAGAGAAGGAAGCATCCGAGAAAAAGCAAAACACCCAATCTCTTAAAATTAGAGCCTCCAGGTCTGGTTTGCTCAAGTTGAATGCCTTTTATAATGGGCTAGAATAGTGTTGCAACATTTTGGCAAAAAGCTAAGGATCTGGAGGCTGCATTTCTAAAAACAATTTTGTTTTCATTGGTGTTTTAGTGAACCCTCCCCTCCTCTATACAGAAAATAGCCCTAATCCCGAGAACTGCGATTATTTGGAGACTTGTGTATTTAGAGGGACACACACACACACACACACACACACACACACACACACACACACACACACACACACACACACACACACACACACACACACACACACACACACACACACACACACACACACACACACACACACACAGCTGACCTACTGGGATTTTCATGCACAACCATCTCTAGTGTTTACAGAGAATTGTCCGAAAAGTTGTGTGGACGAAAATCCCTTGTTGATGTCATAGGTCAGAGAAGAATGGGCAGACTGGTTCGAGATGATAGAAAGGCAACAGTAAGTCAAATAAGCACTCATTACAACCAAGGTATGCAGAATACCATCTCTGAACGCACAACACGCCCAACCTTGAAGCAGATGGGCTACAGCAGCAGAAGACCACACCGGGTGCCACTCCTGTCAGCTAAGAACAGGAAACTGAGGCTACAATTGGCACAGGCTCACCAAAAATGGACAATAGAAGATTGGATAAACGTTGCCTGGTCTGATGAGTCTCGTTTTCAGCTGCGACATTCAGATCGTAGGGTCAGAATTTTGCATAAACAACATGAAAGCATATATCCATCCTGCTTTGTATCAAGGGTTCAGGCTGCTGGTGGTGGTGTAATGGTGTGGGGGATATTTTCTTGGCACCCTTAGTAACAATTGAGCATGGTTTAAATGCCACAGCATACCTGAGTATTGTTGCTGACCATGTCCATCCCTTTATGAGCACAGTGTACCCATCTTCTGATGGCTACTTCCAGCAGGATAATGCACCATGTCACAAAGCTCAAATCATCTCAAACTGGTTTCTTGAACATGGCAATGAGTTCACTGTACCCTAATGGCCTCCACAGTCACCAGATCTCAATCCAATAGCGCACCTTTGGGATGTGGTGGAACGGGAGATTTGCATCATGAAAGTGCAGTCGACAAATCTGCAGCAACTGCATGATGCCATCATGTCAGCATGGACCAAAATCTCGGAGAAAATGTTTCCAACACCTTGTTGAATCTATGCCACAAAGAATTAAGGCAGTTCTGAAGGCAAAAGGGGGTCCAACCCAGTACTAGCAACGTGTACCTAATAAAGTGGCCGGTGAGTGTGTGTGTGTATATATATATATATATATATAGTAGACATTTCACTGCATATATGTAGGAACATATGTATATGTATGTGACAAATAAACCTCTTGAATATATATATATATATAAAATCAGATATATCCGATTTGGTGATGGTTTGTAAATACTTCTATTTCTAAAATAGACAGATGGGGGGGAGAGATTATCACCATCTTTTTTTAAGCCTTTTGGCATATATGACACATATCTAAATATTTGTACACCATCTCTGAAATGCCTCAGAACTATAATTGTGACTAAATAGCCTTCACTATATGCAACCAGATATGCCCACAATAATAGCACATGCTTGCATTAAACACTGTTCAAAATCACAACCAAAATCTGCCAAATTCAACAGAACATTTACATGCAGAATAAACCGAAGTTTTGTTTTTCCCACTGAGGTCTGTTTTGACATGATTTACTACTGCGGTGGTTATAGTATTGTTATATTATCTTATATGTAGTTTCTTCCAACAAAATATACAGGACTCCGATACATTAAAGACAACGCAGGCCAGAGGAATAACTGGGTACGTTTTTGGCTATTAACTACATTCAAAAAGGTGCAAAGAAATCATCACAATTGCTCTACAAACTCCAGTCGGACTGCTTTTCACGATCCAGCCCGGATACACACATTTAGAGAGCTCCGCATGTGAATCGATACTATACTAAAATGCAGTCAATGAAAAACGAAACCAAGGGAAATATCCACCACATACAAACCCATTTGACTCTACCCGACCACTTTCCCTTTCAGATGTATCGTTTAGGTTTTATAGAGGGGAAAAAAAAAAGGTTAATTACATGAAAGCATTTCGGGGGGAATTCGTACAAGATATATGTTGATGATGATGATGATGATGATGATATATTCAACTTCTCTGGGTTCCCTGGAGCTGGTTTTATCCCTGCGGTGCGTGTTAAATCGCGCTAGAATAGAGACGAAGTTGAAGTTCCAACAATCGGTTCAAATAGCCTGCTTATTTCTCGTGGAAGCGCAGTACTTTAGGTAGTAGCCACAGTTGTATGAAACGAACAAATAGATACAACAATTGTGCTGAAACTCACATTGGCCGACAGCTCTCAAACACGCTCGCTCAGACAGCTGCAGCTGTCCAAAGGTTTTGTCCAGGACCCCGGTTTCTGGACATCCATAGCATCCGGATAGAGCGAACGTCGGCGTTTCCCGGTTACGATGGCACGCACACATGTTCTATAAATCTGCGTTTTATGAGCTGTCTGCGATTGTGCCTGTGTGTAATTTCTACCATGAAACGCTACCGCAACATCCTTTAAAGAGCTTATTTTTTTCTTAAATTAACGACTTAATTCAATGAAGACAATTGCAAACCCTTCGTTGTAATTAAAAAAAGCTATTCGTAAATCACGAATAAAATTAAAAAAATAAAATAAAAAAATAAAAATAAAAAATCGTTGTCGCGCAATAATGACGTCACTGATCACGTTACCTCAGCTGTTTGGGTCACATCGCCAGGTATCGAAAGCGTTTTGCTTCCAAGATGAAATAACTGAAACCTTGAGGCTGTCGCGCCTGCACTAATGGTACACACCACCACACTACTGTGTTATTAATCGTGAGTACCTATCTCTTACCTACTAGCGTGCCTGTGGTGTTACAACACGAGTCCTTCCCTAAACGGTAATCACAAGCGATGGACAGGGGATGTACACAGGAACGCAAACGTGCACAGACTCGTGTCTAATGACAAATATAAATAAATTATGGATATTCAACGATATTATTGAGGATTGCCGTGCTAGCAGGTCAGCGGGTGCTCAGTGAGTTCACAATAATCCGCCAGGCTCATCCTGAACGAATAAAGTGTTATTGAAAGCTTTAAGTCTTGTTTTATCTTAAATGACCAAAGCATTATATGGTTTGCCAACTATCTACCCCATAGTTAGAATGTCAAAGATTCACACTTCCTGTTATGCATACATGGTGATTATTACAGGTGTTATTTCAATAACCTCTTAAATGACTCCTAGTGTGTTGGCACAAATTAAATTAAAAACCAAATTAAAAAATAAAAGTTGGTTTTGTTCAAATATTAACTACATTTTTACCTGTTTAGGAGCAGCTCCCCTTGCCAGAGGTTCGATGCGGCCCCTCAGAGATGCCCAGGTGGGGGCCTTCACTTTTTTTGCCTCTGCCCTTCCCCACGACGTCTGCGGAAGCAACGGTCTCCCGCTCACCCCAAACTCCATCAAGATCCTCGGACGCTTCCAGATCTTGAAGACCATCACACATCCCAGACTCTGCCAGTATGTGGATATTTCCAGAGGGAAGCACGGTACGGCTCTTGAATTAGTTCTGATAAGGGCGTCCAACATCAGATATTGTGCAATACCCTTTATTTTTTATTTTTATTATAATATTTTGAATGCAAGTATTTTAATGAAGTTATCAGGAAAGCTTCTTGTGTTCTCTGTTTTATTTGAGTGATCAGTCAAGGCTTTAACCATTAAAAATGTTGAAAACAAAGTAAACAGAACATCCCATCTCTCAGTGGTAACCTCTGTCTCACATTCATGATCAGACAATTTATTATTTCATACAGTCCACCTCAATGTTCACGATTGAAAATGGTAACTTTACTATACCATATGTAAGGAGCCGATCTAATAATTATTGCTACTGCAACTGGTACTACAAACCACAAATGTGATCAAATTCACCGGATAGATTTCAAGATTCAAGATTCAAGAAGTTTATTTGTCACATACATATACATACGTTCATACATGTTTCAGTGAAATGTTGTGCCCAGAGATTATGCACAATAGTTACTAAACACAATAGCTAACCTAATTACTACCTAGCCAACTAACTGAAACTAACTGATTCCTAAAACGTAATGCAGTTAGTGCATAGAATAATATAAATACAATAAAATGAAAATAAAGTAAGACTCAAAAAGATAATACAAAGTGGGGGTACAAAATAGAAGTGAAGGGAATAGAGTTATGTATATGGGATAGGCTATTTGTATATACAGATGTGCAGTAAAGTGCATGTGAATAAAGTGTGTATGGAGATATGCAGTATAGTATACAACAGTACGACACAGCTATTCAGTAATAACACGGCAATACAGTAACAACAAAGCAATACAGTAACAGTAATGTAATGTGACAGTAAGAGTAAGGTGACATCTTTTTCTTTTTTTTTTTTTCCTTTTGCCATTCCTATACAGAACGGCTGGTTGTTGTTGCAGAACATTATGAGAGCAGTTTGAGTGATTTACAAAAACAGGGAAAAGCAGCCAGGTAAGTTGGTTTTCTCTGACAACTGGGAGGTAATAAATGAGCCAACATGTTGACCCCCTTGACTTTGAAATACATTTATTAAGCAAATGTTTTAACTGTTGTGATTTTGGGACATAGTGCAATAACCTTGCCATCTACTGGTCGAGGTGCATAGCAACACAACACTAAAAGTTATACAACCAATACCCTTAAAATCCTATCCCTAATACTATGTTATATTCTTTTGTGTGTATGCTAGCCCTGGCAATGTGCTTCAGATCGCCTACAAGGTCCTTGAAGGGTTGGACTTCATGAACAAGCATGGGATGGTGCACAGAGCTCTCAGTGCACACAATGTCCTCATGGACTGCAAGGTAAAGCCTCCTTCTCCTGTTGTTCTTATCCAGTGAAAATAGAAAAAACAAATGGGAAGCTTTAAATGTAAAATTGAAAACTAAATATTTCTAATTTAATAGGGGAATGTCAAGCTGGCAAAGTTTGGCCTCTACCACATGACTGACCATGGAGCCGATGTGGACTTTCCAATTGGGTAACTCCCCACACCCACCCTGCCCTTCCAAGTTTTGGGTCAAGGGTTGATTTGTATCTGTTTGCTGTTAGTTTAATCTTTGGGGGAAAAAACAGTGCCCCTAAGATTGGTGCATAGCATCCATAATGTCTCATAAAAAATAAAAAACAGGTTGTGGGTATCAAAGTCACTTCCTGATCAGCTCTGTAACAGATTGTTCAACTTTTATCCTAATCCAAAGGCCTTTGTGTTTTACTGCGTCTCCCTCAGTAATATCCTTTTGCAGAATGAAAAGAAGTGTGTGTGTGTGTGTGTGTGTGTATGTGTGTGTGTGTGTGTGTGTGTGTGTGTGTGTGTGTGTGTGTGTGTGTGTGTGTGTGTGTGTGTGTGTGTGTATGTGTATGTGTGTGTGTTCATAAGTTTATCAGCTAATGTTGTAATAACTCACTGCCTGCGCACTCGCAGATGTTGTTTAAAACCCATCTGCCTTAAGTATAATAAGCACATCTGTCATACTGTTGACTAAAATCTTTGAGAAAAACAATCTTGCTCAGCATGCCATATCTCTTGAAATAGAAAAGTTACCATCTCCAGTTTGTTGGCCATTTTCCCATTAATATCTCATAATAAAAATAAATAAGGGGTTAAAATTTATTTAGCAGTAAGTTAGTCAAATTAACTTGAGTTACGGTTCTAAGGGCTTTATGTTACTATTATATTATAAGCCTAATATAGTGTAATAACAAACATCTTGTATGTACAGTAGACTTTTGAACTTTTGAGCCGTTGAAACGTTTTTACACCACCGGGCCTAGTTCAACTAAAAGGTTAATGCCTGGTGCACTGTTCAATACTGTGGGCTGTAGGATGGCAGTGTGACGCTCTGCTCTATGACTCAGATACCCATCGTATTTGGCCCCGGAAGTCATCGCTCAGGGCTCCTTCCACTCCAGCGACTTGTCCCACGATGAGGCCCCGCTCCTCTCGGGGCCCAAGACCGATGTCTGGTCTCTTGGAGTTCTGCTCTTTGAGATGTGTGCAGTAAGAATTCTTTAGAAACATAATTTAAAATACTAGTAGTTCACATGTCACTGGCCAGGTCATTACTGAAGAATCTATATTTTTCCCTTTTTTTTTTTTACTATTAATTTTGTGATTTTATTTTATTTTTTATTCCAGGGCAGACGGTTACTACAGAACATCGACATATGTGAGAAACTGAAATTCATCTTGACTTTGGGTAAGGTGGAGGATATTTATTATCCTTTGAGTACCTGTCGCCCTGACCACAATAAGATGCTCATGCCATTATTTTGCTCGTCTTTCACAGGTTGCATGGACGACATTGTCACTGTCCTTGCCGAGGAGCACGGTTGCCTGGAAAACATAAAGGTAGATTTAAACTGACAGTTGTATTGTGCCCATGAGCTGTTAAAACGACCATTTGGAAAAAAGACAGCCGTCTGAAATGATATAGTTTAGTCCTGAATTTAAATTGGTTTAGATGTCGATGGTGTCATTTGAATTTTATAGATAGATTGCAAATGCTTTCAATCGCACCTTCTGAAAAGCCTTAGAGAAGACGCTGCAAATAGAAGGCAGAAACTAACAGGATTCCTCCCGTGCCTGGCAGGAGCTGCCCGAGAATGTTTTGGAGTTATTAAGGAAATGCTTGACTTTCCTTCCATCCAAAAGGTAAATAAGAGTCTGTGGTGCTTGGATATCATATCCTGTCATAGGACATTTGTGGTTTATAGTGCTGGAAGCTTTGGTCACGCGAATAAGCTACAAAGGGCGTGTAAATATAGAGTGAATTGAAAAAGAATAACCAAAAGCATCCTCTGTTGCTGATAGCAGAAAAAAATGTTTACATTGCTGAAGCTTTTATTTCTGTGTGTGTGTGTCTGTGTGTGTGTGTGTGTGTGTGTGTGTGTGTGTGTGTGTGTGTGTGTGTGTGTGTGTGTGTGTGTGTGTGTGTGTGTGTGTGTGTGTGTGTGTGTGCGTGCGTGTGCGCACGTGCATGTGTGAGTTCAGGCCTACCCCTGCAGAGCTCCTGGGAGACAGTGTGTTTGAAGGAATCTCCTGCCTCTACGTCCCGTTCCAGAAGCCTGTGAGCCTGTTCTCCTCCTCCCTGCGCTGTGCACATCTAGAGCTTCCAGAGGACATCAGTGACCTCTGCAAAGGTCAAACATGAACGCCTACACACACACACACACACACACACACACACACACACACACACAGACACACACACACAGACACACACACAAACACACACACACACACACACACACACACACACACACACACACACACACAGGGGCTTCAGATTGTATCATTTTGTCATCTTAATCGCAATATGAACATGTGCGTTAAACACAAAAGCAAATGGCTGCGATCAGAAATAATGACCTTATCACTCTCTGCATGCAAACCATAATGATCCAATCCAAGTAAATAGAACGACTGGAGATACTGAAAAGATACATGGAAAGAGTTAACTAAAAACAAATGAAACAAGTGTTTTGGATAAACATGGAATGCAAAGTAATCGGTACCACAAGAGGGAAATGAATCTTTTGTGTTTAGATTCTATGGATATAAAAGAGACGACGTCTTACATATGCAGGAGTTAATGCAAAGGTTAAAAGTTTGAAACACGTCGAACAGCTGCAATAAGAGGAGGTGTTAGAAATATATATATATATATGATGGTTGAAATATTAAATTAGATGTGGATGCTGAGCCTGAACCAGTTATGAACCACAGGATTAGAGTGCCACGTGTACAGGTTAACAGAAGAACGATAATGCATTTATTAATTGTCACCTTTCCCATTGTCAGGAGAAAGGCCGTTTATTTCTGGTTTGTCACGTTCAGCATCACAAACACGGCTAAAAAGAGGCGTGTCATTGAACAAAACAGTAGAGAAGACAGCAACTTAAACAAACAGCGACCTAAAACTGTAAAACTTGAAGAAAAGTATTTTGAGCCGTTCAAAAGATTCTGATCGTTCATGAACGACCCAACACTGCAGTAAAAACAGAGTGGATCACCTGCAGCGTGGATACTCCACGCTGCAGGTGATCCATGTTTCTCCATCCATGCTGCTCCCCACAGTGCGATGCTTCTGAATTTGGATTCTAAATTTGATTTGAAATGATGGAATGGTACACAGATACAGTTTTCCTCTCTATTTATGCGCCAGCGTCCGGAATTTCAACGCGCGTCGCATTGCGCAGGTAAAGGGGCCAAAATTTGCGTCTCGATCCGGGCGTCCTGTTCAAATCAGAGCTGATCGGACTGGTGACAAATGCCGAATGTTAGCAGCTGTTACCGGGTTTTTGGTGAAGTGGTAAAGGGGTATTTTTCTTTTGGTCTGACTAGATGATGATGAGGATTACCTGTCGGAGCGGGCCATCGATGAGGTTTACCATCTGTGGTGTCTGGCAGGAGGAGACCTGGAGAAGGAGCTGACCAACAAGGAGATTATCCAGTCCAAACCTCCTGTCTGCACACTGCCCAAGTACTTTATACACATGCGCGCGCACACACACACACACACACATGGGTATTTCTTATCAAGTGGTAGCAAAAATATGAGGTTTCTTGACAAAATAATAAATAAATATTCTTCCGGATTTTCACTTTAATATTGAGACTTCATTTGTCGTGGTTAGTTTTCTCCTGGAGGACGGGGAGTCATTTGGCCAGGGCCGGGATCGAAGCTTCCTGCTGGATGACACCACAGTGACACTGTCCCTCTGCCAACTGAGAAACGTGAGACGATTCCCAACTTCAAACGCTTGTGTGAAAATCTTTAAAACGCATGGCTTTCCGACATCACACATTGTCAGTATTTGTACCCATGCCTGTTGATAAACTGCAGATGAGCGGTTGAAATGAATTGTTGTTTGCTGGTTTCAGAGGCTGAAGGATGTTGGAGGTGAAGCATATTACCCTCTGCTGGAAGATGAGTAAGGAGTCTCAGCCTGAGTCAGCTGTTCTTCTCTTCTCCTTTCCTGTCACAAATCTTTTCCTCCTCTTGTCATTGATTTTGTCGTACACTTCTTCATGCCCTCCCTCCCTCAGACAGTCTAGCCTGCCACAGTCCATCAGCAGCACTGAGCTGTCGTCCACTGTCACGCTGCCGCTCATCATCCGTGAGAGGGACACGGAATACCAGCTCATTCGCGTGGTCCTGTTTGACAGGCTTCTCAAGGTGTGGAATGCATTGAGATAATCCATGCACGCAAAATAGAACGGACTAATTACAACGGGCATTATGAACGCACCCATGAAACATACTGTAGAACAATATCCTTACCTGTTGGAAACAGTGTTTTTCAGTATAGGAAAATCTGATTCAGAATCTGTTTATTCAGCCAAGGACATTTCCATATACAAGGATGGTGAAGAAATAGGCCAAATAAAGAAAATAGCCAATTAAAATCAAAATAGCCAAATATACAGAACCTACGAAATATGATTCTATGCACAGGATAAGTTAAGTGGCAGTACAGTTGCTAGTATGGCTATGGGTAAAACATATAAATATAGATGGATATACTGTATGGGATGAATAAATATGTATACAATAATATTTACTATTCGGTACACCACAAAAAATATAATTTTTGAGTCAACACCCACAGCCCACTCAAAATGGTCCCACGACCATGTTTTAGATCAGGACCCTCCAGTTGAGAACCACTGCCATCGAGTATCACACACACACACACACACACACACACACACCTTGGTTTTCCCTTAAAATAAATGTTTGAGACGATTCCACTCCGATGTTAATTTCATTTAAGCTCTGATATTTACGCATGTACATTCGCTGAACTCCTCGTTCTCAGGCCTATCCGTACAAGAAGAACCTGGTGTGGAAAGAGGCCCGAGTGGACATTCCTCCACTCATACGAGGGCTGACCTGGGCCGCGCTGCTCGGCATCGAGGTGGGGAGAGAAATATGCATGTGCTTCTGTGCCCGCAAAATATGTTGTTTCTTGCTTTTTTGCTTTTGTGGGTTATTGTTTTCCTTATTTGCCCAGGGTGACATCCAAGCCAAATACGGCAGCATAGACAAGGACACCCCGATACCCACCGACAGACAGGTACCACATTTGTTGTATCTCTAAAGATAAACGCCAATCTGTACACACGCACACCAATCACAATGTTAGAAAATATTCTCCAAAGGCAACCTTTAAAACCGCTGAAGTTAAAATGAAAAAAAGTTGCATTTTGAGATTGATGTGTTCCTGGGAATGTTTTGCAGATTGAGGTGGACATCCCACGCTGTCACCAATACGACGAGCTGCTGTCCTCGCCGCAGGGTCACATCAAGTTCAGACGAGTCCTGAAGGCCTGGGTGGTCTCTCACCCTGACCTGGTTTACTGGCAGGGTGGGTCACTCCTCCACTCTCTTTCTTGACTTGCTTCATTGATTTTATCTTCTCTCTCTCTCTCTCTCTCTCTCTCTCTCTCTCTCTCTCTCTCTCTCTCTCTCTCTCTCACTCTCTCTCTCTCTCTCTCTCTCTCTCTCTCATTCTTTCCCTAGCCGTCCATCCTTCTCTCCTGCTCACCCAGCGTGTTGTAGTATGATCTTCTTGCACTAGGTGGCGACAATGCGATGTCCACGGTCAGTGGGAATTATTAACTGTTTTGATGTCTTTGTTTCAGGTTTGGATTCACTTTGTGCCCCATTCCTCTATTTGAATTTCAACAATGAAGGTAAATATTTTACACTACTATAGACTGAACTACAACAGTGTTGCCTTGAGGACTTGCCTTTTTCCACGTCTTCCCTTTTACTCATTCTTCTCTTCTTCCTCTGTCCTCTGCACAGCGCTGGCCTACGCCTGTATGTCAGCCTTCATTCCCAAATACCTCTATAACTTTTTCCTCAAAGACAACTCTCATGTTATACAAGGTGAGAAACACACAAACATGCACTCCATTAATTCAGAAAGGTTGTACACTGAGTGTTGCACACATGCACAGTGTGTTAATTTCCCCACCTTGGGTGTGTTCACATTTTCACACTATGCTTTTCCTTTTTTTTCACATTAGTTGCTACTTTATGAGATGCTATTATTGCTCTGAGGCAGAACTGATGTATTCCGACTACCAGTGCCTGTTGTGGAACCAGCAAAAAACAGAGTTAGCATTTGGTTAGCAACTCAAAATCTCATTAACACCCATAAGTACAGAGCAACAGGCTGTCTGCCCAAAGTGAATTTGATTTTGCCTCAATATTGTTCCTGAGCTGTGAAAACTAATTTAAATCTATCTTAATGGAGTGTGCTGCTCGGCAATGCAATTTAGAGATATGGAAACACACGGAAATTGCGAAACCCTGTTGAGAAATGTCAGGGGGGTTTCTACTTGACTGATAAACTGAGACACAACAAGCTCTCCAACCCTGTGGGAAATGTGGTCAATCATCACGTCGCTCTACCGCTAGGTACTCTCATGAGCTGGCTAATGTTTATTTGTCTAGTCAGAGTTTGCTGTGTGTTTTCTCTTCCTCGGTTTGAAACCTGGAGACATGACTGAGGCTGTGACACAGTTCCACATTGTTTACCCATTTGCAAAGTGAAGTACATAAGATAATTTCCCAGGATGCTTAGCGGATCAGCGGCCCACTGACAATATTTGGGGTTTTGATTCTCTTGCCTTATATTGCATTTCATTTGGTTCTACAGCCCTGTTTCCATCTACTTTTCTTGTCTCTCTACCCTGTATAGAAATGTAAAATATGAATGTATCTTTTATTAGATATTAATAGAGTTGTCACAACTATTACATAGTAAAAAATATTATTATTATTTCATCACAGACATTTTATAAAGTCCTTAGATTCTACTCTAAAATGATCCCATCCAATTTTTAAGCCAGTTTGACAAGTGTGGCAATGAATATAATCCAGGAATCCAGCTGGCACATTTCATTGGTCGTGTTGAGGGAAATTAACTGCTACTACCAATTTTTATGTTCCAATGTTCAATGTCAAGAACTGTCTCTTCTTCATAAGGTTGATATGTATTATCACACTGTTATAAGCTTATACTGTGATAGTGGCATAGAACTAACTAAAAGACAATTATTGTCATTAAACGTGACAACAAAATCCAGTAGTATCCTGTCCGCCTGATTTTTGTCTTTATTTCTTATTTTCAGCACATCAAATTGTTATAGAGTTACTACCAAATGCAAGTGTTTCCTCCTTAAATGTTCTACATCAATCTCCATCCCTTTTCAGAGTACCTGACTGTCTTCTCCCAGGTGATTGCCTTCCATGACCCCGAGCTTAGCAACCATCTTAATGAAATTGGCTTCATCCCAGATGTAAGTAACCAACACCATTGGCGTCTAGAAGCACTAGAAGTCAAGTGGTGGGTAGATAGCGTAACGGTAAGCACCGTGAATGGTTAACAACATAATGAAGTCCGCCAGTTAAACAGTTGTGAAATTAAGAAATGGTTAGACATTAGTCACAGTTGTGGCTCAGAGCCCTGTTAGGGGTAGAAAAATGATCATCCACAGCTCACACCACGTTTCCCGTCCTCACCCAAGTTTTCACATCACAGATCCATTTTTTTCAGAATGTTGAGAAAGGGCCAAGTTTGCCCCATAGTTCCCCGGTGATGATTTATACAGTGTCTAATGGCTGCCAGGAGCGCCTAGTGATTATCCTCCTCCAGACCTACCTTGTTTCTCTGACTGCGCTCTCCTCCCGCCCTTCCCGGCCGTTCTGCAACTCTGATCAGACCGCGGCAAGGTTAAAGCTTGCACACTCTCTCTTTAGGGCTAGTGTTGGAACATTAATGACCGTGTGTCACCTCAGGGCTTTCAAATACGAGCCCCTTTTGTTATGCAGTAGAACCAGAGCACTGTATCGTACTTGTGGATTTGTGACTTTACTTAAAGTGAAAATTCACCCTAGCCGTTATTAGGATGTTTCTTTCGGCTTCTTCAATGTGGCTTTTATCAACCCCTGCATAACCCGGAGAAGTTGTGTCACTCTCATTCCCTGCAAGTTGTTGTTCCGTTCTTCCTCTTATTCATTCAAGGCTCTTTCAAGATAAGCACGTTTGTTTATCTAATCTCATCTCAACAGTTTTATCCTGCGTTTACTTGACTCTCAAAGGGGATTGCATATGCCTCTTTCTTACTGCTGGGCAACGATAAGCTTTGTTGATGCTCGCTTTATATTTGTTGTTAATCCTGCAATTACACTTTACAGTCCACAGGTGTTTTCTTAAAGTTCACAGCACATTCTTGGCTTTTGTTTAGCAACGTGGTAAATCTGTCCGCCTAACAAGACCAAATGTTACACCAAATCCAAAATTTTGATTTCCCTCTCATGCATGTCTAAACAAAGCCAATGCAACGAAAGACGTGGCTTCACAGAAAGATCGCCCTTATTTAAATAAGCACCAAACCTCTAGTTATCCTCCAATTTTATGGTGTGGCATGTCTCAATCTCTTGGTAATGACATTGGCAGTGAGACAGGTTGCAACTGTAGCCGTGGTTTAATTTAGACCATTTTCTATCAGTTCGGCCACATTTCCCTCCTGCTCCCCTATATCCCCTTCCACACACACACACACACACACATACACACACACACACACACACACGGACCCCCTTCTGCTCCTTTGGGCTTGCCATTTACACCTGGACTAATCCAATCTGGCTGGACTCACTCCCACTGCAAAGTTGTTCAAATTGAGGCAGAGACTTGGGAGTGCAGTGACACTCTCCAACTCATTACCACTGGGTGCAGGAGAGCCAACCAGCTCCCCTGTGATCGGCTCCCAATTAACAAGCCGAAATAAACTCCAGTATCCTTGGACATCGCGCGTGAACCGTAGCAGTGAATGGCAGGTGCTGGAACTGTTAGTTAACGCCAGAGAGAGAAGGGTTGGGGTGTGTGAGTGTTTGGAGAGTTTAATTTCAATTTTAGACATTTTCCTCCTCGGGGGGTGGTGCATGGAGAGAGTGAAGAGTAAAATGGGAAAGAGGAAGGAAGGCAGGAGGACAGAATCATAGATATAATGAGATTTCATTGTTAGCTTTTTACACAATGACTAAAGACCAAACAGTCGTTTGTGCTCATTGGTAGTTCTCTTACCTACAGGTGGTAAAAAATCTCAAATGTCTCCAGAAACAGTTATTCTTGTGATTGATTGTCATTGATACAAATATGAAACTATGATATTGCTGCCAATCATAATTTAAGATTTAATAAGAAAATAACTTTTTTTTTTCTTCTCCTTCACGCAGCTGTATGCTATTCCTTGGTTCTTAACGATGTTTACACGTAAGTAGCCGTTCTTCCTGTGTATAATGATGTTGTTAAGATGCTGGCTATAAATATTGAAGCTAATCTTCATTCTGCTATTACTGGAAGGTAATAGCAGAATGAAGATATTATGAAGATAGTTCAGACAAGACTGATTTCAGCTCCTCTCATATGTACAAGGAGTTCTGAGAGGATCTTTTTTTCCCCCAGAATTATTCCAGCAAATTGATCCAGCAATTATTCCAGCAAATTCTGATAAATTGAAATTAATCACAATTTTACACTCCTCATACACTCTTCTCCCAACTTTTTGGACTGTTTTACTTAAATAAACCAATTGACCATCATCTTTTTGTCCCGGCGATTCATGACCCACTGTCCAATGACAAGTCTAAAACAAAAACTATTGTTCTTCAATCTTAGGACTTTGGAATCTGGACTTCTTTTCCCCTTCTTTAATAATTACTTTAAAGCCCCTTCCCCACATGGAATTCATAACGTTGCTGGATAAATAAAAAAAAAAAACACCAAAGGCAGTAGGTAGTAGGGATGCAACAGTGCATGGTATGTTATCGAACCATTCGGTACGCTCCCTACGGTTTAATACGCACACGTGAACCGCTGTATCACGATATCACTGCGTTGGCACAGGGTATTGGCGCGGAGCACCGTGCTTTATGGGTACATTTTCTATTGAATCCAGTGTTGAAGCTTCATTGGCCACGTCAGCTGTGCAGCATTTCTCTATTTTTGCACGAAAGGTGTTTTTTCTTTTTCAACTCTCTTGGCTACACAAGAATTATTTTGTAGAGAGTGCAATCAATTTAAATACATTTTATATGAGTCTACATTGTACCAGATACCTAAAGCTGCTGTCGAATTTGCTTATTAATCAAGTCCTGTTTTAAATACAAAAAACAAACGTATATTACAACTACCCCAGGGTTGAGGTGTTCGATCGGAAAATAACCCCCTGGGATGGCCCTGTCCCTTTTTATTCCGAGCTTCTCTTCAGACACTCTCTCTCTCTCGCTTCAACCAGCACCTATCGCTCGCCTCACTTCCCTCTCTCCTCTCCTTCTGCACTCCCCGGGGAACGCCCCCTAGACAGCTGGGCCAATGACCCACGATCCTGGACACCTCCCCTCCAGTCAGATGAACTTATGCAAATTATAACAACCCACCAATGAACTTGAACCCCCCCCCCCCCCAGTCATACACACCGTGCATTATGCTGGTTATGTATGCCAGACTACTATAAAAACAAATGTTACACCTTTTAACTTTTTATTAGTATTAATTTTTTATTTAAATGTTTCAGCCACCATACCTCTAACTCTAAAAGACAAGTCTCCGGTCTGAGTGGCATTTTTAAGAAGTAATAAACATAAACAATATTTCTTTAAATATTTGTACGAAACAAATATTCATAGAAACCCACTATTTGTGCTTTGCCGGTATTGGGATTCGGCTCCACCCCTACTTTACGTGCTTGTTCCGGCAATGTTACTGCTTCCATTCTCACACAGTTCCATTCACAGCCGTACCGGCATTTTGCTGGAAATTAAAGTAGGTCGAGAGTGGGTAAATTTACGGAACATCGACACCCGCTGCTTTTCCCACATTACGCCAATGTGGATAATTGCCAGTGGATTTACGTCTTTCATTCCATGTGGGAAAGGGGCTTTAGAGATTCAGGGTTTTCACACGTTTGACATTTGTGGCAGCATTGCACTCTGACCTCCACACAGAGTGAAGCTTCAGCACTGAAACGTGATCAGGTGGTCTGCATGAGTGTGACAAATTAAATTCAGACTAAAGTGACACATATTTCATGGTGGAACTCTTTAAACGTCATTATTTTACATACTATCAACAAAGAGACCGTGTAGATACAGGCACAACAATGATTAATGGTGTGTGTTAATTGGGTCGATTGGCCATTTCCTGTAGTGTGTAAGTAAACCTTTATTCATACAGTATATCTTCTTCTTTTGAATACTGTCACAAAGTGCTTTACAAACACAAAAGATAGGAGGCAATAAAGTAATAAAAAAAAGGAAAAAAAATTAATATTCAATAACTAAATTACATACATAAAATGGACAATAAAAAAAATGAGGAAATAAAGAGATGTTCTATTATGTTGATGTACCTGAAGCTGATTGTTTCAGAGTGGTATTTATCATTATTTACTCACAGCCCTACAAACGCACGCACATACACACAGACATATACGCACACACACACCCACACACACCTTTTGTGCAGGATAGTGTGAGATGTGACCCCTTTGCTCTCTATCCTCCTGAGGCTCGTGTGAGGTGGGCCCTTCTGACTACTAATGTGTCCAATACAGCATGAGGGTTAGAGGGTCATCTCCCATTTTCACTGTCTCCCTCTCAAACACACACACACACACACACACACATACGCACACAGACGCCCACACCCACATGCCGACCACACGGACACACACAGAGGCACGCCTGTCAGTCACATACACCAGTCTGCCTGGCTGAGACTACTAATGTGTTAAAGACCCTCCAAGGCATTTTACCCTGCCCGTCCTCTGTACCACCACATCCACCCAACTCTGTCCACTTCAGTTTAAAGCTCAGCACCCACCTTGACAAAGCCTGTTATAACATTAACAGACGGATAATAGTTCTTAATATAGCTTGCTATAATCCTCTAGGCCAGTCATTAATTTAAATAATACTTAAAATAATATGCCAGAAAAGAACAAATAGTTTTCCAGTCCAAACATATAATCTGTTTGTCGTACTTTACTGTTCTAGTGCAGAATATGTTCTGCCCCTCAAACCCACTCAGCTCCCCTAATATCCTCTTTGGCATCTATCTTTTTTTTTGTGGAAAAAAAACCTAAAAAACTCCCACATATTGAAATGTCTTTCCAGCTGCGCCCTTTGCGGTAAATACCCATGCAGCCTATCTTGCAATTCACAGCTTGACTAAATGAGCAATTGAGCAGACAAAGGGTATGTTGAGCAAAAGTGCTATTCACACGTCAAAAAAGGGACTCATTATTAGCCACCCGTCACCTACTTCCTACGCTAGGTCTTCCGTGACTCAAATTATCCCTCAAATTATCCTTTGAGGGATTTGTCTTTTCGCACACCTGTATTCACAGAGTTTGTGCAAAGTTTTGACCGTATTGTGTCCTCCACCCAACATGCAGATGTGTTTCCACTGCACAAGATCTTCCACCTGTGGGACACGCTGCTGCTGGGGAACTCCTCTTTCCCCTTTTGCATCGGCGTGGCCATTCTGCAGCAGCTCAGGGATCGCTTGTTGGCCAATGGCTTCAATGAGTGTATCCTGCTCTTCTCCGACCTGCCAGGTGAGGACGCTGTCTAGCACTTGAAGCCCAATGAAAGTTAAGTTTAGTGGCCGTCTCTAACTATGTGGCCCATAAACATCATCTACAGTTATACTAGGGATGCAGATACCGGGTATCGTTCGCTCAGATACTGTATCAGCGTAACATAGTCTGGTTACACAGGTTTTTATTTTTCACACTCGGTGACAGCTTCATGTTGTGTCTGTTAAAACAATTTTTCCATAAAAGCAGTGAATAAATCAGTTCCTGAAAAAAGTAACTGGCAAACGCTAGGGTTCTTCAAAATATGACTATTTCACATTATATTCAAAAAAATTCACTTTTTTTTCACTTGTAATGTCACTACTCCTACAGTATTCGTTGTTGGTAAGTACCCAAGAGATACTGTATCAGTGCAACCATAATGAATACAATCAACATACAATCTTTCTCTGCATTTGCTGCACTAGTCTTTCTTCAGGATAAATGGCTGGAAATGACAGAAAAGGCACTTAATGGTTAAGGCAATACAAATCTTGCCCCTGAACGGAGAGTTGTCTTAGTGTTTCAAGCTAGTATGTATTAGGACAGGCCTCGCCTCTAGAGCTCTAGCATGCACTGTCGTCTCTTTGGGTAAATGAAGTCCTTGCAGTCTGCTACGTAGACAAAACACCTCTGAGATGCGCTCTAGACGCTCTAGCTCTGCACGCTGGGCTCTGCGTCTGTTGAGCAGCGAGGAGAAAGCTGTTTTGAATAGGTAAACTGATGAGCTCTGGTTGCCACTGAGCGGCCGGCTGCTGGCGCTGATTGCACCCTCAGCCTGGATGTTGTGTCATTTTCCCAGCATTACTGGTGACAGACGTTGATGGAGTCGAATGCTTTTTTTTGTTCTTATCAGACTGCGTTCAGATTGATGGAGTTGTGTTTGATCTGTGCACTCTCGACAGGATTACTTACTCACACCTGTACGTGAGAGATGGTGGGTGGGCTGGGTGAGTGAACTGTTCCATGGAATACCTGGGTTTCTCGTGCTTTTTTTGTAATGAGGCACATTTGCATAAAAACCTTTCCTAACGGAGGATGAATTTGTGGAAGTGGTAGTAGAGGAGTTGTAAGTGGAGGCTTTCTGGAAAGAAATTTCCAAATGTTCACAGGATCTAACTGGAGCTAAAAACTGATATCTTTGGAAATGTGTTTTTATTTATATTAATTTCATATATATATATATATATATATATATATATATAGCATTAACATCTCTAGCAATTTGTGCTGCTGTAGCTTCTGTGGGATCGGACCAGACAGGCTAGGCTTCGCTTCCCTCATGCATCAATGAGCCTTGAGCGCCCATGACACTGTCCTTTCTTGGACCACTTTGGTGGATATATATATATGTATGTATGTGGGGGTGAAAGGGGTCATTTTATAATTGATCATTGGAGGACAAAAGATTTGTCAAATTAAGTTATTAGATTAGACAATTATATGATTAAATAAGATATTTTCCTACTGTAAAGCTTCACCAAAATGTGATTTCTTATCTTTGTTCTTTATTATTGAATTCAAATTTATGTTTTTGAGTGCTGGGAAAATATTTAGATGAGTAAATAACTAAATGTTGCCTTTTTTGGTGTAAATTAATCGCATATTTTAGATGAATAATCAATGCTTAATAGTTGCAGCCCTATTTCCCATTTAACAAATGTATATGGTTCTGCTTCCCTATGGTTTCTGTGCATTGGCCACAGAAGAAACACTGTGTGAATGTCAATCTGCTAAGCAGCAATAGGGAGGCTGCAGCACAGATAAGCATTGAACCCCTCTGGCTCTAACTCTATGGTGTTGTACACTCTAGTTCTAGTCTGTCATGTAGCTTAAAGTTGGTCATGGTGTTTGGTGACACCTATTGGCAAGTGAGAGTCAAAAGTCCTTCTCTGCCTTCTCTGTGTACGTCATACACGGCTCCCTTTATTGCTCCCCTTCCCCCTCGCCAAGTGATTAATTCAGCAAAGTATCAGTGACACAAACTTCAGGAGCTGCATTCATAATATATATCTTCAAATGCACCTCCTGCCTGTGGGATAACTCAATCAGTTTCCCTTAAAACCCTATTTCCAAACGCGACTTAGCCCCTGCTTTTCTAGCTGAAAGCCAATATGACATTGGGGCTTTAAACAACCACCTCAGAGACCAGCGTGATTTGAAAATGGACGCTAGGCGCTCTGTAAACTTGAAACAGCAGCCTCCACATCTCCCTCATTTCACTACTGCCCTACTTGACGGTGTTTCACTGAGTCCAAGTCCAACACATTCATCTGAGGGAGGATCAGACGCAGGGAGAGCCAGTTCTCCTTATAAAGGTAAAATATGTTTGCCTGGAACTGTGGCCAACTTCTTTGGCTCGGCTGGATGAGGCTCGGCAGCAGCGCCAGCTCCACGCTTTATATTACCTCCAGCCTTGTTATCAGAGCGTGTGTTTACCTGGGATGTTGCAGGTCAGTGTTTGGCTCGCACTTTAAATTATATGAGGCAGGGATGTTACCCTTTATAGTGATCTTCAAAAGGACATAGTTACCCAGCTATATGCCATTTCTGGTCCTTGTCAATATTTATTTATTGCATTTCTCACATTGTATGCCACAGAAAGCAATGATTTAGGGCATGGTTTACGTGGAATTAAATTCTGAGTTTGTCAGCCAAGATTTTGCTTGGGTGTTTCCATTTCTAAGTGGAAAGGTAAACATTTTCTGCCTGTTTTACAGTTGAAGCATTGCTTTGTAGCTTGGACAGTATAATGCATGCTTTCTCTGCATGCATATACTGTAGATGCACGTCTAACATGCGCACACACACACACGCACACACAAAAGGTTATGGTACATCTGTCGTGATTTGTGCACAGCATCTGTTTTCCCAACTGGCAGGCGTACAAAATTTATGTCGTCATACATTGAGACAAAAATGCATTTGGTTCGGATCAGACTAAAGCCTTGGTTAAACCCTTGCGCTGGTGGGGCGGGGCATGGCACCGCACGCCCCCCGCACAGAGAGCGCCGGCCTTTTATAGCTGGCAAATTCTCTGTTGCAGTATTCTTAGCAACCATGGGTGGCAGTAGAGAGAAAGTACAATGTGAAGCAGGAAGTAGTAAACCAAGAAGAGCGCGAGACAGCACGCAAACATGGCTGCACGCACAGGAGCTTGTGCCGAGGAGGAATTGCTTTCACGGTGGTTGAACCGAAAAAAGCGCCGAAATGGAGCTGGTCTGTCTGCCAATTCCTCGCAGGGAGACAGTAGTGGGGGGTTGAGGTTATGTCCTGCTCTGGAACAGAGTCACAAGGTGGAATTATTCTCCCTCATTGCAGGATTCTGTTAAATGAAACTGCACATAAATACCAATAGAAATGTTAGCTTTTATTTGTAAACTTAACTTCACTGTTGATTTCCAATAAAATCACCAAACCTGCTGTTTGCATAAACTATTTTGTCTTTGCATCAAAAATGAATTGTTAGACTTTGAATTTCACATCCGGCTTATACTGCCGATCAATGTTGTACAACATATCAGAAATAAAACAGCATAACGCTGATCTCCCATCACTTCCAATGCATTTCCAGGGAACGCCCCTCGCGCCCAGTCACAAAATCTCGGACGACCTCCCACCCCATGCGCCATAGTAAGGCCCCCCGGTGACGTAATTTGCGTCACACGCTCCCAGCGCCCTCGTGCTTGGGGAAGGTATAAACCTAGCTTAATGCTCCACATGTTACCGCAAGCTTGAATTTTTGTCCTTTTGTGGGATATGTGTTATTTTTATTACTACTCAATATGGGAGAATTTGACTTTATTATGGGATGAACAAAAAAGGTAAAATGCTTAATATACAAGAAGCGGTGCGCTAATCATAGTTCAATGTTGAACTTGCAAAACCTCAAACTTACCAACAACTAATAGGTTTATCATGATATTACAAAATGAGAATACAGCCTTCCTAATTCAAACTTTAATTTATTTATAGGCTGTCGAGTAGACCATAAGTGCCTCTCCTTATTTTGCGATGGCCTATTTAAGGTTTGCTATGGCTCAAATCAATATACTTTATGATGTTTATCTTAGATACTTCCAATCACCACATTACAACCCTTGGAAAATGTATATTTATTGAGATCAAATATTATTGTCCTAATCTTCAAATTAAATGACCTGCAAAGCAGAGTCTGAATGCCAACATTAGTAGGATTAAGGGCCGTGAATTATTTGTTTATTTATCACCCTCTGCCTCCCTCTTGTGTCCTTTGTTTCTCATAATATCATCGAACTGCACCGGGCAGGCTGTGAACCGTTGATTTAATTGAAAGAGTTAACAAGGGGAAAGGTATGAAAAGTATACAGTTGTATTCTTTTGTACACATTTTTACACCTCAGCTAGTGGATTTATCTTTATTTTGGTTGCACAAGATTTATTTAAGTCCACAACAGCCCTGTAATTTAATATTTGAATAAGCCTTGCCATTGCCATGCCATCATCTTGTTTCATGGGTAAAGGTCGGTCTTGTGTTAACCCTTACATAGCTAGCTACTTTTTGTCAACTAATCCCAATATTATCTTTTGGGCTTTCTGCCTCTACTGAATCTGCTTTTTCTGTATACATTTGCATTTAAGTCATTAATGGCAAACTGTCCTATTTTGTTTATTCTGTGCATGAAGATTAAGTAAAAGGCACTGAGTGACCTGATGCATATAGACAGACATTGAGGTTTGTATAGAAGTAAGAATTCATAAACATACACATTATTACTGTTCTAATTATGGATAAATACGATGATAGAATTGTAGGATCCCCATTAATTTAAAATAAAAACAGTCTGTTCTCCCTTTTGTTCTGCTAACATCAGTATGACAGCTAATGGCCAAGATTAGTTTTCAAAACTGGCTTAAATTATTCAGATCGACTCTTCTCTTTCTCTCAATCTAAGCGTTAAATGTGGCTTGTGACAGTAACTCCTATTGACAAGCTTATTACACATTACACAAGAGAAGTGATGGCTTCAAGTCCTCTGACTTGCTCCCCCGACAATGCGTCGCCTTCCTAAAATAATGGCCTAAGTCATTTTTTGACAAAAGGGATTTTTTTGGCCTAAATCATCTCCTCATGATGCTGGCCACCTCTGGTAAAATCGCCTCCCTCCTCAGTATGTCAATAATCATCTATTGTCATAACCTTTTGAATGAAATCATTAATAAATATAATATGTTTGTTTCAGTTTTTTGTGTTTTCTGAAAAACCTGAAAAAATGACTTATGCCATTATTTTAGGAAGGTGATGGTAATTGTGTCTTTTATTCAGACATCTTTGATATCTTGACAGTATAATTGTCGAGGAATAATATGTATTTGTGGTTGCTTAAACTTTCTCATTAAAGTGAATTATACCAAATGATATAAGTTGCACAGCCATAAACTGTAAATACAACAGCAAAGCTGTTCTATTTATCAATAAATTAATAGAGTAAGTAATTTTATAAATAGGTAAAATGAAATTAAATAAAAAGTCAATTTGTTCTGGACATATACAGTATATCATGGTGGGTAATTCAATTTAAATTTGACCATCTAGGCCCTGCGCCCTAAAGCTATCAACACACCACCTGCCATGTACTTTTACTGTATTTGTTTGGCCGTTCCAATGCTCCTGCTCTTTTAGTGACAGGAAGTTCATGTATTTCTCTTAGACTGCGACTTAAGCGATTTACAATGGTCCTGACTGACTGGCTGACACAAGCACTGTGTTTACGGATGACACAGCAGGTTTTTCTTTCACGGGACATTAACACCCATCTCGATGAGCTGAGTGAAGCACTGATGAGTTGTGTTTATTATCATTTAGGTCCTGGGAAAATAGCCATAATCTATGGAAACTCCTCATAGTAACACACCATGAACAAACACCTGCAGAAAGAATTTTAGAGTATTTATTTGGAAGGCTTACTGCCATGAGAGCATTATAGTTTGACCGACTGTATTATCATCAGTAGATATTTAGCAGTGTTTATTATCCTCTTCCATGGATTGACAATTAATGTGACTTTTTGTTCTGGGTATTTAGCTGAAGCTGGTAACTTGGAGGACATGCAACAATAGGAACAAACTTCTACAATCAAATAAAATTCTTACATCAACAAGAGTTATGTATGCAAGGACCAAAGCCATGGGGCTCTGGCAATATTTATGTAAACATGAAAAAGAGGAGTACCAGATGATCTCTCTCCAATGCTTAACTTGTGGCAACACCCCAGCAAGTCTGAAAATGACTTGCAATATATTGTCACCAAATCTATTTGTGTCGGAAAAAAAACCACTGGTCCAAAATTGCATCATCTCCCTTGGAATGCCCAGTGGGACCCAAGGCTTGTTAAAGGGCTATCAATCTGCTCTCCTTTAAGTCATTGCATGCTCCATCCATGGCCCTAGGGAAGGAAAATGTGTTCCCCTAAAGTGTCTGTGAGCTTGTTGGTGATGAATCTCAGACCACCATTGTTTCTCACTGAAATTAGCTTTGCGACGGAACTTGTCAGGTCCTAACCCAAGTGAGCAGCCAGGCCCCTCAACCCCCTTCCCCAAACTTGTGGGACAGCGTAAGAGAAAGATACAGTACACGTCTATTGAAATTGATTTGGACCAAGACCAAGTCATGGTTGGGAAAGGTCTCTCATTAGCTAGATTTGTCATTATCAGTGAGAGAGGGATTGGAAAAAGAGGTATTGAGAGAGTACAGAAAGGTATGGATGAGAGAATTCCCAATTTGCCAAAATCCTTATCTGATCCATTGAGGCCCATTTTTCTAATCCTCTCTATAGTCAAGGTGAAAAGTGGGAGGAGGACTATTTCAGAGGCATTTGGAGGGAGATAAAAAACATTTGACTAAAATGTGACAGGGACTTGGTGGTAGGTGGTGGTAGTAGTAGTAGTACTAGATGGAAGTAGACCACTGCTTCAGGTTGTTCCTGACAGCAGAATGCCAAGGTCAACCGCTATAACATGAATTGAATGAGCTCCTCGTATTTGCTTTTAAACCCTGTCGGTATATTTGCTTAATCTCTTGTGCTTTATGTTTGAATAACCGAGTTGTGATACTGACCTTGATGCCATTTCTATCTTGTTTATGGTCTTTCTCTCTTTATTGTCACAAACATTCCCCTGTGTGTTATCAGGGTCGCCCATGTGTGCACTTTAGACTCAGAGAAACACTTGGTCAAATAAGTCATAAATTAATAATTTGCAATTTTGTTCAATAGAACAAAATAAATCAATTAGCAATCGACACATCTACACGAAGATCAGACTGTCGGCCATTAAGTGTAAACAAAGAGATGGCCCAGGGTTTTTCCTGCGGTCTGCTTCGTTGTCACTCAAAAATGTGCACTGCAGCAATTAGAGACAAGTACTGTACCCTTGTGTAAAAGTTGTTGAAAAAAAAAAACAGAAAGTAGGAAGCAATAGGTAAAACAGCAAAAACATGTGATGTGCAGTAAAGGGTGATGCAGCAATACAGATTAAAATGATCTCATCCTGTCAATAGTCATAATGCACAGATGGTCAATTACACCTGTGTCTGTGCATGTACATTAGTTGTCGTTCTGAAAAGCAACAGTGATTGATAGATACTAATATAATACTTAAAATAAGCACTTCCACAGAGTAGTAGTAATAAGTAATGATAACTTTTAAGGTACGCCTACGGCACACTGTAGGACAAAAAAAAACTCTGCTCTAATTCTCAGAGTTAGGTTTACCTCTCACACAATGAGTTGAAGACAACAAAGTGTTGAAGATTGCATGATTGTATTCATGAATTTATCAATTTACAGTAAAGCAGTGGAAATGTACATAATGCTTAACTGGCATACTGTACACATGCTGTATAACAGGCACCGGTAGTTCATCCTTGGATTTTCCCCTAACCCTGGTCTTCATCTGAGGTAGGGCTTAGGCCTTTATTTGTTTGTGTTGACCACACCCCCGGCATTTATTAGAGGCCCGGTTTTTATTTGATTATCCGTTTATATTTGAGGAAATATGGTAGCTCATATGAATAACCTTATCTTCTAAACCTTATACTGCTATTCTGTACATTATCACCTCAATGCTAACCCTGCTATTTGTTGTTGTTTACATGTAATGCTTTGTCTCAAGGTCATTCAATTGTCATAGAGAACACAGAGGAATGTTTTTAGAAAGTTTGGTGTTTATTTTATTGAAGCACATTATGGAACCAGATGAGAATGGTAGGAGTGGGAATATTTATCCTCTGGGACCTCACAATACAACGCAACGTGTTTTTGCACATGAGGGGACTCCCTGAGGGGAACTAGGACCTGGGGGGAGCTCCCCAAGAACCTGGCAATGGTGACGCTGATGTGACATCATCCAACCGAGTTGCATTTACTCCTTAACCTTCACTTATTTCACCTTATTAATCCACTAAAATTTGTTTCTGAAAAAAATTGAGGTGAGCGATAATCAACCCAGTTGCCGAACCTCCACTCATATTAGATCTACAAGATATCATTTAAAAGTTTGTTCCCACTTTCGTAAAGCACTGCCCTGCTCGCTCGGGGATTTTTTTGTTTCATTCAATTAACATCGTAAAATTAAATAAATACATCGACAATAAAAATACGATTTTATTTTATCATTTGTAATGTTTTTTGTTATTACTGCTGAGTGTACGTGGGCTGGTCCCCACCCAAAGCAATGTGACTCGACCCGAGGGACCGTGGTCTTACGTCGAGTCCAATCAACGGCACTTCCATCACTGAAGGTTCAGTCCTTGTCCAGGAGCAGGAGCTGAATAAGTTGCTCAAAACGGAGTTCTAAGAACTATGTATGATTGTTCCTACAGTAGTTCCTGCAGTGCAGACAGAATTAAAAGGATGGTTCCTACAAAAAGTCCTTAGAATTATGAAAAAGTTCCTGCTGTGTGAAAACAAACGATATGGCGTGTTTTGCAATACATTTAATATTGAGATTATATTTGTTGCGATATTTCACATTTATTTTATGTAAAATAAACATCTGTTACACATGGTTATGCACAGTGTTTTCATTTGTTTTATTCAATTAAATACATCTACAAAAAAAGATACAGATTCATTCACCCTCTCAAACCATTCGTTCTTTAAAATCAGAGATTAATATCTTGATTCTTTTAGATGTGCAGAACATATATTCCATTCCAAAACATGTATATTTTTCATTAAACAAACTCAAGATTATCCGTATACGGGAGTTGCTTTACGTTTTCCCAGGCACCAGCGTTCCGAGGCGCCGGTGCTTATTACATCATTGGGGGGGATATAATTACAGGCAGGATCCAAGCACGGATCCGACACGGTCCGTGCATGGGTCAGCCACGCCCCAATCACGGATCTGCCTGGGCCTTGTCATGTTCCAGCTGCCCTCTCCAAGTGGCTCCTACTGTATAGCAAGTAGAGAGAGCAAAGGGGATATGACGCCATTAAAAGGCAACCTAATGAAACAGACCATTACCTATATTAAAATTACAGATTTTTCTGGGTTTGAAAATTGTTGGAAACATTTGGTGTAATGTAAGTAAACAACTCAACAAACTAAATAACGTAGATCTATTCGTTTTACAGGTTACATAGTCAGGTTAGGTTACATATTGTACCTTTAAAGATTGACCTCCATATCTTTAAGTAATTCCAGACTGATAACTGCTGCCAAAACGTTTATTTGGCAATATGCTACTTAACTGAGAACATCTAACAAAGACACTTTTTTACTTAGGCCAGTGTTCTAACAACAGTGTTATGCACATTTACAAATTTTAATTGACTTGGACTGAAGTCCTCTTGCTATGGGTGACCATTTCATTGACATTTACAGAGATTCCTTATTCATTTAAAAATATATATTTTTAATGCAATTCACTCATGATTATCTGCCTATATACTGTAAGTACATATCTTATATAATGAAATATTAACTGTTTATAGACAAGTTTATACAGTTTAAAGCACAAATAGTCCTGACTACCCAGTGTAAAGCAGGTGTACTTTGGACTGGTACTCAATTTCACGAAATAATGCACACAATGAAGCAGAAAACATGCTTATTCAGGACAGCCTCTATGTATTTTGAACTTGAAAACAACATGCAACTGTAAACTACATTTATTGCGTAAATGTGCATGTCGAATAACACGATCAAATATCACATTATATTACCTGAAAATACAGTACCAATCTGGCAACGTCATACCATGTAATCTACAGACATTTTCTCAGCTTCTAGGTAAAATGACAGGGTAAAACATCACATTTCGAAATTGTCACTCTCAGAATGCACGGCATAATAAATTGAAAATGGGTGAAAAAATAAAAGGGTGATTCAGCGCAGTAATATAATTTCTCCACACAGTCTCACCATAGAATCAGAATCAGAATGACTTTATTTCACCAGGTGCATTTACATGTACTAGGAAGTTGTCATGGTGATTATTGCTGCATGTTTTCAGAAATTCGCTTCTTTAGATCACAAAAACGCAGAGAAAAAATATGAATAGAATATGAATAAATAAAAATAAAATTGAATAAGAAGTAAATAAGTAAAAAACGTTAATACAATTTGCGAAATTTACACAAATAGCAAAAAAAGACAAAACAAGAATAGTCAAATATATAAAATAAACGGAATGTGCAATGCGATCCTATGCACAGGATAAATTATTGGTATGGTTATAAATTAGGATTATAAATAACTACAGAATGTATTTACTAGGTTGACAGTTTGTACATTGTTATTGCATGTAAATATCTGCACAAGTATTTGAGTGAGTGTGCAAGTCAGTGGGAGGGGCAGGGGGGAAGGTGTGCGAGAGGGTCAGTGGGGAGGTGGGGGGGGCAGTGTGTGTGTGTGTGTGTGTGTGTGTGTGTGTGTGTGTGTGTGTGTGTGTGTGTGTGTGTGTGTGTGTGTGTGTGTGTGTGTGTGACTGAGATAGACAGTCAGCGGGGGCCAGAGGTCCTATTGCCCCACTGCCACGGAGTAGAAACAGTTCTTGTGGCAGCGTTTTGGTTCTGATTGACTGCAACGCAGCGAGTCTCAAAAAGGTGAAAAAAATATACAAAAAAGCGCACCAATTCACCAGGCTGCCATTCGCGCCGCCATTTTGGATTGATTGGGCCAATACAACAATAGAGTGCAGCAAATCACGTATTTTCGTCTGAGCGCTTGCAGGTTATAAATGCTACTGTAAAGTGGCTCAGATGTGCCTGTGCTCCTGGCCCAGCTTTTCTTGTTTTCATTCCATGGACAAGCACATGAGCCACTAAAGTAGCATGGGTCTCAGTAGATACAAACCTCCTCACTCCTGCTCTTCCTCTTTCAGGTCGGCTCAGTTGTACTTCAGCTCCATTGTTCCAAAGCATGTGAACTCACTTGTGGCCCTTTATTTCTCATCTCATCTCCGATTGGTGTGTGACAAATTTTGCTCTCTTTGTTTGCACCTTGAGAACAGTGTGTTAATTGAGTTCAGGGTAGGATGACTTGAGTTAATTGTATTCAGTGCCAGTGCTTTTCTAAAAGAGCAAGTGCAGAGCTGTGCTTTATGGAGAGATTTTGTGTGTTGCTTTTTGGTGGTGTCTTTCTTTGAATTGGTGATATAAAGGTCTATGATGTTTTGCACAAAGAGATGGTTTTGCTCTGTGACAGATTGGAAAACCTTCAATAAACTGGCACCAGTCAGCCACTGATGTCTAATATCTTTCTCTCTTAGAGATCGACATTGAAAAGTGTGTCCATGAATCCATCAGCCTTTTCCATTGGATGCCTAAAAGTGCCACGTACCGGCAGCATGCCCAGCCCCCCAAGGCCACAGGTGATAATAATGGGTTTGGGAAAACTCCAACATACTACTCGTCTGACTATCAAGACTTGCCCAAGACAGACTTGGTGAGTATTATTCGTTATCCAAACACACCCAAAGACAGTCCTTAGGCGATTGCAGGGGTCATAAATAGTAGATGAATTGTAGCTAGCAACCTTGATTAGACTGTTAAGAATTGCCTTTCAATATATGAACTGCACTGGACTGCATTTATTCCCAAGTAAGAATCCATTATGGTGGAGAGAACAGAATAGAGGCTAAATTATATAAGTATGAACAGCCTTTTTGCAATTCCCTGTAGCCAGTGGTGATTCATTTTCCTGATGTCATTGTGTTCGCGTCATGATGCAGAATCTTATGAAAATAGAGAATTCTTTTACAATACTTACTTTTGCAATCTGCCAACATATTAAAGGAACAGTTTCTGCTGTTCCATTGTTTTGGTCCAGATTCTAGGTCATCAGCTGCCTCACTAAAAGTCTGGTTCTTTCACTATCACTATGAAAATGATGTTCTGCGATTCCTCTCTTCAAGCCCCCATTAAATCTACGCTGTTTATTAATTGGTTCTCGGAAAATGCCGCCACTAAATCTTTGCAGCCTTTTCCTTAAGGTGCACAAGGCGCACAAATTCTTTTTCCTGTAAGGCTATGTCAAAAAAATATGTGTAGGCGTCAGCAAAAGCTTCAAGATGTCTTTATTTCTGTCTTTAATGGGCAGTGTCTGCTTTTAGGAGATGTTGTGATTCACTTCCAATACTTGAGTTTTTTTTTGTCTTCTGTTGTTTTTGAAACTTTATTATTGTATTGCTGTCTTTGATACAACACTGTTGTCCTCCATCAGGACCAACTCATAACATATGATTAACCGAGGTAAAAAAAAAATCTTAGATATAAATCTGAGCCTTATTCAGGAATAGGAAGATATAAGATTTTATCTTTTATCGCAGTCAAAACACTCAAGATAATTTTATCGTGGTGAATTTCCATTATCGGGATAATCGTGAATACCCTCACATAAGCGTGAATATCCTCACGGAGCTGTCTGGCGTGGTCATGCAGGAGAAATGCCTCACCTTAGCACGCAGGCTTCTATGCATACCTGCAACTAGTGTTCTATCCCAGAGAGTGTTTAGTGCCGGTGGCCACATTCTCACACCTCTACAAGCACAACTAAAGCCAGAAAAGGTCAACGTGCTGACATTTCGTCAATCTATCTTGAAAAGGACCATATTTTGGCACATCTCACTCTCTAGGCCACAACTCTAGCAGTGCTGTTCGATGAGTAGTACAGTTTGACTCTATGGCACAAT
Source organism: Zeus faber (assembly GCF_960531495.2). NCBI lineage: Eukaryota > Metazoa > Chordata > Actinopteri > Zeiformes > Zeidae > Zeus > Zeus faber. The sequence goes on from NC_137191.1 coordinate 19,367,492, forward strand.
GCCAGTTTGACCTTATTTTATTTAAAGAACAGACTCACACAATGTTGCAATTTTTTATTTATGCAGGGAGACTTGATAATTTATGAAGACCTTATGTAAGATTGTTTGTTTTTGTTTTTTTTTTTGCATTCATTCAAACAAGTTATTCATTTACTATGCATTTACAATACATACTGTAGCTAATGAACCATCTGAATGCTTGGATATCAGGTTGATAGGTAGATTATTTTAGTAATGGAATTTTTTTCTCTCAATTTAATTACCTGCTGGCAAGGGTTTGAATCTGTCCTTGTTTGTTTTTCACTCAAGGATGTTCACAAAAAATATGCGTCCTGCGATGCAATAAAAATATTTGTTTATGCTCAAAATGTAAGGTTAAGTGATTCCAGTATGTTTCAGTGCCATTTTAAGAGTTTTAAGCATATTTTGATGAGTATCGGGATAATATTGTGAAATCGCAATTATTTTGGCCAGGATAATCATCGTAGGGCTGTACCCGACTCAGAATTTTGACAGTCGAATCGGATTTGGCTGTTCAATGCGAATCTTCGGATATTCCGACGGTACAGACAAAACGCACACTCGTGATGCGTGAGCCAGCAATGGGGTGCTTTGATCGGCGCGCCAGAACAGTGTGTTCATATTTTACGTCTCCTTACGGAACGTATCATGTGGCTATGGAACGAAACCGTGTGTAATGGGGTCACTTTCTCCGTGACTCTCGGCCCGATCACCCCCTCTCGCTCGCTGTGCGCAGGAAATAATCCTAACGAGTCTACGAGTCGTGCCCCGCCCCCACACTGCTTTTGGTTGTTTTATTTGGTGGAACGGGGCACGGCGATCGGGGCGCACGGAGAGCCGTGTTCGCGTCCGTCTCCTGACGCGGACGATTCACAAATAAAAAAATATATTTATGATTCCACTTATTTATAGGTCCTCATTGAAATGTTATCCCTGTGCATTTTGTAAGCTTCTATCTGTTTTATCATGTTATTGTAATGCACACTGACTGACAAAAAATATGAATAAATACGACTGCTCGGCTCAGTCTCAGTCGACTGACCGGTTTCTCTCGTCGACTTTCAGGGGGCAGCCGTAGATAATCATGACATGGAATTTTCATATCGTCCCATGCCTAGCCTTATCATAAGACGTTGGAGTGAGCTGTCAAGAACCCGTTACCTACATTCTTACGCACGCCCAGTCACTGGACTAATCCACACATGACTGTACAACAGCTAAGACTCGTTGGTATGCACTGTTTTGGTGATGGAGCATTGCACATTGCACAAGTGTATAAGATACAGTTAAATATGGGAATCGTATGTGTTTCTCCTTCAATGTGCATTCTTTTCTAACCTAGTCGGCTGTCATCGTCTTATCTCCACTTAGCATCTAACTATGCCGCAGGGTCTGTTCCCTGATAGAATGCTGTGCTTCAGAGAGGCCATTTGTCTTTGTTTATTTTTTTTGTCCCAGTCTTGTTTGCCTTTCACACCCGAAAGCATTGTAGCCAAATACCTCACAAACACTATTGTCAGCCCTGTCTTCGGCGCTTCCAGGTGATTGCTGTAATCTTTCTCATTCAGTACCTTGAGCCGAGGCTCATCGGTATGGGCGCTGGCATTGATCCGTGGCCACATCTATCTGCACCCTACCTCTTTCTCGGTAAACATGGGCAATGGAAAGCACAGCGGTGAAATGTCAAAGTCTATCTCACCAAAACGACTAAAAGCATTGAGCAACCACAGTGCCTCATCAGTCTCTCAATCAGTCTACCTTGAATATTATCTTAAAAAAAAAAAGACCCCCTCCGCGCATCGGTCAGTGCTAAGGGTCAAGGCAAAAAACTTGTTGTGTTTAAGTGTCTTCTTTGAAGCCACTTTTCTCAGCTGGGGCCTGAAATAAGTTGCTTTGGTTTTAGATAGGATAAGATAGTACTTTATTTATCCCCCAAAGAGGAAATTGAAGCGTAGGTTGTGTTTTCCAGGAGAGATTTATTAAGAGTTGTGTTTTTGTCAAGAACATGTAAATATTTAATGCATTTTATGATTAAAAAAAACAACAACAAAACTGTTAATTTAGCTGTTCATATTTATCATTGATTAGTGAACAAAATAAGAATAATCTATATGAGCTTGTGTTTGGTTTTGTATCCAGGGTGCTGCTTCCAGTTGATTATGCAATACTCACTGCTGCACTGCACATTTAGGCAGCCAAGATCCTGCTTTGAACGTGTTTATATTTGAATGTCTGGGCTTTAAGTATTTTTGGTCCATTCTAAATTCTCTGAAGTCTCCTTTGTCAGCAAAAAAAGAAAGGAATTTTCATTAAAACTCTGCTATTTCTACACTGCAAGAGATAACTTATTCACTTTAGAGCAATATTAGTAACTGCTGTGTAGCCAGAATTAGAACAAAAAATATATGAAACGCTGTGAGGATTCCTCCCTTTTGAAATCCGGTCTCATTTGATAGGGTGTGTGGGTGTGGGTGTGTGTGTCTGCCTACATGCAGCAGGGGTGTCGGTTGGTGTAGGCGGGTGTGCATGTGCTTAGTGTTAGCAGGCTTTCAGGTGGTAACTTCATGTAAGCATTTAATCAGATCAAAACCTCAATTATACTTTTTTCCTGCATATTTAGTGGATTAATTATCTATTTTCATCATGTGAATGCCCTGGAGAATTTTGTGTGGTTCTGTGCCTTTCCTTTCTTTTTAGAGCATGAATCATATTTAATAGAACGCAATTTGTGTAGTAAAGTAAATATCACTTTGCTTCGGGATTTAGAAATCAAACGTCTGCATGATTAAAAATGCTTTAAATCAGTCATTATCATCGTAGACAGGCTTAACTCAACCAAATAGTGGTTATCTACATACTGGCAATGGGGAATTACCGTTTAAAATGTAAAACATTTTTTATGCAACTGTACAAAAAAAATGTCTTGGCGTAAACATACACACACACACACACACGGTAGGAATTATGTCTGCTTATCGCTGGCTGCTGTTTAGCCCTATCGCTGTCACGCCAGTGAAATATGTGCGTGTCATTAAGCCAGTCTAGGCTGGCACCAACTGCACAACATGACATTTAAGTCACAGACCTTCCTGAGCCTCCAGGGAATGACAAGCTGCATATTTTGGTCGCATACATCTACGTCTTTGTGCATAATGTAATCATATATATACATAGAGAGTATATATCTGAGAGAAGGGCAAATGTACTGATGTGGAACACCAGGAGATCCTTAATCTATAGATTTAAGTGTTTATCATTCCAGGTAAAACATTTAATTTGTTGTGTTTGTTTCTCCTATAGTATGATCTTTAATTTCACATTTTAAATGTAAATATGAAATTCATCTTGAATCATTCTATATATATTTTTTAACCCAGCTAAATGTCACGGTTTTATAGATGTAGTGCCATGTACACCGCTGGGATATTGCAGTTCAAGATCTGTATTATGCACGTTTAGAGATTATTTGCTTTCTCTTTCCATTAGCTCCTTTGTGGCTCTTTTTCCAGGAGAGGTTGATTTATGGAAATATTTATTTGCTGATTGAGAGGTCTGAACATTTCCGCTGGAAAAAGCGGTGCTGTTACCTTCCACACTGACCTCAGTGACAAATACACGTTGCTACTAACAGGTAGCATATTTTGGTTAACGTTTGTGTAAAAATGTCTTTCCAAATGAGCACAGAGAAGAAATGGCGAGGAGCTGCTCTCGGTTGACAAAAAGAGTGCTTCGCTGTGGCCACCCATTAGATGTATATGGCCTAAAAGGCCTAATACGCAAGTACTTATTTTTTTAACTTCACTGAGTAATCCTTTAAAAGCATTCCTTCCTAGACCAACCAATTGACCCATTCCATGCCACCCGCCTGTGTGTTTGCTGTTTGTTTAAAGTGTCCTTGCGTGTACATTTAGATCTACTTAAGGATTCAAGTGATAAAGGCCTCATTGTCTGTGAGACTTTAAGTAGAAGCAGGGTGAAGTAGATGCTGCGCATCCAAATGCAGCTCCCAAGGCTAATCGTAGAGTTCACCATGCCTTTATTTCACTTTCTAAGTGAAATATGTCTAATACTGTCACATATCAGGCTTTTCTTCTTAATAACCCATTTTAATGCCACCCGCGATTGATAAACTAGTCGACACGTTCGAAGCTTGTGATCAACAATCCCAACCTCACCGAGATGGCGCCACACACAGATGTATACACCAACAGAGAAATCCTTGCGCGCATGCACAAGTTGACAGACTACACAGATCACATGATAGCACTGCGATCGAAACCTCACTTAGATAATGCCCCGGGCAGATATAGTCGCAATTGGACTTTAACTAAAGGAATATAAGATGGGAGCTCTTAACCATACAAAGTTACAAATTAACTAGTATTATTTTGTTACTATTTACCTTTATTATGTTTGAAGTACCAGAAGACTCTGATTAAACAACGCACAGCATATTAAAAGTCATGAATATATACGCTGCTGAGGAAAACTGACATGCACCACAGTAACTTCTACACAAAAAAAAATCCAATAACATCACTGTCAGAATTTATAGACATTCCAGAGATATCAATGTATAGAAATAATTACGAGTAACAATAACCATAAACGATTACATAATACAAGGAACATGTATTTATTGTGCATGTCTTTTGAAATATTTTCATTCTCTTTTGTGTTTTTGGAAACTGTTCTTGCACTAGTTCTCATGCTTTTTGCTCCATTTGGACTTCGCTCCTACCCTTTAACCATGAATCCTCCTACACATTTGGTACACATAACCTCCATAACAATGACTCTCAGCATCCCATTAAGAAACAGCAATAAAAACATACCCCCAAAAGAAAACATAAGATTTGTTACAATTACAACAAAAATGTGTAGCCCACTACACACAATTGATTTCATTATATATTCTCTACAATTGAAGTCAGTTAAACCACTTACCTTAGTTTATTTATTCATAGGTTTATATATTACATTATTATTCTGAAGGCAGTTTTCTGTTGATTTACTTAAGTGCTTTAAAATAATTATTCTCCCCAAAATGGATTAATAATCGTGATAAATAATCAAGATCACAATGTTGACTAAAATAATCATGATTATCATTTTAGCTATAATCATGTATCCCTACTTTAGAATGATAACCGCCGTTAGCTGCAGCGTAGGAAACACACCCACATCCGCAAACACCACCCGATCATAGAATTACACTGTCTGCAGTAACAAAACACACCAGACAGAGAGCCAAAGCACACTCGTCCATTGAATTTTATCGAAGGGCCGACTACCCAGGACCCTGCGTTTTGCTGCCTGCAGCTGTAGTAACTATTATATTGGTTTCTGATGTCAGGTTGGTCAGTTTCACAAATGGGGATTAATGTAAGGTCTATGTCATTCAACTGCACAGAATACATTTGCACTTTGTATTTCTGATTCTATTCCACTGACATGATGTATTTATCATTTGGCTTTTTTCGGACCAAACAGCTCTGGGGACTCCCTGAGGAGAAGTAGGAACTGGGTAGGTCCCCTGAGAACTAAATACATTCGAGGGCTTTTTTTCTGGTTGCATTTACACCACCAGTGGGAGCGCTGACGTGACGCTGAAGTGACTTAAGCAAGTGAGGTTTCAGAAGGGGTTGAGTGTTGTATTTTGCCTGTAAACCTTCACTGATTTCACCCTAACAGTCCACCAAAATATGTTTCTCAACAAATTTGAGGCAAGAAATAAGCGATCCAGTTGCTGAATCTTCACTCATATTTGATTTCAAAGGGCTCACATCGGGATACCAAACAGGGTTTTTATGTTTCATTAAATTAACATTGGAAAATAAAATGAAATAAATTAATCTACAATTTGAATGGGAGGGAGGACAGCGAAAAGCTGAGAATCCAAGGAGTGGAGGTGGAGAAGGCGGATGCGTTGAAGTACTTGGGGTCGACCATCCAAAGCAGCGGAGAGTGCGGGAGAGAGGTGAAGAAGAGAGTACAGGCAGGGTGGAGTGGGTGGAGAAGAGTGTCCGGAGTGATCTGTGACAGAAGGGTTCCAGCAAGAGTGAAGGGGAAGGTCTACAGGAGGGTAGTGAGACCAGCTATGTTGTACGGTTTAGAGGCGGTGGCACTGACAAAAAGGCAGGTGGCTGAACTGGAGGCGGCAGAGTTGAGGATGTTGAGATTTTCATTGGGAGTGATGAGGATGGACAGGATTAAGAATGAGTACATTAGAGGGACAGCTCAGGTTGGACAGTTTGGTGGAAAAGTGAGAGAAGCGAGATTGAGATGGTTTGGACACGTGTGTAGGAGAGATGAGAGTTACATTGGGAGAAGGATGCTGAGGATGGAGCTGCCAGGCAAGAGGAAAAGAGGAAGGCCAAAGAGAAGGTTCATGGATGTGGTGACGGAGGACACGCAGGCGGTTGGTGTCAGGGAGGAAGATGCGCAGAACAGAAGGTATTGGAGGCAGACGATCCGCTGTGGCGACCCCTAACGGGAGCAGCCCAAAGAAGAAAATGATTGTTTCTTATTTTTATTATTAATTTTTTTATTGGTGCCGAGTGTATGTGGGCTGGTCGTCTCCCAGAGAGATGCGACTTGACTGGACGGACTGTCCTCAGTGCGCCGGGGGCGAGGGAAGCAAGGGTGTAGTCGGGCGGCGAGGTCGGTGCAGAGGTGTGCGGTTTTTAAAAAATGTTAACGCAAGTGTTAACATTTTTTGGAAATAAATTGTGCGTAAAAGATGACAGCTTTACACAGGTTTTTTTAAATGGCGGTTTGCCTGTGCTGCATTGGCGCTTTGTTGGACCAATCGCCATGGACTTATGTCACTGAAGGTTCCTCTTGTGCCCGTTGGAGTAGGGGCTAAACATGTCCCTCAAAAACGGCGTTCTAAGAACTACAATTGTTCCTAGTTCCTGCAGTGCTGACACGAAAAAAAGAGACAGTTCTTTAAAAAATTCTTAGAACTATGAAAAAGTTCCTGCGGTGCGAAAATGCCTTTTATCAAATCCTTCAGCAGAAGCGGTGAACACTGTAGCTGCTGTATTTATGTATTATTTGTACTGGCTGATAAAATGTTGGCCTTTGATCATGTGTCACAAGCTGTTAACATTACAAGATTCAAAACACAATAATAGTCATATTTTGTTCTATTATACTGTTGAATAGTTTTAAGGGGTTATATTAAATCACCCCTGTCAATTTTATTAAATTGGTAACTGCAACTAACTTTAGGAATAAAACAGTAGGTTAGCATCAATGTTTGTTTAAAAATTCACCCCCCAGCCTTTTGACCAACTGTTGCGCAAAGGTCAACCCAGAAGGCCCAAATTCTGCAGAAAACAAAACAAGACAACCCTTGTTTTGACTGATTGCGATCTCTGCGGGAGATGACTATTTGAACACATCAGACAAACTACCTCTAAAGGAAGAATTCATCTGGCAATATTATGACAGGCCAAGTTTAGAGTGCTTAAGATAAGCAGGGTTAGCCGTTTCTGGGCATGTGTAAGTGTGTGTGGGTGTTTCTGTACATTGTATGCCACTGAGCATCGAGTCATCGCATGGAAATGACCTAAATAATCGATTTTCCATAATTTGCAAAATATGGGATATTAAATTCAGTCAGTCATGCCTAATGATGTTCATAATCAAAGTGCCCACGTCCTCTGCAGCACGCTGCCTCTCTGAGCGCTGACATTGATCCGTTTGTGGCTTAACGAGGGTTGGGTTTGTGTCAACAAAATGCAACCCTGCCCTCTGCTTTTTGTCCATGTCATTTCCAACATGGAAAACATGTGAAATGTTTGCTTAACGGTTATATTTACCATATTTCCAGCAACACCCTGATTCAAAAGTTTTTCCTCCATGTTTGTACGACTATATTACTCTTCAAATACAAAATACTTTGTACTTCCCAGTCAATGCCACCCTTTTTGATTCCTTAATTATTTCCTGTGCGCGGCAGAGCGTGTATATACAGTATGTTGATATCTGGTTCGTATTATCGCGCCGCACAGAAGTAAAGGACGTAGACAGACAGAAAGGCAGTATCAGTATAACTTCTGATGAAGCTAATGTTTCTCGAATGTTTGCCTCTTTATTCTGCCGTCTGCTGAATTCATTATTTTGTCTCCTCTAGTCTCGGGAGCCGCTGGCACTGAGTGACCTGAAAGCAGAAGTGTCCCCGCGAATCTCCGCTGAGGACTTAATTGACCTCTGTGAGCTGACACTAGCAGGACCCACCAAAAGGACCAGAGCCAGCAAGCCCGAAGTCATGGCCGTCGATATCCGCAGTGCAGACGAGTATCCTTTGAAAACCAAACTGGGTTTTATATTCACTTCTGGTTTTTATGTTTGTTTTGACCGCCTGATAATAGAGCTACTAGTTTAAGATGATCAATTTAAACAGGAAGCTTTGGTTACTCAAGGTGCAACATTTTCCCCGTTATGTTCAGGTTGTTCTGCTCTCTTACCAAGTTGTAAAGTAACCTAATGCATTATGTGATGCTCCAGTATAAAGGCAGATTTGTGATATAGAAAGAAAATCTGCTGTGTTTATGCCTGTCACATTAAAGTAAAAGAGTTGTAAGTATGCAAGCAACTAAAAGCTTTCAGTTCTTGATGTGACGGGTGAATTTTTTCTTGAGACATATGCTGTTTAGTGGTATTTACTTCTAATACCATCAGTGTAAAGGGTAGTGTTGCCCTTTTTCAACCCAGACCTGGATCCCATTTATAACTGTTTATAGCACATATGGTTAGTAAAAGCATTCAATAGTACTGTTATAAATGATGGGAACCAACATTTTTATACGGACATCTTAAAGGGGACCTATTATGAAGAACTCTCTTTTCAGTGCTTGTGCACATACATTTGGGTCTCTGAGGGGCCTACTAACACACAAACTGTGAAATAAGACAAACCAGTCAGTTTTTTGTGAGCTCTCTGTTTCAGAAAACATGTGCTTCAACAAGCCGTTCAGATTTGCGATCCCTTCCTACGTCACTTGGTGCCTCAGTAGAATTAGACCCGCCCCCACCATCTGAGTAACTACACCCACGGCTGGAGAACAACAAGTGTGGCTGGGAACTGCTCTGCTTGTTTCACAGTTTTGGGGGACCCCTGAGACCTATTAACTTATTAACCTATTGAAATGAAGCATAATAGGTCCCCTTTAAGTCTGTTTGTGCATACTTAGTCACACATATACATTGTCAAATCACACTTACACACGCAATCAAAAAATTCTGCAAAAACAAACTCAATAATCCTCCTGTAGCAATCTCTAACCCTTGTCCAAATCTCTACAAGGTGCCAGGACATAGCCTGGTACTGAAAATGAAACAGAAAAAGAACCTCAAAGTCGTGTGAAGCTGGACTCAACAGGGATGATCCACTCTGGTCACGCACCGCAGGACCAGAACATTCTCTGGACTAGAACATTCTCTGGAGGCTTTAGGTTCGGACCCCCCGTACTATAGCTCCCCCCCCACCACCACACCACCACCACATCCCTAAATCTAAGAGGATCTGGGATTAGCCACTGCTTTTTTTTATCTGGACCTGATGATAACACTTCCTGCAGCTAATGCACCTATAGGGTTCATATTTTTTGCTCTTTTGAACCTCCCCTGGTGGTAACTCAATCACCTGGTCTGTTTTTGTAGAATGCAGCTTGTAGTTCTAAGAGTAGAGAGACAGATGGAGGATGTGCGCTGTGCATGTTTTGCATAATGAACTGTTATTGACTCAGTCTTGACTTAATTTACTTTATCACCCCCCCCACCCCCACCCCCACCCCTCATCTGTGAGTCTGGATGTCAGTGGTGGGTTCAACATCCTTGATAGACCAAACTCTGCTTTCTAAATATGCAGAATCATTCTGTTGATTGCATTTTATCACTTTGGTATTATAGGCTGTGGGTTTGTGTCTGGACATGCTTTGGTGTGTGTGTGTGTGTGTGTGTGTGTGTGTGTGTGTGTGTGTGTGTGTGTGTGTGTGTGTGTGTGTGTGTGTGTGTGTGTGTGTGTCCGTGTGTGTGTGTGTGTGTGTGTGTGTCTGTGTGTGTGTGTGTGTTTGTGTGTGTGTGTGTGTGTGTCCGTCCGGGGGTGGGTTATTGGCGGAGGAGGAGGGTAGGCTCTTAGATTAATAATGGAACGCTCAACTGCTTGCCAGATTCAATACTTTTTTAATCCATCTTCGATGACTCTTTACAAGATCACACTATCACCAACACCTTACATTGTGCGGTTTGAGATGGATGGTTTTGTAGCCAAAATGCTCCACGAAAATGCTGACTTTGAAAGTTAAAAAACCTCAGAACGTGAGCCTTCACTCCTGAGTGGGGGCAGTAATTGTTAAAAAGGGACTAAAGATCAATCAGTGAGGATTAGGAGAGAATGCAAGAATTTGATAATGGCGGTTCCTCCACCTTAAGCCCCTTCGCTCAGCTCTCCTTATAGACAGAGGGTTCCCTAGGCTAAACCCAAACAACAAAGGGGGATTTGACCACTTAAACAGGATTTGGCAACCTTAGTACACCTTTATTATGATCCTGAGCAAAACCCCTGTTTTGGGTTTACCGCATTGACAAAAAGTGGATAAAATCAAGATTCATCTGGATTTCAATCACAACAATCCAGATTTAGCCGTCTTCTAACCCGCATGTAATAATCTTGAACTCCATGAGGGTAAAACAGGTGAAATGGGCCTCACTTTTGAGAGAAAAAGTAACAATGTATTGTTCAATGTTCCAGAGTGTGATTTTCGGTGTGTGGATTACACTCTGTATTATGTAAGATGACTAGATTTGCTCCTGTCACCATGAAACGATAGAATGCAGAACACTAGGCTGCTCTGAAAAGGAGCGCCGTGTTTTTCCTTTGAGCTTGCATTATCGCTTTCATTTGTCAGACTCATCGTGTTCTTGCACCTTCTCACTTACTCTTCCTGCGCTTCATTTTTCCTGCTGTCCATCCTTTTCCGTTCTCTGTCAGTTTTGATGAGCTCCGCAAACAGTTCGGTCTCGTTACAGTGCCGTCAAATTCCCGGAGTTTCACCGTTTCCATGGCGTTGCTGCTTGGGTTGTATTTCATGATGCTCTGACAAATGCTCAGTAACATTTATTTGAAGGAAGGTGTCACATTATAGGCCGCAGAGATCAAGGGGATTGATGGAATGGAAAGTATCATGCATTTTTTCATCGTTTTACATTATTCGACTTTGATCATTTGTGTTTTTGATCATGTCGGTATGAAGCGTGACTCTCCTCCTGTGGTCTTGGATCGGCCACCGCACCTCAAATTCTGTTCTCGTTTGTAAGGAGAATATACTGGGATACAGAAGTCTGTACATTATAGCCTTGTTAAATGAATTTGTATCCTGTAAGGGCCTGTAAAAAATAAATATGTTCGCCACTCCTTTCATTTTCCAGTGACAAATAGTCTACAGCAGAGAATTTATCCTATCAATCGGGCTACTTTGTGTTATTTAAATTTCAAGACCTCCGTACCATAATAGGTAACTAACGGCAGAAATGAATGGTAATTGATTTGTATATAGGCAAAATGATGTGTTTTTTATAATCTAAATAATAAATATAACATTGCTCACAGTGAAGTAGTTGGTGATTATACAGAATATGTTATACATTCACTGAGCTCTTTATTAGGAACACTATACTTATACTGGGTCAGGCCTCGCTTTGCTCTTAAAAGAGCCTCAATTCTTCTTCGCAGGAGGCACAAGATGTTGGAAACATTCCTTTGAGATTCTGGTCCATGTTGACATCTCCCATTCTATCACATCTCAAAAGTGTTCTATTGGATTCAGTTCTGGTGACTGGGAAGGCCGCTGAAGAACATTGAACTCATTGTCATGTCTATGAAACCAGTTTGAGACGACTTTAGCTTTGTGACATGGTGCATTATCATGCTGGAAGTAGCCCTGTGGCATTCAAGCGTTGATTGATTGGTATTAACAGGCCCAAACTGAGCTAAGAACAAATTGGAACCCGACGTGGTCTTCTGCTGTTGTAGCCCATCTGCCTCAAGGTTCCACGTGTTGTGCATTCTGAGACATTTTTCTGTTCACACAATTGTACAGAGTGGTTATCTGAGTCACGTAGCCTTTCTGTCAGCTTTAACCAGTCTGGCCATTCTCCGTTGGCCTCCCTGATCAACAAGGCGTTTCCATCCACAGAACTGCTGCTCATTGGATGGGTTTTGTTTTTCGCAGCATTCTGAGTAACTCTAGAGACTGTTGTGCATGAAAATCCCAGGAAATCAGCAGTTACAGATCAAGCCAGCCCGTCTGGCACCGACAGTCATGCCATGGTCCAAAACACTGAGATAACATTTTTTCCTCATTCTGATGGTTGATGTGAACATTAACTGAAACTGCTGACCTGTATCTGCATGATTTTATCCATTGCCCTGCTGCCACAAGATAGGCTGATTAGATATTTGTATGAATAAGTAGGCGTACAAGTGTTCCTAATAAAGTGCTCAACGAGTGTATATTAAAAATACATATATTTGGGATAATTACGTGAAACTCCATAGGTTTTTCTCATTCAAAACTACCAAACTCATTCCCAAATCCGTGATTGTACCAAGGCTGGTGCTTTGCATTACGTTAAACTGCAAAGTTCCTTTAACTATCCATTTAGAAAATCGGTCAACAGGTCTTTGAGCTTGTAAGACATCTTCACAAATGTGTGAAGGCACACAGTTGTACATTTAGTTGAATGTGTATATACAGTAAGCTAAGATAAATAAATGTGTTTGTGAAGATGTTTGATCAAATAACTTTAAATGATCCAATGTGTAAAAGGATAAAAGAATTTGCTGTTGTGCAGTACATTTTCTGATTAAGCAAACAAAATGTATGAACGTATAAAAACAGATTCAGATTGACGGTATTAGGAACAGACAAATTTGCAAGTTTCCAGCTGTAGTGATCTGTCGTCTGCTTCGGTCAGTGAGAGAAACAGATGCACACCAACACAAAACCTGTCTGCAAACATGTCTGAGCGAGGGAGTGGGCGGTGTGTTCCTGGAAAGTCATTTTGAACCGGTCGGCCTCAATCTAGTAGTAATTGAATGCAACATAGGCTCAGGACTATTCCAATATTATAGCTATGCATAGGACAGTTATTAATTATCAGCGACACTAACGTTGACTTAACACAGGATTTTAAGGATAAATAGTTAATATTTGATGTATTAACCATTTTGTGTATTAACCACGCAATTCTTGTTCAAAATCCGCATGGGGCTGTACTGTTGAGGTAAAATGGGAAGTGGGGAAGTAATAATGTCAACATATTAAACATGAGATCCACCGATTGATCAGCCGGTGACCAAGGACTGGTGAGCGACCGATCAGTGTCAGATATATCCGATTCTGTGCCAGTCAAATTGACACGCCGGATACTGTTCTCATGTACTGTAAAAATGCTCCGATACTCAAACCCTACAACTACCAACGTAGTTGTAACATAGTTGGGTAGTTGATGCTCAAAAAAGAGCAAATAATCAGTTTGCAAACACACACATGTATGTAGTCTACATACATGTATGTAGAACTGAGCGGTGAAGTATGATGATGAAGTGATCAACCAAGGATTATATTAGTTATACAGTATGGTTCGTGGCTATGGTTTTACCATCCATAATAGCATCCCAATCAAACATGGTTATTAACCGTAACAAGGGTCTAGATAGAGAAGGTGAGAAAGTGAATGAGGGAATAGTTACTGCCTACCATGAACTATGGCTAAGAGCCTAAATTATTCCCGTAATGTAATTCCACTGCTACAATCCTCTCCTACTTATGTGACGCATTCCAAAAAAATGATTTGCGACTCTCCAAACACTTCGAATTGTTCTACAGGCTCAAAAACTTAATTAGCTTGTTTTGATTCCACACACAACCTTTTAAAAGCACTTCCTCTTGTTGTGAGTGACCGAACACAAAGTAAATGTACTGTATTGTTCCCATTAAGCCATGGTAATATTGCGACGTTTCAGAGTATGTTGTGGCTCCTTAACTCCAGCGTTTTCAGATTCAGCAGGGGTCACATTTCCGGCAGCGTCAACATTCCCTACAGCACAGCGTTCGGTCCTGATGGTGAGCTGGTGCAGTGTCCTGCAACTGGAACCCTCCAAAGCTTCCGAGGTAGAGTCATTGTGGTCATCAGCCACGCCATGAAGAGCGCTGCCATGGTAAGAATGCAAACGCTAAGTTGATTTTAATGTTGAATAGAAATTCTCTGACATATGCTACCACTGCAACAATTTAATTGCAGTGAAAAAGCCCTAATTCCTGTCAAAAATGACTAATTTAGAGCCTATAATTTATTTTTTCTGTCGTGGCAAATGCTAGTGTATGCATTACACAGACTAACAAAGAAGCCATTGTTTGGAACCATTTCTTTCTTGCTTTAACAAAAATGGAAGAGGGCCACAAGATCACTGCCAATGATTGGTTTAATACATACATTATTAACAATAAATGATGCCAGTATGAGTCCCACATTGGCAACTTGGTACAGATATGCATATTGTTCTCCTGGATTTCAGGGAGGCTCAGCTAATTGTATCATTGTATCATTGTCATATTAACAATAAATGATGCCAGTATGAGTCCCACATTGGCAACTTGGTACAGATATGCATATTGTTCTCCTGGATTTCAGGGAGGCTCAGCTAATTGGTTTACTGCTACACACTTGAGTTCTTAAGGGGAGACAGCTATTCCACCACGACCGTTTGGCCTTTAACAAAGCTTTTTATATACCATGTGTACTTAATTTTAAAGTTTATTTTAAAATGCCCAACTCAACATGAAATTCCAGTCCAGTCACTAGATCACTTAGTTCATCAGACTTATATTATTATTTATAAGTCGTCAGAGGAGAAACAGTGTCATGAATCTTTGTGTTGGGGACATTTAAATGATAACATTCCTGAAAAGCCCTGTCTGGAATTAAAAAGGGTGTGTTTATTTTGAGTTTTGCATTATCAAAACTATTCGCACATTACATATTTGATCAGAAAAGTAATTAGAAACCTATAAATGCCTCAATTGAAACAATAATTACTCTAAAGTACTCTAATGTAGACTGAAAATATGTGACCGACCACAGACTTTAGGTACGTTTAGTAGCTTTTGACTTTTTTGTGCTTTTTTTGCATCATTTGAAAGTGAAGAATCAGAGCTTCAAAACAAGGTGTCACTTGTGCAAAACAAGCAAATATTTTTAAAGCTATGACTTGTTAATGACAAGGGTGTGGCAAACTGTGATTCTGAGATAATCACCTCCAAAGTTTTCCCCACACTTGGCTTCATTCAGCCAGCTCTCAGAATGTAAATGGTTGGAGGACCAACACAGCCGCATGACCACTTGAAATCCTGCTGAATGGGGACTTGACACCCTGCTGAATGGGGGGGACTTGACACCCTGCTGAATGGGGATATCTCTGCATTGTTCTTGTGTTTTGAGCGAATGTTGAACAGCGTCATCGACACACAACATCTTTTGTTTTTAAAAAGGCTTTTATTTAACAATGAGAAGCTACATGTTTTATAAAAGTGGAATTATTTAGGAGTTAAAAAGTGCAGACATCACAACAAAATGTAGAGTCAATCAATAATATGAGTCTCTGTATATCAGCCTTGGTGTGTCATTTAATCTATAAATGTGCGTATGCCAAATGTCTTCAAAATTCATGGAGTCATTATGTGGGCTAACCCCAACCCTTCCCCACCTACACTCTGCCTGTTTGGGGCCTCTTTTCATTTTCTTTTTGCCCCTGGCTGCATTAGCAGGTAAACTTGAGAATCGTGTCCTTACTACTTGTTCATAATCTGCATCACCAACCTCAACGGACTTCATCATGTCATCAACTTCCTCCGTTGTAACAACAACGGGCGTATCGTAAGTCTCCTCTGGTGGTTCTTGAAAATATTCAGTTTCATCGTCACTTTCAGGTGAAATTCGCTGTTTGACTTGTTCTCCAAGTCCGGGATAATGCCGTTATCAGATTCAGCATCGCTCTCGTTCTCGGTGTCACTGTCGGAAAACTGACTATCATTGCAGAATTTTTTATTGTTTTATTTTTTTTAACCTGTGCTGTCAGCATGCTGGGCATTCAACACAGAGTATTTGTATGCCATTTGCATCCAGGACAGAGTTAGCCTGCAAAAGGAGTTCAAGTTCTCCACCTGCAATGCAACTCTTTATTAATTCTTAAATCATCAAGAACTGCTGCAATAACTCTGTCCTGTGGATGCCCTGTAGAATGACAAGAGCACAGTTTTGGTTATGGAGAGCCACCACCAACCCCCCTCTTTGGAGAACTATTCATCGTGTTTGGATCTACACGGTGAGACAAATAAATATAGAAACAAACAACATTTTCACAAAAACATGAACATTGGATGACAACATGTATTGAAAAACTGAATTTATGTCCAGTTAGGTCCAGGAAAACTGGAACTACAACTGCTCCCGTGGCCTCTTCCTGTCAAAGTTATGGCGGTAAATAAGGGAGGAAAGGAGGGGAAAGCACCCCCGGTTGCTGGGGTGCACTCCAAGCAGGGGTGTGTGAGTGCATGTGTGCCTGCGTGCGTGGGTGTCCATCGGTGAGTGTACATGACTTATCCCCATTGGTACTGGTGTAGAAGGTCGGTATTATGTTGCGGCGCCTCCAGGCAGCGCAAGGGGCCCCGAAGCCCCCCTAACTCCACGGCCCCGCGGACAACCCCCAGCTGCAGTAGCTCCCCGGGTACCCCGCCCTTGGGGCCACGGAAGACCCCGGGGCCCCCAGAGTAGCCAGAGGGCCGTGGAGCAATTCCGGCGCTCAGCCCAAGGAGCATGACCAAGTCCCAGGGAGCACGAGGAGGCACTGCGCCCCAGGGGCGCACAAATACAACCAACCCCCGGGCGCAGGCACAAGACGCAGCCGCCGGCACAGAACCCGGGCCACGGGCACAAGGCACGGACCGCGGGCCCGGATCACGGCCCCACGGTGACAGACCGGCAAGACACCCACGCCCCGGACAGGGGGGGTGGGGGGCTCGCCCACCGCAGCTGACCAGGCGCCCCGCCCGACGTGAGTGCCAAGTGACCATACATGTAGAAGCAAGTGCCCAACGTGGGGCACCTCGATGTTACACTCCCCGGTGATGCGGTGATATTCAGGCCCTCCGCCACCCCCAGCACCCGGGGCGCCCGCCGCAGAGAAGCCCCGCCGAAGATGCAAAAGGCCAACAGCCGCCCCCCACACCCCAACCCACACCCCCAACGACAGGCAGTCCCCCCAGGGACCCCAGAAGGCACCCAGCGGTGCTCTCCGCAGCACATCACAAGCCAAGCCACCAGGCGCAAGCTGTCAGGACTCCAGCCAGGCCGGGAGGAGGGGGCCACCCAACCGCCTCCCGGCCAACCACGCCCCCACACCGACCCGCCAGCAACCGGCCACCCCGGAAAACCCCAGTGCTCAATGTGTGCTGTTGGTAACTACAGTTAAAATTGCGGGGCTGGGGGTGCGAGTCCTTCAGGCAAGTCGAACCCAAATCACTCGCACCCCTCCTGTCTCGCAGACCCTGGTTCGATGGAGTGTTGTTCAGAGTAGGATTGGTGTGCCAATACGTTTGTGTTCGAAGCTAATGTGAGTGGGATTAAAATTATCATTGCAAAAAATTAAGTCCAGTAGGCACTGCTTAAACTAACTTGGATCTATCGAACTGGTCAGATTAAGGTCTGCAATATGATTCAGATCTTCCGCCGCCCACTTCTCGTAATCCATAACAACACGGAGATGAAAGTTTTCACAGACAAGTGAAAGTGTTTACGGAAGTGATGTCAGCATGACTTCTTTGGTGGTATACGTTGGCATACGCCCCCTCCACAATTATTTCTGTGTGTGTGTGTGTGTGTGTGTGTAAAAGTAGTAAGATTTAAAGGTTGAACTCTATAAAAACAGTTCCACATTGTGACTTCCCATCACATAGAATATGGAGGAATGATCTTCACTTGTCCCACCACAACGGCCCTTTTCAATGCCAGGCTCCCTTGGGCATACTTTTCACCAGTGGACCGATACCCCCACGACCCATCTGTCGTTACTCAGATGGGTTACCCTGTTGATGATTATGAGGAGGCGGGTTCACTTGGAGTGTCAATCATCTCCCTGGCGCCAGAGGTTGCCTTGCCCCCAGTCCAACTGTTCCGTGATCAACTTACCAGGGCTTAGTCACTCAGCATCGGCATCCCCCTCCATCGAGGCGCCTGCCAAAATGGTGGTGGAGGTCTGCGAAACCACATCTGCAGCCAGGCGGGATATCCTCTGCCCGCAGCCCCACAATCATGCGGAAGACTGCCAGCACCAGCGACTGCTGGTGAGCAGCCGGACGCGCTCCTCACTCCAGACCAGTGGGTGCTGGGAGAGCCTCTCACCGTTTGGCTCCCATTTGGTCCAATACACCTGTAGTAAATAAAAGCAAAGATGTGAAAAATGTTATATTTTCAACAAAGAGCAATCATATGATACCCCCTCCCATCCACCCTGCCTCTCTCGAGCCACTCTGTAGATACAGACTTCAGGCAACGGCCCAGGTTTGCCACCATCTTGCCTTCAGTTCTTCCTACCAAGAGGATGAGATTGGAAATCCTTGATTTAGCTGCAGATAAGCCATCCGGTGTGTCAAGCTCGCGGATTCTGAGGGGCAGCTTACTGCTTGTCTCGTTACTAGAAAAAGCGCCAATGACATTACCGCCGACAACGTGATTTGCAGAGCTACTTCGGCCAGTTCTCCATGTTTGGCTGCCCCACTAGACCAAACCAGGGCTACCCACTCGTGCCACATCGGCAGGTCCCCAACCGGCATTTCTATGCTGATTCCTGCGGGGGGGTTTCTAGCACTGAGATCCTGGCAGTTTATAGATGAGAACCACAGAGACTCTACGCAGGTCCCGCAGACAAGAATCTCTGCAGATAGCCACGCCCCCCACTCTCCCATCTGAGCAAAATGAGAACCGCGTTATATAAATATCAATGCTGTTCTCACTTACGTCCTCAGTCACCAGGTGAGCCCCCTCGCCCCTCGCCTGTCTGCTGCGATGAGGGCAGATCAAAGGTACACTGAGTTTATGGGTAACGTCCCCCACTTGAAGGCGTGCTCCGTCTCCCTATACTACCCAGAATGGCATCTCAGGTGCTCACTACCTCTATGGCTAGACAGATCACTGAGACGGGGTTACACATGCAGTTTTGTGATAACCCTAACCCTCAGGAGCACACGTCCGCATCTTGGTTTCCAGAGCTGGTCCGGTCACTGGCGGGGGAAATTTTCAGATCGCGAGCTGAAAGTCCTGTCGGACGAGGTGCAGAGGCATTCCTCAAAACTTCAGCCAAGGAATTTAAACGTGACAGAGAGAAACCGTAGTTGGGCTTTAATATCCCAGTCTGTCAGTGCTGTTGGTGATTTCAAACGCACACCTTCAGACTGTAAAAGAAGATGGCAAAATTTGAAGTGGAGGACAACAGAATAAATTTCACACAATGCCTCACAAGCTTGTCAAATGGGACACCCCTTATACATGCACTTCAGTTACCACCAACCCTCTGAAGACGCTAATTTTCACTCTAACTCTGTGTGGCTATTAGCGCTGGTGTCTGTGAATTGGACTTTTTTTGCAATGAGGCTCATTTGCATAGAAACGGGCCAATTTTCCAAATGTATGCATATTACTTAATTTTAATGCCAGCAGAGCACCAAGACGCCATTTGCTTGGCAGGACAGTTAGAGGTGCATTTCACCCTTTGCGGGTGCTTTGAGAATTTGTGTTATTTATGCAGGTTTGGCAGCCGCAAAAGCCGTGCAATCCTTTTGTTAATTCTCCCCTCAGTTCACTGGGAAGTGGAGGTCTTTCGAATGCTTGTTCAAAGAAGGGTGGGCACTTTGGTCCGATTGACACTATCCCTTTAAAAAAGCTGTCTGTCAAAACAGTGCTTCTGCTTGCGCTGACATCTGGTAAACGCGTGAGGGAACTGGCCGCCTTGTCTGTGCGCCCTAGCTGCGGTTTTATGAATGCCGATCTGAGTAAAGCGTAGAAACCTAAACCGGCTTTTATACCCAAGAACCTCAGGAGCTCCTGTCACGCAAGGAACATTACTTGCTGCTAACTGCTTGACTCTTTCTACCCGACATGGCACGCTATCGATGAGGACAAACATCTCCGATTCTTATGCCCTATTCGTGCTGTGAATACACATGTCCGGCACACAACAGCTATGAGGAGCACAACTCAGCTGTTTGTTTCCCACAGCGGGGGGACTTTGGGAACGTTTCAAAAAGACTTTCTCTTTGGTTATGTGATGGCATCACACAAGCCTACATGGAAACGGTCCAGTTTTGCCACCTGGCATCAAGGCTCTCTCTACTCGCGAAGTAGCAGCATTCACTGCCCTGTATGGAGGTGTGTCAGTGGAGGACATTTGCATGGCAGCGTCATGGGCGTCAACATGTCCCTTTGTCAGATTTTATCTACTGGATGTATCTGGAGGATCCCTGTCCTCCTCTGTGCTCTGCACAGCGTCCCTACTTTAGCCCCTGCATTATGCGGATAAGTCTGTGTGAACTGCTTATCCAATATGGAAATGAGGATGGAGAGTCCCAGCTCATGATTGGTTGAACCGCCGGCCCGGCTACATCACTGACCTGCTTATCGGCATATGCAAATGAGGACGGACAGTCCCAGCGCATGATTGGTTTAACTGCCAGTCCAGATAAATGACAGACTTTCCCTGTTGAGGTGAGTCATGATGCTATTTCTGACAAGCAGAATACCACCTATGAATATAATGCCGTTACCACTGCTCTGTTATACCTAAGAATATATTATGCCTATAGGTTGGTCAGTTATACCGGCAGAGCTATTGCCTTGTCTCTTGACAGCAGGGCGTGGACTAAACTGGCTTCGCCTTATGCCAGTAAGGACTTACGGAGCTAGACGGCAGAAGATATGTGAAATAGAACGATAGTTAGCATGCTTTAACTCAAAGTTCTATGATCATAGGCAAAGACTCCAGTTTTTTCCTTCCCTGCTGTCTTCCTAGGGTCCCTGAAGATCCCCGGGGAGCAGAACAGCAGGCACACAACCCTTTTATAGTGGCAGGCCATAACTGATGGGTACATTCAAATTCAAATTTCTTCACCAAGGCACGCATGCATGCATGGGAAGCCAATAAGGACGAAGCTAGAGGGCTTCGCCTATGATCATAGAGCTTGAGTTAGAGTAAGCTAGCTATCGATGTTTCCCAGTATTTTCTCAGTTTTTGGGTGAGATTATCCACCAAATGTGGATGCAAATGCACAAACAAAATATTTAACACCTTGTCTGTGAGCAAGAAGTGGTTCCCGCAATAATAACCACATAAAAGCATACAACGTGACAGATCAAAGGGTATTGTCCTGCTTTGAATTTGTTTATATTTGAATGTGTGGGCTTTCAGTATTTTTGGTATGTCCTAAATTATCTCCTTTGTCAGCAAAAAAAGAAAGGAATTTTCATTAAAACTCTCTGCTATTTCTACACTGCAAGAGATAACTTATTCATTTTAGAGCAATATTAGTAACTGCTGTAGCCAGAATTAGAACAAGAAATATGTGAAAAGCTGTGAGGATTCCTCCCTTTGAAATCTGGTCTCATTTGATGTGTGTGTGTGTGTGTGTGTGTGGGTGTGTGCGTGTGTGTGTGTGGGTGTGTGTGTGTGTGTGTGTGTG
Source organism: Zeus faber (assembly GCF_960531495.2). Taxonomy (NCBI): domain Eukaryota; kingdom Metazoa; phylum Chordata; class Actinopteri; order Zeiformes; family Zeidae; genus Zeus; species Zeus faber. The sequence goes on from NC_137191.1 coordinate 19,389,313, forward strand.
TGTGTGTGTGTGTGTGTGTATTTTATTACTATTATTTTTGTTTTGTTGTAATTTTTGTTATTCATGATGGTTGGGCAACATTTACTATTATATATATTTCTCTGAGTACACCAGAGTACTTTTTTTTAAAGGCATTCAAAATTATGTTTTATGTGTCTTATTGTATTCAGTAGGCCATTGTTGAGGATGTAATGAAGCCATGTTTTGATCAGAAAAGATTAAAGGTACGTTTCACACATCTTTTATTTTTATTTCATTTATTCTGAGTTATGAATGACGTCCTGAATCAAAGGTCGGTCTTGAACGGTCTTGTTCAAGGATTGTTTGTTCGCTGCCAGTAGAGTTTCTCTGCTTCAGCTACGCATCGTCAACTAATGAAGCTAATGAAGCCTGGTGGGAAATATTTAAGTATAAACAATCTGAAGTTATTCAATATGCAAAAACATATTTTTCGTTTGATTTACATTTATGGCTGTCGGATGATAAGAGTATTTCTTCAATTACCAGTGGATTTGACTCCTGCAACTTTTGTCACAATCTTCCAAAACCTGTGGGCCTGCCAGGGAAGGGTTTTACTCAACCATTCTAGTATTGGGTGCTTCTTCACTCAGAATGTCATGTCTTTTAAAGAAAACTAACAAATAATAAAGATATTTTTCAATAAAGTTCTATTCCACATTGCATTTTTTCCTAGCCTATCCTAACCTATCCATTCGTATCACATATAAATGTTCCGAAGGGTATTTCTCATTAGGTGTAAAAGTAAACTGCATAGTTTACACCTTGCATTACCAACTATACAATGTCACTTAATTTGCAAAGAAGAGTGACAGCCCATAAATCTCAATAGCAGTTCTCTGCACTCCCGACACCAAGTGGGGCCTAAAAAAGATACAGATGGTGACCATGCGTACTTTCAACGTTGACCCGCTGGACAGATAAGCGATGGCCCAAGACAGATATGCAGGTAATGAGACAGTGTGCCTAACATACAGAATACAGACATATTTGTCAATTTATGTAACAGGAGTTAGTCAAGCTCAAGGCCAAGCAGTGGTTTGTGAATGAATTATGATGCACATATTTTGATGGTATTGTCCCATTTAGATTGTTGCCGGTGGAGGATTTCTAAAACCGTGTTTAAGATCAGTTTTCAAGCCTCGCACTTAAACACTATTGCGTGGTTTTTTGATAATGATAATCCCTTTTTGGGAATGGTGTATTATTTAGAGTCATCCAGGAAAATAAAAAGTCAGTGGTGGAAGACTATCTGTTAGAGTATCAATACCGCAACATTTTTCTTTGCAGTGGTTGAGCCTGAAAGGTTTTGGAGAAACCACAAAGATGCATACATCTGTCTCCCTCTCCCTGCCCACCTTAGAGAGAGAAAAACAAGAGAAATACATGAAGGCTACGGAGTTCCTGGATCCCTTTTTTTTCTGCTGCCAATCCAGTGTGAAACATTTGCACTGGACTCGGCATGAAAGATTTGGTCTCGTGAAAATCGCAGCCATTTACTTTGACCTAAGCATTTAATATGCCGCATTGAATGGATGGAGGTTTACTGTTAACACACAGACATTAAAAGGACATTCTCTCCTCTTGAGGTTTAGCAGGACATGGATGTTACATTACCCTAATGTGAGAGATAGTAGCTCTGATGCTGTGAAGCTAGATATTTGCTAAAGGCATCTTGATGTCAAGACCAGACTTGGTTTTTGGGCTGTATTGAATCTCACACTGGCAGTGGACCCTTCCATCCGTCTCCTTTCAAGACATGGTATTTGAAAATTTGGTTTTGATTTGCTGAAACCTTTGCTTTCCACAGTGTGGGGATGATGAGGGACAAATGTTGAAGTTTGTGCACAATAAAACATTTAAATAGAACAAACATCAATATATAATAAAGGTGGGCAGGGAGAGGGAGAGAAAAATAAGAGAAATACATGAAGGTTATGGAGTTCCTGGCCCCCTTGCATGCAATACTTTTGTTTTCGGCTGCGAATCCAGTGTAAAACATCTGCACTGGACTCGCCTTGAGAGATTTTGTCTCATGTGAAAATTGCACCCATTTACTTTGGGCTTTTGGACAAAACAGTAAAGAAGATGGCTTCTGTACGATATGTCATTGCAAAACTGTTTTTTTTTTTCCTCTCTTTTTTTCCTGAATTCATTTAAGTAAAAATGAGGCCGTAGTCGCCCTAGAGGCTCGGTAGAGGCTCAGCGGGAAAAGCCTTTCTTCTTTCTATAGAACTTTCCTATTGAACTGTCAACACCTCTTACCCTGTTCCTTTAGTCTCATTTGCTCAAAGACATTAAGCATTGATAGTTTTCTTGTTTCCAGGGAACTGAATACTTCATTGGGGGATACATAGAGTGGCTTCAAAAGGATTGAGACCCCTTTACTTTTTGGAGACTTGTGTTGCAGATGTAATTTTAAATGGATGAAATTCCCATTTTTGCCCATCAATCTACACTCAATAACCAACAATGACAAAGTGAAAACATGTTTTTAGAATATTTTGCAAATTTATTAAAATTTAAAAACTTAAATCTGTCATTTACATAAGTATTCAGACCCTTTGCTGTGGCACTCAAAATGGTGGTCGGGTGCATCCTGTTTGCTTTAATTATCCTTAAGATGTCTCGATAACTTGATTGTCCACCTTTTGCAAATTGAATTGATCGGATATTGGTTTAGAAAGGCACACACCTGTGCATATAAGGTCCCATAATTCACACTGCATGTTCAAGTCCAAGGAACTCTTTGTCGACCTTGTTAGGAGGTGTGCTGAGTGAACCCAGGTGCAGAGAACAAGGCAGAGGCGAGGTGGCAAAAATAGAGGTTTTAGTCAAAACAAGTACAAAACTGGGCAAAAACAAATAAGAAGTCTCGGGAGCTTGGGACAAGAGCGTTGTCATGAGGTTAGACAAACTCAAGACTGAGCGCCCGAGGACACAAACGACAGGGTCTAAATAGGGACGACCAAACGAGACACAGGTGAAACATATCATCTAATGAGGCAGGGTAATCAGGAACAGAAATAGGTGAAGCAGAGCAACCTTGAAAAGGCAGTACTGGCGGCATCTAGTGGCTGATGCTGGTAGGACCGGGGCGAACCCTGACAGGACCCCCCCGTCTAGGAACGGCCAGGGAGTGTCGGGTGGCGACGGCGGAAATCCTGGATCAGAGAGGGGTCCAGGATATCCCGGGCCGGAACCCAGGAGCGCTCCTCCGGCCCGTAACCCTCCCAGTCCACCAGGTATTGCAGGGCCCTGCGGACCCGGCGGGAGTCCAGGAGCCGGCGGACCGTGTAGGCGGGCTGACCGTCGATGATGCGAGGCGCCGGAGGAGGCCTCGTGGTGGGCGCCAAGGTGCTGGTGACCACCGGTCGGAGCCGCGACACGTGGAAGGTGGGGTTTATCCTCATCGACCTGGGGAGCAGAAGACGGTATGCGGCAGGATTGACCCGCCGCACGATCTTGAAGGGCCCAACATACCGTGGCGCAAGCTTGCGTGATTCCACCCGTAATGGAAGGTCCCTGGTGGACAGCCAGACCCTCTGGCCCGGACGGAGCATAGGCGCTGGTCTGCGCCGTCGGTTGGCCTGGATCTGCTGCTGCCGGGATGTCCTCAGCAGGGCCTGACGAGCCCTCTGCCAGGTCCGTCGGCACCGCTGGACGAACCGCTGGGCTAACGGCACTCCCACCTCCGCCTCCTGCTCCTGAAACAGAGGAGGTACGTACCCAAACTGGCACTCAAACGGGGACATGCCAGTGGAAGAGCAGCGCAGAGTGTTGTGAGCGTATTCCACCCAAACTAGATGGTCGCTCCAGGAGGCAGGGTTGGAGGACACGAGGCACCTCAGTGTTGTCTCCAGGTCCTGGTTGACCCGCTCAGTCTGGCCATTGGATTGCGGGTGGAAACCGGAGGACAGGCTGACGGAGGCGCCGAGGAGCTGGTGGAATGCTTTCCAGAACCGGGATGCAAACTGCGGACCGCGGTCTGACACCACGTCAAGGGGCAGGCCGAACACCCTGAAAACGTGCTGCACCATGAGCTCAGCAGTCTCCAGAGCTGAGGGGAGCTTGGGCAGAGGAATAAAACGGCAAGCCTTGGAGAACCGGTCTACAACGACAAAGATGACAGTGTGGCCCCGAGACGGTGGAAGGCCGGTGATGAAGTCCACTGAGAGGTGTGACCAGGGCCGACTGGGGATGGGAAGGGGATGCAGCAGCCCCATGGGACGTGACCGGGGGTTCTTGTTCTGGGTGCAGATGGTGCAGGCAGCGACGAAGGACCGGACGTCCTGCTCCATGGTAGGCCACCAGAAACGCCTGCGGAGGAACTCGAGGGTCCTGGAGATCCCCGGGTGGCCAGTGAGGCGGGATGAATGCCCCCATTGCAGGACTTGTGATCGGACAGCCTTCGGGACAAACAGGTGACCCGGGGGCCCGTTGCCGGGATCCGCCTCCCTCCTTTGGGCCTGCCGGACCTGCGTCTCGATTCCCCAGCGGACCGGAGCCAAGATGCAGGAGCTCTGGAGAATGGGCTCGGGGAGTTCAACCAGCTCAGGAGGGTCAAACTGTCTGGAGAGAGCATCGGGCTTGAGGTTCTTGGACCCGGGACGATACGACAGGATGAAGTTGAACCGATTGAAGAACAAGGCCCATCGGGCTTGACGGGAGTTGAGGCGTTTGGCCTCCTGAATGTATGTCAGGTTCTTGTGGTCGGTCCAGACGACAAATGGGTGTTGGGCCCCCTCCAGCCAGTGCCGCCACTCCTCCAACGCCAGTTTGACTGCCAGTAGCTCCCGGTTCCCTATGTCATAGTTCCGTTCCGCTGGGGTGAGGCGACGGGAGAAGAAAGCACATGGATGGAGCTTCCTGTCGTGAGTCCTTTGGGACAAAACGGCCCCCACTCCCACATCGGAAGCATCCACCTCCACCACGAAGGGTAGGGTAGGCTCTGGTGTGGCCAGGACAGGGGCAGCGGTGAACCGCATCTTGAGAGCCCTGAACGCCCCCTCAGCCTCCGCAGTCCAGGCGAAGCGGGCTGTGGATGTCCTAGTGAGGGCGGTGAGGGGAGCTGCCACCGTGCTAAAACCCCGAATGAATCGCCTGTAAAAATTGGCAAACCCGAGGAAGCGCTGCACCTGTTTGACCGAGGTGGGTGGTGGCCAGTCCCGGACGGCCTCGGTCTTGGCAGGATCCATCTGGACGTGACCCTCGGTGATGACGAACCCCAGGAACTGAACGGTGGTGGCGTGGAACTCACTCTTCTCCAGCTTCACATAGAGGCCATTGGCGAGCAGGCGGTGAAGGACCTGTCTCACATGCTGTATGTGTTCGGGAAGGGTCCTGGAGAAGATGAGGATGTCATCGATGTAGACGAACACGGAGCGATTGAGAAACTCACGGAGGACGTCGTTTACAAAGGCCTGGAAGACAGCGGGAGCATTGGCCAATCCAAAAGGCATGACCAGGTATTCATAATGGCCGGTAGGTGTGTTGAAGGCGGTCTTCCACTCATCCCCCTCGCGGACGCGGACGAGATTGTATGCGTTTCGAAGATCGAGTTTGGTGAAGATGGTGGCGCCTTGCAGTTGCTCGAAAGATGTGGACATGAGAGGAAGGGGGTAGCGATTCTTGACCGTGATCTTGTTCAGACCACGGTAATCAATGCAGGGACGCAGGCCGCCATCCTTCTTACCCACGAAGAAAAACCCTGCGCCCGCCGGGGGGGTAGAAGGGCGGATGAAACCTGAGGTGAGGGCCCCCCGGATGTACTCCTCCATGGCTGTAGTCTCAGGGGCAGAGAGAGAGAAGAGACGTCCTCGAGGAGGGCAGGTGCCAGGCAGAAGGTCGATGGCGCAGTCATAGGACCGATGGGGAGGAAGCGTGGTGGCCCGTCTCTTGCTGAAGACCTCCCTCAGATCGGCATACTCGTGGGGCACTCGTGAAAACTCGGGATGGATGGGACCTTGAATACGGACTGGAGCCAGGACACGGACAGGAACTCCGGAGTGGGCAGGGGCTTGTCAAGGGGCCCGAGCTTGGACACGGACTGGAGACTCGAGAGGGTGAGAAGACGGACTAGAACGAAGACAGGTGGTGTGGCAGGCAGGGCCCCATTCGGTGAGACACCCGGAGGCCCAGTCCAGATGTGGGTTGTGACGGGCTAGCCATGGGTAGCCCAGGACCAGTGGAAACTCAGGGGAGTGGATGAGGTGGAGCTGGATTACCTCTGAATGTTTTCCCTCCAGTGACAGCCAAAGGGGGGCGGTCCGATGGCACACGCTACCGGACCCCAGTGGTCTTCCATCCAGGGCTGTCACCGTGAGAGGATGCTCTAGAGGTGCCAGAGGGAGCTTTAGGGCCTTTGCTAGCCCTACATCCAGGAAGCTTCCTGCAGCGCCGGAATCCACCATAGCTTGGAGGGAGTGATGTTGATCTCCCCAGGCGAGGGAGGCAGCCAGCAGGACCCTGGTCGCCTCGAGCTCGGGAGAGAAGGTTGGCCTCGTCGCAGTTCTCCCTACCCTGGACGAGAGTTGGCTTTTCCCGAGAGCTCAGGGCAGGAAGAACGGAAATGCCCCGGGATCCCACAGTACAGGCAGCAGCGCTCTCTCATCCGCCGGTCACGTTCGGACCGAGAGAGCCGTGTGCTGCCTACTTGCATCGGCTCCTCCCTTGATGCTGGAGGCGAGCTCGGGATAGCCAGGAGATGCTCGGGAGGCCTCGTCCCCAGAGCCGCTCTGCGCGCTAGTGTTGGTGAAGCGGGGAAATCGCGTTCCCTTTGTCTCTCCCGGAGGCGGTTGTCCACCCGAATCGCTGCATCGATGAGCGTGTCCAGGTCCTCCTGCGCCTCCCGGGATGCCAGCTCGTCCTTGACCCCCTCATTGAGGCCCCCCTGGAAGGCCGCGATGAGTGCCTCGCTGTTCCATCCAGACGCCACGGCGAGGGTGCGGAATGCGATGGCGTAGTCCGCCACGCTCTGTCCCCCCTGGCGGAGCCGGAGTAGCCGTGTCGACGCCTCCCTCCCACTGACTGAGTGGTCGAACACTCGGCGCATCTCCCCGGCAAAAGCCTGGTAGCTGGAGCAGGCCGGGGTTTGCCGATTCCAGATGGCTGTGGCCCAGGAGAGTGCTTTGCCGGTGAGTAGCGTGACCACGTATGCCACCTGTGAGCGCTGGGTGGGGAACTGTGACGGCTGGAGCTCGAAAGCCAGGGAGCATTGTGTCAGAAAGCCACGACAGCCCCCTGGGTTACCGTCGTACCTCGCTGGCGCCGGCAGTCGTGGTTCGCGGTGCTCTGGAGGACGCGGGTCCATGGGAGGCAGCGCTGGCGCAGGGCCCATAGGTGGAGCCGGTGCCTGGCTCTGTTGGACGGCCTGGGCGAGCGACTGCAGGTTTTCCAGGACCTGTTGGAGAACCCGCTCGTGTCGGCCAATCGCAGCCCCCTGGTGCGTCAAGGCCACCCGCAGGCTTTCCACCTCTGGAGGCTGGCTCTCTGCTGGGTCCATGTCATGGCTCAGTCTTGCTGTTAGGAGGTGTGCTGAGTGAACCCAGGTGCAGAGAACAAGGCAGAGGCGAGGTGGCAAAAATAGAGGTTTTACTCAAAACAAGTACAAAACTGGGCAAAAACAAATAAGAAGTCTCGGGAGCTTGGGACAAGAGCGTTGTCATGAGGTTAGACAAACTCAAGACTGAGCGCCCGAGGACACAAACGACAGGGTCTAAATAGGGACGACCAAACGAGACACAGGTGAAACATATCATCTAATGAGGCAGGGTAATCAGGAACAGAAATAGGTGAAGCAGAGCAACCTTGAAAAGGCAGTACTGGCGGCATCTAGTGGCTGATGCTGGTAGGACCCGGGCGAACCCTGACAGACCTTCATGATGAAATGGCAAGGCATAGATCAGGGCAAGGGTATAAAACCATTTCCAAAGCTTTGAGTGTTCCCAGGAGCACAGTGGCCTCAATAATTGTGAAATGGAGAAGTTTGAAACCACCAGGACTCTTTCTCGACCTGGGCATCCAGCCAAACTGAATAACCAAGCAAGAAGAGCCTTTGTCAGGGAGGTAACCAAGAACCCAACAGTCGCTCTAAGAGAGCTTTGGAAGTCCTCTGCAGAGATGGGAGAACCTGCAGGAAGGATGACCATCTCAGCAGCACTCCATCTATCAGGCCTTTATGTTGGAGTGGCTAGACGGAAGCCACTCTTGAGTAAAAGGCATGACAGCCCACTTGGAGTTTACCAAACAGTATTAAAAGGACTCTGAGAATATGAGGAAAAAGATTCTCTGGTCTCATGAGACAAAAAAATTACTATTTTGGGCAGAGCTGCAAGTACTTTATCTGGCAAATACCAGGTACTGCTCATTACCTGGCTAATACCATCCCTACAGTGAAGCATGAGGGTGGCAGCATCATGCCATTGGGGTGCTTCCCAGCGGCAGGGACAGGGAGACTGGTCAGAATTGAGGGAGGGATGAATGCGGCCAAATATATAGAGTTCCTCGAAGAAAACCTGCTCCAGAGCACACACAACCTCAGACTGGAGCGATGGTTCACCATTCTGCATGACAATGCCCCGAAGCATACACCCGGCGGTGGAGTGGCTTTGGGACAGTGCTTGAGTGGCCCAGCCAAAGCCCAGACTTAAACCCCATAGAACATCTGTGGAGAGACCTGATGGCAGTTCACAGACGCTTCCCATCAAATCTGAGGGAGCTTGAGAGGATCTGGCAGGCAGAATGGGATAAACTTCCCAAATCCAAGTGTGCAAAGCTTGTAGAGACTTACCTAAGAAGATTCAAAGCTGTAATTGCTACCAAAGGGCCTCAGTATGTTTCTCATTTTCATCCAAATTATGTGTGTGTTTGTGTGTGTTTCACATTTGATAGTTCCATTTCTTTGTAAACACGACAGCTACTCCTACATCCATCAGTTCCTATCAAAACAAGCAATCCTTAAGGTTAATTCATGAAATCAAATTCATTTTAGAGGTAGATCTTGTCCTATAATCAATGTGATTCATACTTCCACATACATTTATTCTATCCATGTATATTCATATAATTGGCTTATTTACTTAATAACTGCTGCACTAGTCTTCCAGTGCCCAGGATAAGAAAAGTGTGACCGTTTAAAAAAAAAAAAAAACAAGTACATGAAATTTTAATGCTGTGTGTCCTATTTTTTGCCAGTTTTGTTCCCAGTGAGTCATTAAAAAATGTTCATGTTGTTGTTGCGCCCCAAATCAACCTTCATCTTTATTGATTCACATTATAAAAACAAGCGTTTTGTATACCGCATCAAATGGAGGAGGTTTCCTCCTTACACACAGATATTAAAAGGACATTCTCTCCCCTCGAGGTTAAGCAGGACATGGATGTTACATTACCCTAATGTGAGAGATAGGAGCTGTGATGCTGTGAAGCCAGATATTTGCTAAAGGCATCTTGTTGTCACGACCAGACTTTTTTGGGCTGTATTGAATCTAACACTGGCAGTGGACCCTTCCCTCTGTTTCTTTTCAAGACATGGTATTTGAAAATTTGGTTTTGATTTGTTTAAACATTTGCTTTCCCCAGTGTGCGAATGATGAGGGAGAAATGTTGAGTTTTGGCACAATAAAAATTTTAAACAGAACAAACACATCAATCTATAATAAAGGTGGGCAGGGAGAGGGAGATAAAAATAAGAGAAAATACATGAAGGTTATGGAGTTCCTGGACCCCTTGCAATTTTTCTTTTTCTGCTGCGAATCCCGTGTGAAACATTTGCCCTGGACTCGGTGTTAAAGATTTTGTCTTGTGTGAAAATCGCAGCCATTTACTTTGGGCTTTTGGACAAAACAGTAAAGAAGGTGGCTTCTGCACTATGTCATTGCAAAACTGTTTTTTTCCCTCCCTTTGGCACCACTAGAAAAGGTCTGGGACAATTATTTTCACATATACTTTTTGATTTTGACCATGTTCCACATCAGGAATTGTCTTCTGGCAATTAAATTGAATGTTTTAAAATAGAATCCAAGCCTTGAAAATAGTTAGCAATTTAGATATAAGAGATGCTGGTATTATCGTATGGCCCATTGTGGACACATTCTATCATTCTACGTATGTGTTGCCTTTGTAGAGATATCTAACATAGCACAAAGAGTTCCCTGCACTTTGAAACATAAAAACCAGGGTTCCTCTGAGGGAAAACAGAAAAGTAATGTGGGAGAGAACTCAGGTTGTCTCTCAGGGTTAGTCTGGATGTCTCTTGGAGAAGTAGATTTACATTGAATGTTATAGCAATATTAGAAGAAAGTAAGGCATCGAGAAAGAACTTAAAATAAGACAGTCCTCAAGGAGTAAGTAGGTCCAAGCACCATGAGGTTTGGACTTGCTGTGTCATACTCTGAAAACTGCTCTCTCTGTTAAAACTACACAAGGATCTTAATAGAGCTGCCCGATGAAAGTCGACGAGTCGAATCATCAGGCAGAAACCCGTCAGTCGACTGAGATTCTTCAAGTCGAGCGGTTGTTTTTTTAAAAACAGGATAAAACAGATAGAAGCTTACAAATGCACAGAGATAACATTTCAATGGGGAATTATAAATAAGGGAAATCATAAATATATTTGTGAAATTTAATATGTGTGAATCAAACCTGGCTGTCCGTGCTCCCTGATAGTCATGCGCCCTGATTCCTCCAAATAAAACAACTAAAAACAGTGTGGGGACGGGGCACAGAGGAACGGGGCACAACTCGTAGGCTCATAAAGATTATTTTCTGCGTAAAGCGCATGGAGAGGGGGTGATTGGGGAGAGAATCACGGGGAAAGTGTCCCCATTGCACACAGTTTCATTCCATACCGTTCCATACGCATTCATTCCATTAGGTGACGTAAAATAATATAACATCTAAAATAATAACACACTGTTTTGGTGCGCTGGTCGCGGGCAGCCGGTCGCTGACAGCCGGTGGATGTCGCATCATTGGTACCATCGGAGAGGGAGACAGGTGCGCCCTGATTGCTCCCTTTCCGGTTTCGATTGCTCAGGTTTCGTTCCATATGCACTTGGTTCGTCCCATAAGAAACTAGGGATGGTGTCAAGACAAGAGCTCCCCTCCCATGTGTGTGGTGATGCGTGATTTCCCCTGTGCGATTGCTAGGATTGAGCAACAGGTGCAGAGCCACCCCCCGATCCAAGGCCCAATATACTAGACCCAACAACACAGGTGTGGCTGCTTAAATCGCACCACCCCCACACCGCAGTAAATTATCATTATATGAGTCAATATGTGTATGTAGTCTTTAATTTGTGCCATCTTAACACAGCTTTTCATGCTGTTTTTCTTTTTTCCTTTTTCGTTTTTTTTCTCCTCCAGTTTGCAACCTACCTGGCTAAAGTAAACTTCCCCCATGTCTGTATCCTGGATGGAGGGATCAACAAGATGAAGCTCACCGGACTCCTGACGGTTCCCTCCCCACAGATCTGATCCAGAGACCCAAGGCCACCAAACGTGAACAAAAGGGAAAAGAGCATAACCATGCATTTGGTATTGAGTTCTAATTCTGTCTACTGTGTCTGGAAAAACTGCAATATAAGACCTCCAGTAAATCCTGAATTTCAACCAACCACCCCAGAGTTCGATTAAGTGTTATCTTATGTAAATGTTTTCCGGATGAAGTCATTCAGTTCATTAAAGGTTGGTGATGTGTGGTCAAGACAAACTGCAGCCCCATATTAAAGCTTTTTTATCTGATGTAAATTACTATTAAGTTCTATTGTTGTCGTGTTTTATGCATCGATGTCTCGACACCCATGACGTCACCACTGTGGAACTACTCTGAGGTTACTCAATCTCCGTCTGAGAGATAATGTGAGCTTTGGTACGTTACAAAAGCTCACATTATCTCTCAGACGGATCAGATTCATCTGGACTTCTGCTTCATTGGGCTGGACAACCTAAATTTTCCGTATGGCCTAGTTAAGTGAGCATGAAGAACAAACTTGTTTGTCAATGAGGCTATTTCATGTATAGTTTTGGAATTTCCACTTTTTTCGATTAGATAAGACTTGATTACAATACCACTGCAACTTTATGTAGAGCAACAAAATGTTATTTGTTTGTTTTTAATAAAACCATGTCCAACTGAATGATGATCCAAGAATTATCACTCATTACGATCGATTTGGAGAAAATAATGGCTCTTTGAATTGATTCACTGGAAAAGTGTTGTAACCATCTATATGTTGAAAACATGGCATGGTGTCTGTAGCGGAATGATGCTATTGCCCTACCATGACTTTTTTTGTGGTAAAATATAAATTAATTAATTTTATTTCATTTAATTTTTTTTGGCTTTAGAAAGCCCACATTAACCCATCAGCATAACAAAACCATCATATTGTGTTTGGATTTGCCACTTCTGAGTGATGGCACACAGGCCTGAAATATTACAGATATCGGAAAGAGATCTTTAGTGAAAAAAAAAATAATAATCACTAGTGTTCCTAAGAGTCAAAGGGGAATATAAGGGAAGCCTTTCAAAAAATGGAATCAATCTCTCATTTGACTGATGGATGGTTAAAAATGTGGTTTCATGAGAGTAATGTTAGTTGACACAATATCTGTTGACGTTCGTATTTGAAGCTTACAAGGTGGAACATGGGTAAGGCAGCCTGTAAGCTGCATTTATAAAAGGAAGGACGGCCACTGGAGCTTCACTTCAGGATTTTTCTGTCCTATAGACCAAGGTGTGGCAGTTTCCCTGCCACACACTACCCAAGTGGCTTTTCCAGGGTTCCCATTCCTAACATAACAAAAGACCGTACTCTAAAGCAGGGACAAAAGGATAAATGGACTGCATATACAGCGCTTTTCCAGTCTTGCGACCACTCAAAGCGCTTTACAATACACGCCTCACATTCACCCATACATCGATGCAGCAACAACCATGAGCAACAACCATGTGAGGTGCACACCAGCTCATCGAGAGCAGGGTTCAGTGTCTTGCTCAAGGACACTTCAACGTGCTGCCAGAAAGAACAGGGGCTCGAACCAGGAACCCTCTGTTTACTGGACAACCCGCTGTACCTCCTGCACCACCATCACAGAGAACAGAACCAAAACAGTCCCCTTTCCTGGAGACCTGGAACAGCAAAGTCCATGGGCAACGAAACAGATTACCCCCTCCTCCCTTCCACAGCTTGGGGGTGGCCGGTGGAGGTGTGCTTGGCTGTTGCGGGGACTGCTTAAAGTGTTGGCCCGGCTGCTGGGCTGCTGATGGTCCCGGCAGTGGCTAGCTGCACGCGGTCACCCTTGGTGGCGGCTGCGGCTGATTCTCCCCATGTCCTCTGCTGGCCATCTACTGGGTGCTGCTCCCAGTCTGGTGCTGTTGCCTTTCATCGACCTGCTGGTGGCCCCAATGCCTATTCGGCCGCCCCGCCTGTGTGGCAGTTCCCCTGCCACACGCCACCCAAGTGGCTTTTCCAGGGTTCCACGACACAGAGACACATGCAATGAACAAGCCCTCCCCTCCCATGTGTTTTTGGGGGTGGGTGATTAAACATGTGCTCACTGATTGCTCTGATTGAGCAACAGGTGCACAGCCACCCCTGATCCTGGGCCCAATTAACTAGGCCCAAGACAGGTGTTGCTGCTTAACTCACACCACCCCCACACTACACAAGGCAAGAGATATTCTACTAATCTTGAAGTGTCGTCGTTACAATTGTTACAAACTCCTCTTGTCTGAATACAAACTTTAAGAGATTGTGTTGTTTTTTTTGTGAACTTGGCTTTTTCCCCCACTGAGAAGTTGGTTTTGAATTGGCCGTGGTGTTGGATGTAACCCAGGGCTCTATCTAGTGCTGGCACTCATCTCTTATCTTTGATTTCAGTGATTATATTACAGTACTTGTAAATATGTATTTATAAATTCACGTCACTGACTAACAATTCTTGTTAATAAGTGCCACAATAATTAATAATTATTGTTGGTATCACTATTGGTATTCGTATAGCTATTGTTAAAGCATACCATTTCAATGTTTTTTTTTTTTACTACTGTAGTCAAAGGTGATAAAGCCTGTCCGTCTGTTACCAGCTGCCATTGCCCTACCATGTGCCCTTTTTTTGAACGAATAGCAATACATTGATTTAATGCTACCTGGTTGAACAGGTTCATGAAATTAACAGAAATCACTCTTTTTTTTTTAAATGCTCCTGGGAGTGAAAATGGTGACATAAATGATGATATAAAGAGAGTTTGATTACTGGATTCCACACCCAGAATGCCACTGTGAACAGTGTGTACTGTATGGGGTCCGCTGCCGTTGGGCAGGGAGGAGTTAGGTCCACCCATTAAAAGAAGTTTATGTCCTGCAGTATAACATGAAGGTTCGGCTGAAGAAACCAGAAGAGCCTTTGATCTATACAATCTAGTGACCACATTGTGCAGGGACACTGAGTAATACACTTGAAAATTGGTATTGGCAAGCACAGAACGAAGTGCAAAGTTATGAATTTCCACCTTTTCTTTCTTTTTACTGTACATTTACAGGGGCACTTTCTTATGCTCCTCGCATCTTCTCTCACCCTGCAGGCTTTCAAACATTCCGTGTCCTGCCCTCATGTTCCCTTGGGCAAGCTGGTGCTGATGGAGCTATACGAGAAGCAGCTCCTTGTCCTAGAGGACGTCTGGTTTCCTTCCAAGGTGAAAGTCAAATCCCTGGAGGGCGACGGCTACCGCTTCTCCATCTACCGCTGGACCTCAGCGAGGTTCACCTGTTCAGAGAGGGCACAGGTCCCTGGAAGTTCACATTCATCCTCTTTCTCGCTCTCTCTCTCTCCCTCTCTCTCTCTCTCTCTCTCTGTTACCCTCAGCTGACCGTAGAAATCGGCGATGCAAGATGCAGATCGCACTATTCCTTGTTGAACTAATCTCTCTTGTGTAGAAACAGCGTTATAAATTTTTTTCTTTATCTTTCCAGACCTTGGACCTTGGACCATGGTATAGCAGAGAGAAGGAGTTGAATCTGAGAGAGGAACAATATAGTTAAGAGCAAGGTTCCATGGCCTTATCATGTGTATTCAAAAAGGGAAGAAACTACTTGAACAGTCAATTACTGATTATTTAAGAATAATGTAGTGTTTTAAATTACTTTGAGTCAATTGGGCTATTTTAAGGGACCAGTCTCCAATACAGAGCTTGTGATTTTCTAAAACAGAAGGTCCATTTTATCCATTATTAGCGCCAGTTTTAAATGAAGAACAAGAAGAATATTTAATTGTCACGCAACACACCACACTACAACACATGCATACACACACACACACACACACACACGCACACACACACACACACACATGCTTTGGATGGTGGCCGGTGAAATGAGGCCTTTGCATTTGACCCATCCTGGCTTGTCCTTCCTCCGGGGGGGCAGCCAGGAGCAGTGGGCAGCATTCGTGGACGCGCCCGGGGACCTGGTAACGAGCGTCCATGGCTGGTCAGACGATGATGTGTGCATGTTTTTGGTGGGGGTCCTTACTGACGTTAGGTGGAGGAAACCCCATGTGAGCATGGGGAGAACAACCAAACTCCACAGAGAAAGGCTCCTATTTGGGAGACAACCCGCCGGAGCACGGTGCCAACAGCGCCCCAGGCGGGAATTGAACCCAGGACCTTCTTGCTGTGAGGTGGTCAAGTGGTGTGTTGGTTTTCCCGGCTTTCTAAAACAAGTTGAAAATAAGCTGGAATGGACCGAAGCTCCTCCCAATATTCTGGACCTCCCACTCTGTTTGCTCGGACATTTTCTCAAACAATTTTTCAAACAAGACTTTTTTTTTTTTTTATATCAACATGTTTTTATAATATGCCTTCAATAAAACCGCGACAAAATGCAAATTTTGTAAGATTCAGCTTTAAGAAGGCAATGGTTGTAGCCTGGGAACCAGACGAATCTGCGAGCTCATGTTTCATTTGCTCTGCAGAGTACTTCTGGCCACCGGTGTTGCCGAGGTCTATTTTCCAATGAAAAAGAGCTCCAAAAGTCGCTGAAAGTCACCAGGTGATGCTGTGCGCTCATTTGCATATTCATGTTGTCATTACGCACTCATTTACATAAAGCTTAGTGGTTGTGCCAAGAGAGATCACCTTAAGCCATATAAAAGGTAGATGGAGAACTCTTTTGCCAAATAATCACAAACTCACTGCAGGGAAATCGTATATTTGAAGTTTAGAAAAAAAAATCTACAAAGGGAGGGAGAAGATCAAACAAACTATTTAAATATTTACAAGATGAAACAAACAATTTACATATTTACAAGCCACAGGAACACTAATCCAGAGATCCGGAGAGAAAAAGTGAGAGAGAAGCTCAAATCAACTATTCTCATATCAGAGCAGAATCTGAGAAAATATTATTCTAAACTGTGTATGTAATATAGAGAGTCAGCTATTTATTATCTCAAAGTAAGTATTTGTTTATGTAAATCTATTTACAGAATGAATGAGTGTCCATTTCAAATTATTTAAATAAAATGATTGGTAGTTGGGCAGCTCTCTGGCCACGCCCACACCTACTGACTGCCAAGAGGAGAGGGAGAGACCCTGGTGCTGTTGGCAGAAGAGTTGTGGACTGCGGTAACTCTGTGCAACATGATGCAGGAGAATGAATTACAATATCATTTATTTGAATATATTTCTCGCCTTTTCCCTAATAGTCTGAATAAGTCGCAAAATTTGTCACTAGTTGCTTTTTAGAAAAAAAGTCTCTAAGAGGGTCTGAAAAGTCGCTAAATCTAGCGAGACCGCCACCCGGGCTTCCCAGGGTCGGGCCACTCACAACCATTTGTCTAATATGGGGCTGGTTTTATACGATGGCGATGCAGAGGTGAGCTGTTGATGCACCTTACCACAATGGCTGCCGCTGACGTGGAGCGGTCTGTTGAATCCGACACTATTAAACAAACTGGATGATTCAGTTTCTCTCAAAAGTTTATCTTCATAAGATTGCCATAGTTGGGACAAGATTTGTCAAAAGTTTACCAACTCCCAACTCCCTTGCTCAGCAATACGTCACACGTTTCGTTGCTCTAATTGGTTGTAGTCCAATCTAATTGCTTTGAGAGGCAATTTGGTCTCGGCCCGTTGGTAACGCCTCGAGGAAATCTAAAATGAATGGAATGATTCCAGTCTAATACAAATTTCCTGGTCTGGTGATGCCAGGCTACAATGGTTCAGCACTCCCTATGAATTCAAGTTGAAAACATATATCCACGGTGAGAGTTTTTACTTTGCTGATCTATTACAATGTCATGCAAACGATCTCCACTAGTTCCATAATCTGCTCTTTAACGTCTTTCCGATCGGGGATGTGTATGTGGAGGGGCTGCCCCGCTGTATCAAAGATGAAAGCCCTCCGTCTGCCTGACAAAGTGCTCTGCTCCTTCACCACGCACTGCTCCACACAGTTTCTTCGAACCACCTCCACGGGGTAATGTCCTCAAATGATATCTTCCAAAAGAACTCCCACAAAGAGCATAACTTATATCATTATAATAAGAGTTATATGACCACACAGTAAGCAATTCCTTGCACGGCAGCAGTGAAAACCCAAATGCAGGCATCAGAAAATCGAGGGTCGGCCGCTTCCAACTCAACAGGAACGCCGGAATAAAAGGCAGCTCAGGCCATTGTTCAACTCCCAGTGGTTCTTTAGCACTGTTGCAGCAGGGCAGGTTGTTAAAGTGCTCCACCGATGGTCATATAACTCTAGTTATAAGTACATAACTTACATTATATTTCCCATAAGCTTCGGCACTTCAATGCTCAAATAGCATACAGTAAAGGCAGCGCCGATGAATCTACTGCCTCCCGGAGTGAACCAATCACCAAGGGAATGATATTGTATTGTCTGTGTGCCAGACTCTCTCCTGTTCTCCTGTTATCATAGACAGGGATCCCACAGCCTCCTGTCAAGCCTTGTACAGCACTGAAGGAATCTCTTTGGTAGAACTGCGATGTGTATTGTCACATAACACGCGACACAATACTACCACTGCCTTCTAACATGAATGTCGTTGCCAGATAAGGAGGTGAGTAAAAAATAGCACACGGCTTCTAGTACACTGCTCAGCACCCAGCCCCATGAATAACATAGTTCACACTAACACAACTGTCACAATGTCACGCCCTTGTTAGAGCATGTCCCAGCAGCGGGTGGATCCTTTCCTGTCCCATCACCCAGCCGGTGGTCCCACAAGTTTTGTTTTTTTTAACCGGTTTTCCTTTCTGTGTCCCATCAAAACATGCGAACGATCGCTGTGTGCCTGATACAGTAGCACTCCCCAGCCCTTATTGGACACAGAAAGTGCTGTCGCTCCCCCCTCATTTTCAACAGGAAAAGGGAATGGAAAGCTTTCGAGAACTGTCAATGTTTTTCAGCACGAAGGACAGATTTGGGGAAAAGCACCACACAGCTCTGGTCACCATTTATTAATTGAACATTTGGATGGATTGGCAGAGATTACAGATTCCTGACCGATTTGGTCTACACCAGATCTATCAGCGGTGTGGTCTTGGCAGCAGCCAGCAGCCTGATGTTGCCTAATCATGATCTGTTCCAGTGCCTCCTAGAATATACAGTAGACAAAGCATCCCACGGCATCCGCAGCTTCCGCTGCGAGAATGTACTGTATGTGGGTGGCCTCTCTCTTCTAGCTCCCCTTAAAAAGTCCTGAAGAAGCGGGTGACTCACTATCATTTTCTCTGCCTCCTATCTTATAGACCTTTAAGGAAAGGGATTGGACATCGTCAGGTAAGCCTAGACGTCCATTGTTTGTTTTCAACAACGCGTCCTGCTTGCTGAACAGCGGAGAAATTGGGGACGATGGGGACCAAACATCTCACAACTGGGGGGGGGGGTCTCAGCACCATCTCTATTAGTACCTCATCTCGTTAGTACCAGCAGTGACTGTCACTGTGCTCCCTGGCTAAAGATCCCTGAGTTAAAACCCAGTCAATGTCCGCTGTTAGTGAGTAGAGAGGAACACTCCTAGGGGAAAGTGTCACCACCAACAACAACATTGACTGTCAGGGCGGAGCAACACTCTTTTTCCAGTATATGGTAGAGCCTTAATGAGTGCGCACGCCTGTCGAATTGTTGCCAACACTCCATCGTTATGCTCTACACACCTAGCGAAAACGTGAAGGGTTCGTGGACTGCCTCCGCCTCCTCACGGTGCGGTTTGATTTCCTTGCACTGCAGAATTGCTTTTGCTTCCATTCGCAGAAGAAGGCACTCCTATCATGCAGCTTCAACAGACATTCACTGCATATATGTATGAACGTATGTGTGTGTATGTGACAAATAAACCTCTTAACAGCGTCCTCCTGAACGTCAGCAAAACTAAGCAGCTGATTGT
This sequence comes from Zeus faber, assembly GCF_960531495.2. NCBI lineage: Eukaryota > Metazoa > Chordata > Actinopteri > Zeiformes > Zeidae > Zeus > Zeus faber. The sequence continues at coordinate 19,408,744 of NC_137191.1, forward strand.
GGACATAAGGAGGGGATAACAACCGAGGATGCACACGCCGTTGGTGATTTATGTCACTTCTGTCGACAGGGTGAGCAGCTTCAAGTACCTGGGAGTCCACATCATGGAGGATTTAACATGGACTACATGTTACATACAAACACTCTGGTGAGAAAGGCGAGGCAGCGTCTTTACCACCTCAGGCAGCTAAAGAAATTCAGGGTGCTCGGTGAGGGTCCTCAAGTACTTCTACTCTGGAGCAGTGGCGAGCATCCTGACAACGGCAACATCACTGCTGGTTTGGGCCCGCCTGCTCAGGACAGACGGGCCCTGCAGAGGGTGGTGCTTTCAGCTGAACGTACCACTGGAACCACCCTCCCCTCCCTGCAGGACTTATACACCAGGAGGTGTAGTAGCAGAGCCCGCAGGATCATGAAGTATCCTCACCACCCCAACAACAGACTGTTCCAGCTACTGCGGTCGGGCAAGCACATCAGCAGTTGTACAGCGAGGACAGAGAGACTGAGACAGAGTTTCTTCAACGCTGAACTCACCAGGGGTCCTAACAAAAAGCACTGAGTCACTCACACTGCCTTACTGTACTGTATGTAGCATACTGTACTGCATACTGTATCACTGTTCCGGGTTACTGCATACTGCGCTGTATTGCTGTTCTGTTCGGTGTCACTGTATTGCTGTGTCATGCTGTTGTATACTATACTGTAAATGTTTTTACTGCACATATCTGTATATACAAATAGCCTATCCCATAAACGTAACTCTATTCCCTTCTATTTTGTACCCCCGCTTTGTATTATCTTTTTGAGCCTTATTTAATTGTAATTTAATTTAATAAAATTTATATTATTCTATTATTATTATTATTATTCTACTATTCACATACTGTATTACGTTTTAGGAATCAGTTCGTTTCAGTAAGTTAGCTAGGTAATAATTAGGTTAGCTATTATGTTCAGTTTAGTAACTGTTGTGCATAATCTCCGTGTGTGTTGTCAAGGCATGTCACCGCATATATATGAAAGTATGTATATGTATGTGACAAATAAAACTCTTGAATCTTGAATCTTGAATCATCGGGCATAAGGCTTCCCATTGGTGGAGACTGACCAGGCTCAACCTTGATTGTCTGATCTGGCCAAAAAGAATGTCTGTGCTGTTGCACAAGGCACTGGGGATGGAGCCTATAAGAGCATGGATTATGGGAAATCTAACTTTGAAGACAGAAGATCATAGTGAAAAAATACAAAATTACGAATGAATAGTTTTGGGTTATTTTAATGGCATTAAGATAATGATCCTTCATGTTTCCTTCACTCAGATGAACCCAGAAATGAATATTCAAAGCGCTTTTTCTTTAAATGATACATTTCCCATTGTTTACCTTTTAAACATATTCACTGACTCGTATGTGGAGTAAAATACTAATTACAACATTCCTTTAAAGAGTGAACAAAAGCAGCAGAAGCAGAGTGTGACTGGTTTGCTGGCCGAGATCTTTGTCAGAAGTGCAGACTCGAACGAGCACCGTCTCAGCATCCATTTACTGGGCTCTCATCGCATGGCTGAAGTGTTGGCTTCCTAGCTGCTGTGCAATCTGCCCACTGTGCATCCACCGCACAAGGTAACAGCATCGTTATTTATTATACAGCAATAGAAATGATTTTATGAGGTCACTATGTAGAGGGGCATGACCTTGTCATCGCATGCAGTATCTCGGGGTACATCAAGTTACTGAAATTATTTCTAATAGACAGCAGCCTCTCAGAGAAGTTCCTTAAATGAAGGTAAAGGGAAAATATTCACTTGATGTGCCAACATTCAGCTATGACTACACTGTGCTGCATTGTAAACGGTAAAGGTGGAAGCATCCTCCCAGAGACCGTCTGACATAGTCCGCTTTTTTAAAATAACTCCAGGTTCCCCGCTCTCGCTATACCCTTCAGATCAATTACCTCGCCTGACTCCTGCTCCTGGCAAAGAATGGAGTTTTCACTGGGGTAGGAATCGTCGAATCACACCTTAATTTGGGCTCGCTCAGGGTGCAGGGTAGCTATGTGCATTGATTTGTTGGCCGTTTAATTCCGTCCATAGTTTGCTTCCTCTGGCAGGGGAAGATATGTACACAATCCTGAAGAGATCCCCCGTCCTCAGTGACCTCCAGCTCCCTCTGAATGCCAGAGGATACCGCAGAGCGCCGACTCAAGTCTGTGCCAAACTTCTACCACAGGGACAACGGACTCAAGCTGTGGGACATCATCTACAGCTAGTGAAGACACCTTACCAAGACATACTAAATTTGGCTTATAGTTCTTTAGAAAATACCAAAGAAGATAATACTAATGGATAATTCTTTTCTCAAAAAAGTTCAGGTGACATTAAACAAAGGCTCCGTTTTCCATGAACAAATTGTAACTGATCCACCTTGACAATTTACCCATTTCATTTTCATATTCCTCAGGAATCCCGAAGACTGTTAGCCCCCTTCCTGAGTTTGTACAAATTTGTTACCACGGTGGTTTTCACCCGCTCAGGCCAGCACTCAGCCTTCAATTCCGGGCAGGAGAGGCATTTTTATATATACTCATGATAAGTAATGATAATTTCATCACCATCGAGGGCATGCATAGAAATAGGACTTAACAGTGTTTTTAATTAATCTTATAAGATGAATTAGGGAAGTCTGGAGGTCATCTAAGGTCGCCGGCAATCTGGAAAAGGTGTGATTTCGGGTGGAGCTGATGACAAACAAGATGGTGTCATCAGCGTAGAAATTGATACTACAATGCAGAGTGGGAAAAAGATGACGTACATCATATTTACATATACTATTTACATATAAAGTAAATAGTAATGGACCCAGTACACATTCTTATATTCTTCCCACACGCAATGAAGACAATTTTGTTTTTCCAGGCAATTAATGGCGTCCTTCAAAACAACAATTGGGGAATTAATTCTACTACGACCAATTTCCTTGTATATGTAAATGAACCAACTTTTCTATTTTCCTTTCAACTACTCTGTACCCTATTCCTACTCTGTCTATATTGCTTTAGTTGAACTGAAGTTAGGGCCGAGTGTTTGTGGTACAACTACAAAAATCGGTTGACATAACTTTTTAATATTTTATGGTATGACTTTGGTGGATGGATGCCCAACACCCCCGTCTCCTTGCAACGGCCTCCGCCCACCACCGAGGGAAAATCACATGAGAAATCGATGCTGCAGACGTTCCCAGATGTCAACACCGCTGCTGAGGGGCTGAGTGGTTGCTTGGCAAGCAGTCCACAGACTTTGGAAGTGCTGTTTGCTTTGATTGTTTGAAGAAAGATGACATAATTATACTGTTAGTAATCCAGTTGTGCAGCGTTGATAAGAAGTCTGTTTGATATTACCTCATAGTTAGATATACAGTAAAATGTCATTAAAATCTTAAAATAGCTCGAGGATCGAGTCGTTTCTTGCTGCTCACGGTTTGGACCAGAGCTCTTCAACCGGGCACTCTGTCCCAGAAAGTGGCTGCTCGGAAACGACCGTTGAATGAACTGGCGGTTTTGTTTGACCCATTGAAACCGAATATCGAATCACAACAGGTCCCTCTCGGAAATCCCCCCGAGGTGCGCTTCACCGAGCAGACTCCGTGCAAGCTGATGGAGGACTTTAAAGGGGACCTTGACATTCTGAGTGCAACTATTAAAGCCCGAAACAAGATTCTGGATGTCCCGTGCACATACATGGACCCGGTGCTTGTGGAGAACAGCGTAGCCATGAGGAACACCAGGTATTACTACATGTCAGTTTATATAGTATTACTATAGTTTATTATAGTAGTACTATTTCTATGAGGTTTTGGACGCTGTAAATAATTTAACCATTATGATACTGTAACATTATGCGATTCAATTAAATGTTTCTGAAATATTTATTCTATCCTTTTGCTGATAGTTGCTTTAATGTTTCTAGTTTAAGACAATTCACCATCTACGCACAACAACTTCAGATGTCAGCTTTAAATTCATATTTAGGCCCCATCTGTCAGAAGCCTAGTAAAATAAAAAGAAAATTGCACCCAGTCCTGTAAATAAATATTGTTTGATTCACAAGTGATGCGGTGATGAATGTTGGATTTTCACTAAAGATTTCAATTTCAACATCAAGCCAGAACATTGTGTTCTGTAATTATTAATAGTGGTTTCCAAGAGCTTTCCGAGGGCACGATTAAAATTAAGAGCAGTGTGAGGAAACAAGTAGTGAGGTGTAAAGATGAAATAAAAATGTCGGGTTTAAAAAAACAATAATAATTAATTTACAAAGCTTTTCCAAGATAACTTTCCAAAAGGTTATGGTGATCTACAACATATACCATGTATATATATTTATTTTTTGTTTTTGTACTTAACTTGGGGGCACATTAGCCCCTGTTTATCAGAATACAATTTTTTTTCAATTCGACAATACACTTGTTGAAAATGTCATGTATTTTCTATTATTGATAGATTCAATTAGATTTAAATAATTTGTTAAGATAAAATTATATACTGTATAAAATGATATATTTTAAGTATCACTTTCTCACTTTGGGAGGTCTGGCAGAGCCTTTGTAAATACTATGTTATAGATGGCACAATAGATCACAGAAACAACTAAATGGACATATGTAATGTCAAATACATACAAGTCAAATTCATTTTATTTACATACTTGACTGATTAAATCTGAATGTGCTGAATCCACCCATGCATGTACAGAAAATCCTCAATTTCCAACCAATGCCCTTCATTTTCATAGCATATTCCATAGCACATTTGCAATGAGAAGCTTTGCAATGCACACACAGATTATTATTATTATTATTAATCATATCACATGAACAAACTAACATTTGATGCACTGTAAACACAGGTTTCCATTTGTACGCGTAGTCTTTCATTGCAATTTCTTTTTGTTTGTTTTTTTGCCTTAATTTTTTTCAGCTCCAATTCTTAAATTTACACGATGATATTATAGAGTATGTACACACAACTACATTTACAATAATACAATTTATGAAAGCCTAAAAAGTAGATGATATTGTTTTGTGTATATCAAACTGCACTTACAGTATTATTAGAAAGCACATCCTGTATCGTAAAGGGTAACTGTAGATCCTAGATAAAATACTGTAGCCTAAACTGTTTCCACTTGACTAATACATTGCATTTGAAATGCACAAATTTGGAGTGTTCAAAGAAACTTTTAAATCATTTCAATTTGTGTTAAAAACCTTTTTTTTCTGTTGTCTGTGTCTTTCATCTTTGTCTGTGGGTTAAAATTAGAAGAGCCTCTTTGGGATACTGTTTGTTGCGTAAAGATAAACGCCTCACAAGTTTATGAGATTATCTGCCAAATTAAAAAGAAAAAAATGGCAAAAAATACAATACATTTTTACATCCTATGTTTCTATTATGTCGAAATGGTGTCAAAACAGCTGTTCAAATTCAACTTTTCAAACTATTAATAACTAGAGAATAAAAAAACAACAACATACTTTATGGCTTGCGGTTTAAAAATCCAAAGCAAAAAAGGAGCCATCAACGATGAAAACAAATGAGACACGGGGCGTCTCTGAAGTTTGGCTGGTGGGACTTTTTAAGGCCGGCTGCTTTCTGTGGTATTTATGTGTCAGAGACCCAAGCTGATGAACTTAGAAGCGGACAGACTGAAATGCACTGTGTTCTAAACATTAATTTGTTGGATGGAGTTCCCGCGATGCCTCGGGAGATCGTCAAGGAGCCAGGCAGAGTGACGGGGGTGTCGGATCAGAGTCTGCTCTCCTTCAGATGTTCCACCCAATCCCGCCCCCCCCCACCACCACCACCCCCCACCCCCAGATTTATTTCTTCCTTTCTCTGTTCTGATGATCAAAGTCTCCTCAGGTTGTGCTCCTCTGTGCACGAGCCTTTCCGCAGGGTGATGTCATCGACAGCCATCTCTCCACTCCTGCCTCGTCCACGCTCCCCCTTTAGGATCACCTGGGTGTCAGCAGACAGTGTGTTAGGACAACTGTGATTCAGACCAGTGTTTGCCAACATATAAATCGAAATCAAGATAACTCCACCGCACACCGCTATTCTGTTAACCTGGTAGAAACGTCTTGCGCATTTTATTATGACCCACTAATACTGAGTGGTGCAAAATTCGCAAACGCTTCGGTTGGAGCAAACAAATCTTTTAAATGGCTCAAGTGAATCTTCAACTCGCAAACTGAAAACAAGTACTGGGCACCAAAATAAAGTCCTAGGCAAAAAATAAAAATAAAAAGGCCAAGGCATTTGGCATAATTCATAGTGAATATACCGGATTTACACTTTGCATTCCACTAAAATATATTGGGAGAAACCAAAAAAAGAGAGAAAGAGCAACCCGTGAAGAGCCCGAGCTCAAAAAAGAGTCGAGCCTCACATCGCTACGAGTAGAAACTTGAGCTTGTGTTGATGAGCACAGAGCTGCTATCCTGTATGGAACTGTTGAATTGGTAGTCTTGCAATTTTGATCTTACAACACAAGTTGCCATTATTTATTCATTTAAATAGCAATTTATAGCTTTGGTTTAGCATGACTTACACTCTCCAGGCCTGTGCCCCACAGCGTGATCTGGGTGTGTCTCCAGCCGTTTCCCCCCGTCCTGCCCCACACCGCCGGACTATACTGCTTCCCCTTCTTCACGAACACTTGCAGCATGCCCACGTGGTGTCCCGCTAAGTTGTGGCGGAACGACAGGCACAGGTTTCCCTCGTTCCAGGGCGGGGTCAGCGGCAGCACCAGCCGGGCTCCTCTACCGCTCCTCTTGTTGCCAACCTCAGGGATGGTGAGATACTGCCCACCTGCAGCGAAGAGGCATGTTTTTGTTTAGAATGCGAAATTCAACCTGGAGTTCACTGTAGCCAGAAATGAGTTGGTGGAGTTTTCAAACTTGGAAAAATGGGAAATAGCCACTTAAGCCAAGATAAGTTTTCTGCCAAGAGATTCAAGCCATCGATCGTTCTGTAATATGACAATGTTGGAAATCTGGTTTCCCCAAAAACGGCCTTCCTTACTCTGACCAAATAGTATTTCTATCTTGACTCGTAAACTTTGTAAGCGCTTTCTATTATTTGTTATAACATTTATTTATTTATTTATTTTCTGTTACTTGGGAATATGTCACTTTGCAAACCACATATTCAAATACTTTGGATTTTCGGGGGGAAACAAATAAAGATTTCCGTTCCTGCTCACCAGAATTAATGAAAAACAAATTTATTCCTGCTTATGCCTGCTCAGGATCGCAGGCGGTTCCAATGGAGTACAGAGGCACCGGTCCATCCCAGTGTCACACACACGAAAAACCAAACAGTGTTCACGCCTACGCACCAATTGAGAGACGGGACCTCAGATGAGATACGAGTCGAGGTCTATTGTGTTTACTGTTCCACGAAGACGGTTTCCATCCTTTATTTACCTGCCGGATCAGCGGTGGTTTCCCAGTGCAGGTCCCCGTCCCGATCCATGATCCAACCACAGAGACCGTTATCAAAGGAGCAGCTAAAATATCCAGCCTCTGAGGGAACAAAGGGAAGAAAATCATGTTCATTTACATATACAAGAAATTTGTTGTGGTAAAAATTGGTGCTTTACTGTACTGAAAATTGGCATTAAAAAAAGCTTAACAGGCCGCAAAAAGAATAGCCAAATATACAAAGAAAATAGCCAAGTGAAGAATGAAAACAGCCCAATATACAAAGGAAACAGCTAAATAAAAAAATGAAAATAGCCAAATAAAAAACAAAAAAATGCAAAATATACAAAAATATACCAAATATAATTTAGCTGGTTAAGTGGCAGTATGGCTGCTTGTGTGGCTGTGGGTATACAATATAAGGGTGTATATATATATATATATATAGGTGGATATAGGTGGATACAAAGTACAGGATGAGTAAGTATATGAATATGAATGTATGGTGGCCCTGAGCTCAAGGCACTGCAACTCAAGAAAACACATGCAAATAGACAAAACACAAGCTAATTGCAAAAAACACAGCCACATTAACAGAAAACACAACCGCATTAACAGAAAACATGACCGCATTAACAGGGAACACAACCGCATTCAAACGAAACACAACCACATTAACAGGAAACACAACCGCATTAACGGAAAACAACCACATTAACAGAAAACACAAATGGATTAACATAAAACACAACCGTACTAACAGAAAACACAACCACATTAACAGAAAATCACAACCGCAAAACCACATTACGGAAGTGAGCCACACGATTACGGAAGTGAGCTACACCGGATGCACTGATTTATCTGCAATAAAATATATTAAACTAAATTATTTTGTGTCTGTAATTATCCTCCTCATCTTCCTACATGCAATTTATAAATAGAAAAAACAACTTTTACATAGTTCCACAATTTTTATTTCAGCCATTTAAGTGTGTTTCCAGTAAACATAGTAGTCAGTCCCCCTTTTCACCCAAATCTTTTGGTTGAAAAGGGGGACTGACTCACTTGTGTGTGTGTACCTGCGAATGAATCACTGAGTCACTGAATCACTGATTCACTGAATCACAGAATTGGTCGCAGGGAAACACTCACTGTGAATGTGACTGTAAATCTCATTGGCTCGCAACTGACTGAGAGCTCAAGTTATTCCGTTTAATTTGTTCACCCAAAAGATTTGAATCCTTCGCAAACTTCAATACACTATCACGGAGCCGGTGGAAGCCGCTTTCTCTGGAACATCGCACTTTAATGGCTTGAATAAAAACTGTGGATTGAAATAAAAGTTGTTTTTTCTATTTATTAATTGTATGGAGGAAGCAGATGGAGGATTTGGACCTGGTGGTCTTGTGTGGTGCGACTGGTCTGTGATAGTTGCGGCTCCAGGTTGTTACTTGTATAAATTCTTATAATTACGGACACAAAATAGTGTCTAATATTTAGTTTAATATATTTTATTGCAGAAATATCAGTGCATCCGGTGTGGCTCACTTCTGTTATCGTGTGGCTCATTTCTGTAATGTGGTTTTTCAGTTGTGTTTTCTATTAATCGGGTGTGTTTTCTGTTAATGGGGTTGTATTTCCTGTTAATGCGGTTGTGTTTTCTGTTGATGTGTTTGTGTTTTATGTAAATGCGGTTGTGTTTTCTGTTAATACCGTTGTGTTTTCTGTTGATGTGTTTGTGTTTTATGTTAATGCAGTTGTGTTTTCTGTTAATGTGGTTCTGTTTTCTGTTGATGCGTTTTTGTTTTCTGTTAATACGGTCGTGTTTATGTTAATGCAGTTGTGTTTTCTGTTAATGTGGTTCTGTTTTCTGTTGATGCGTTTTTGTTTTCTGTTAATGCGGTCGTGTTTATGTTAATGCATTTGTGTTTTCTGTTTATGTGATTATGTTTCCTGTTAATGCCTTTGTGTTTTCTGCTAATGTGGTTGTGTTTTCTCTTAATGCTTTTGTGTTTACTGTTAATGCGGTTGTGTTTTCTCTTAATGGGTTTGTGTTTTCTGTTAATGCGGTTGTGTTTTCTGTTATTGCCTTTGTGTTTTTTGTCAATGTGTCTGTGTTTTCTGTTAAAGCAGTTGTGTTTTTTGTAAATGCATTTCTGTTTACTGTAAATACAGTTGTGTTTTCTGTTAATATGTTTGTGTTTTCTGTTAGTGTGGTTGTGTTTTCTGTTCATGCGTTTGAGTTTTCTGTTAATGCAGTTGTTTTTTCTGTTAGTGCGGTTGTGCTTTCTGTTATTGCATTTGCATTTTCTTTTAATACAGTTGTGTTTTCTTTTAATGCATTTGTGTTTTCTGTTAATGCGGTAGTGTTTTTCGGAATTTGCTTGTGTTATGTCTATTTGCATGAGTTTTCTTAAGTTGCAGTGCGTTGAGCTCTCAGGGCCACCATATGAATGCCATAGTATCATTGAGCAGCATTGAGAAGGAATAAATGATTACGTTATGTAATGTTATGTCAAGTATGTTATTATATGAAATTGTAAAAAATGTAATTACTATCTCATACTATATACTACTGTTACATTATGCAAAACCAAAGTAAATGTAGCGATAAACGATTAACCCTGAAATTAATCAATGAATCACCACAGCATCCACAAAGTCACTGGTGGTGAAGTAGTGAAGGGGTCGTGGCAATGTATTCTGGGCTGTGGGCCATCACATAAATAAGTTGGCAAGATGTCATGTGTCGGCACTTGGTGAAGGCCTATAAAAACACATCTGGACGCCATCATAATTAGCGTTTCTTTCTCCCCTCGACACATTAGGAATTGATCGTTGGACGGTGACTGTAACTCATCTGTCATCGTTTTAGTTTTCCCTACAGAGTGTGGATCAAAACCATGTCGCAGTTCGCATTCTTTACCCGGGTCGTCCTTGGCTTCGTCCGCGGTGTTGCCCAGCTCCACGTCGAAGTCAACCCCCAGGACGGTGTTCAAGCCGTGGTTCCGCGGGACTAGAGAGGACAGAGGAAGAGACCAGGGCAGAGGTGGGAGGAGGGGTTTTTGTTAATAAACAGGGGAAAAAAGGTTCAGAAGCGCTGCGAGGATTCACGATCAAAGGTCAACTGACGAGGGAGGCCTGGAGCGGGATTGACAAGGAAGCAACTGAAAAGGTTATTTTCTATCCTTTCATTTTGGGATAAGATTCCACCGTGTTGCCTGTAAGGCCTCTTTTTAAGTCATGACAAAATGACAGAAAAAAAACTAAGAATTTGTGGACTTCCTGTAAGATTCAAGATTCAAGCTTCAAGAGGTTTATTTGTCACATACATATACATACGTTCATACATTTAAGCAGTGAAATGTCATTGCAACGCGAGAGTGCTGGTGAATGTGTTAATTTGGAAATGGAAGTGTGCAAATTTAGTTTGTTTTACAGTAAAAAATATCTCAAGTAGCAGAGTGTGCTCCGCGTGGGGCCCCTGGATGCTAGCCCCCCCCCAATCCAGGCTTGATTTTGGGTCCTGTCATCCCCCATCGAGTTGCATTTAAAATCTGTGTTTATTTGTGTATTCATATTCATACATGTATTTATGACTCTATCTATTTAGTTGTTAAAGACACAAAACACATCACAAACATGTTTATCCCTCATGGAATATAAATATACAATAAAAATAATGAAAAAAAAGATACTTGCAAGTTGCAAGCTACCATCAAAACTTTTCTTTCTTTAAAATGTATTCAATTTAATTTCTCCTGTAATTCCAAAAAAGTTCTCAGTTGCACTTAACTCTGGGACAGTCCTATGGTGTCAGACTCTAGGTTTGAGTAGTAACTGTTGCCTCTCCAGCAATGCCCGGCATTTGGAGTGTGTATGTCTCTGTATGTGTGTGTGTGTGTGTGTGTGCGTGCGTGTGCGTGTGCGTGTGTCTATTTTTGTAGTTGAGCATGTAACGAACCAATTTCAACAGCAACAGCCAAAGAATATTATTACAGAGAGTAGAATCAGCAAGACTGAAAAAACATTGAAAAACAGCAACACTCTGTGGCTTTAATTTGGCTTTTGAAACCAAGTTGTTGTTTATTTTGACTGTTTATTATGCATTTTTAGGTTTATTGTATATTGCCAATTTGTTCTTGTTCATTGTTTATTCCAGAATTGTTTTTCCTCATCACTGTATTATGTATTTTTAGGTTTATTTTGAATTGTTGTTTTTAAAATCTTTTATTGTTTATTTTAGGATTATTTTTCTTGTTTATTGTTGTTTTAAATGTTTTTTGTACATTTTTTGGGTGTATTGCATATTGCCAATTTTTATATTTTTCAGTTGAATTTTAAGATGTATTTATATTATATATTTCTCATTCTCTCCCTCTCTCTCTCCCTCTCTCCCTATCAATCTTTCTATCTATCTATCTATCTCTCTCTCGCTCTCTCTCTCTCCCTCTCTCTCTCGCAGGTGTTAGGGTGACATTGAGAATTGAGATAGCTCCTGCAGAGCCAGTCTGCTGTATTCAGATGGAAGCTGCTGCCTCAGTGTGTAAACACACATCCAATATTAAGCAGATATCGATCAGACGCTCTTTCTTTCATTTGGATCTCAACAAACATGGCGCCGTCACTCTGTGGGTAAAGAAACGTTTTAGTTTATTTTAATGAGACGATCCATCGTCTTTGTTCAGCAGCTTGACCAAAAAAAAAAAAAAGCGGCCATAAATTAGATTTTCAACAAATGCCACCCTTTGGTGTTCACTCGCCATTTGACCTTTTCCTTGTTCGTTCGGGGCAAATATTTGGAAGGTCAATAAGGGCTCCAGCTCCGGAGGGGTTTTCTCCACTCCACAGAGCCGGCAGGCAAAGACGTAATCCAAACTGTGACCCCGCCGTGTCATCCCAAAACAGTGATGGAATGATCAACACAACACGACTAATGGTGTGAGGGACTGTTTGTTTGTACACAATGAACACGGGTGCAGTAACCTTACTTTGCCCCGAAGTTTCAACTTCCACCAAAAAGATAATAATAATGGAAAGCAGCTCGCGTGTTGCGAGATCAAAACTGAAAGAATGTACTAACGGATCTAAAATATCAGTTTCCACGAGAATAACTGGTCCGTGTTCATTAGAAGAAGCTCGAGTTTCTCGCCGAAAGTGAGAAAACATTTTTTTTGAGACTGGGTTCTTGACGAGTCACGAAGTAAAAGAAGTCCTTTCGTTTTCCAACGCGCTGTTCATTCGATTCAGTTGCTGCAATGGTTTAATCACAACAGAATCATGTTAAGAGGAGATCGGTCACATTCATTGTGAATAGTGCAAATATGCTTTGGCCTTTTTTTCTTGCCTTGGTCTTTCATTTAGTCCCCAGTATTGTTTGTCAAAGTCGAACACTCGTTTGCCCATTATTTGCCGGAGTGACTCCTGACCACCGATTCATTCGAAAGATTTGTTCGCTACGAACGAATCGTTCACAAGTTTTACATCACTTACTATCAGTGGGCCATTATAATAATAAGCCGAGTTCTACGTGTTTGTGATGTTTTTTAGTGGTAAGTGGTGGGTTTTTTAGTGGATCCTGGTGTTATTTCTTCTTAAAAGGTTTGCCGTGGAAGAAAAAAGGTTGGGAAACACTGTCCTAGACAATCCTCTATCGTATTATAATCAACCTTTCAAGGTGATGTCATCGATCGAAACATTGATTAGGTCTTTGTTTGTTGTTTTTTCAATCCGGCCGCGTTTCAGTTCACCCAGTTGAACCAGTAAGGGAGTGAGAGTTTTTTTTATTTTTCGTGCTTGAAGATGTATAATCCCTTCTTTATCACTCACAGCAGCAGGTGATCAAACCAAAAAGTACAAAAGCCCTCAGATGATTCGTCACGCTTTGAGGTATCTCCGTGTAAAACCTTACGCTTAGATTCGGAACGTCTCGGGGTCGATATCTCTCTCGCGCACGACACGGACAAGACAGGTGTTATCTTCTCCTCTTTTTTTCCTGTTTTAATTACGTGATGCCATCTTGACATCAGGGTCGGATCCCACGGTATCTGGCGGTATCGCACCTCCGCATCTCAGCCTAATCTTCCGGTCCCTCTCGCAGTATCACTGGTGTCCGAGCGGCCATGTGTTAGGGTTTAATAAACGGCGCTGATGAAATTGAGAGGTGTGTCGCACAGCGAGTGGGCAGTCTGTCACAGAGTGGGAAGTCCTTGCTTTATATGTATGCATGGCTTTTTGTGGCTAGACAGGATCAGATATGGAACACTTTGTCCTGGAATGGTTTCAAATTTAGCATTTTGTGTGGAAATAAGTGGAATACTGCCTGTCTAAATCTATGGTTTCAATATTATTTTATTGTTATGGAAGTTTATTGTTGTTTATTCTTCATTTTTAGGTTTATTGTATACAGCACTTTTTTTTGTATTTTTTAAGGTTTACTGCATACTTCCATTTTTTCTATTTCATTCTTTTACTTTATCACATTGTTTGTCTAATCAAATATGTAGCTGTGATTAGATTAGGTCTATTGTCAGAATCTGTTCCCGCAAGAATAGCACCTCTGCGTTCATTAGAACAAGTTCATGTTTCTCACTGAAAGTGAGAACTATTAGTCGTGATGAAAGGTTTGACTCTTTTTTGAGCTTCGGTTCTTGACGGGTCACTCAGTAAACAGAGTCATTTAATTTTTCTGATTCTTCGTTCGTTTGGTTCAGTCGGTATATCGCAGTGAGTGAGAGAAGACTTCCCGAAAAATGAGCGAGAGTCAGAAGAGGCGGTGTGGCTCTGAGTTGTACATGGAATTCTCCCGAGAATCATTTCATTCTGTCAAAATGATTTAATTTGGTGAAATGCAAAGTGTTAATCGCTCTCATTCAATGTGAACTATGGACAATGATTTACCTTTTGTTTTTGCCTTGGACTTTACATTAGTCCCCTATATTTATTTTTAGTTTGTGTTTGTGGTGTGCAATTAGGCTTATTTAATTGGAACATTTGTGCCATAGCAGTAAAATGGTTGGAAAACACCATTCTAGAGATCCCACAGTGGTGGTGGAGCAATTACAATTAGTTGCATTGCATCGACCTACTTGTGTGGTTTTGGAATAAACATCTCTAAAATTGAGATGATGAAGGTTTAATAACCCCAAAAGTTAGAATCTGTGAAGAGCTCTGGTTTTGAGAAGGTCCAGCTGTGGGAGATGGATAAACAACGTCTGGAGATCTGGTGCGGGGGGGGGGGGCGGCGGCTGTTGGCCTTGCCCCCGCTGCGTGGCTCCTCTGCGGCGGGTGCCCCAGGTACCAGGGTTGGAGGAAGGCCCACATATCTGGCTGTCTGCGGGCGTGGGAAGGGCGGCGGGGTGGGGGGCTGTCATCCGGATGTCCTGCGCCGAGCACACTCGGCTGTATGAATGGGGACTCTGGGCTTGTGGTCAGGTGGGCTATCTGGCCTGTTGCGGTATGCCAGGCTTCGTATTTGCACGGGGCGTTGATGAGCATGGGGGCCCTGCCGGCTTGACGGTTCTGGTGGTGTGTCTCTGGGCCTGCTTGGGTTCTGTGCTTGCAGGTGCGTCTTATGCCCTCGTCTGCACATGGGAGTGGATTGTATGAGTGCGCTTGGGGGGTGCAGGGTCTCCTCCAACCCTCTGGCACTGTTTATGCTCCTGTGGGTCATGCGTGGGTGTTGCTCTGTGGGCTGGGGGGGGTCTTCTGTGGCTGCAGGGCAGGGTGCTTGGGACTTTACTGGGGTCATGGGGTGTCTGTAAGGCCGTGGGACTCAGGGGTGGCTTCGGGCCTTTTCCACTGCTTGGGGGGGCTACGATATAATACCAACCTCATACACCCGAACCAATTGGGAAAAATGCCGTGCACTCACCAGTGGAAAGTATTGAATCTGGCAAGCAGTTGAGCGTTCCATTATTAATCTAAGAGCCTACCCTCCTCCTCCGCCAACAACCCACCCCCGGACACATACACACACACACACACGCACACAGGCACGCACACACGCACACACGCAAACACACACACTCACACACTCACACACACACACACACACACACACACACACACACACATACAGGCGTCTCATCACAGGCACACACATACCACCAGCACCTGCTTTGAACACATCCCCACCACCCTCCTAGTTGCATTCCTCTCCTTTCCTCCCTCATTTACTGCCATAACTATGACAGGAAGAGGCAACGTGACCAGTTGCTGTTCCAGTTTGCCTGGACTTAATTATTTCTGTTTTTTCAGTACATGTTGTAGTCCGATGTTTCTATGTTTATGTTTTTCCATGTACATTTTTTTTTTGGTTCTATGTTTATCAGTCTCACCTGTGGTGATTCTCCCCCGCTTAGAGTAGCGATTAGTTGTTTAAAGACCAAAACATGGTAAGGTGGTTCTCCAAAGAGGGGGATTGGTGGTGGTTCTGTGTAACAAACTCAATCTTGTCCTCCTACAGGTCGTCCACAGGACAGAGTTATTGCAGCAGTTCTTGATGATTAAAGAATGAATAAAGAGTGGCATTGCAGGTTGAGAAGTTGAACTCCACTTGCAGACTAACTCTATCCTAGATGCAAGAGCACAAATACTCTGTGTTTATGCCCAGCATGCTGACAGCACAGGTTAAAAAATAAAATTTAAAAATAAAGGAAATTGGACGCCTTGCTACGCCCATGCCGTTCGATGAAAACTAAAACTTTTAACATTAAAAAAAAAAAAAAGCATCAAAACAACATCTGGAAGCTGCAGCAAGAACAAGTTAACTCCACAAGGGGCTTATCACTCGGTCTAATGTGTGCTGCACAAAAGGTCAACAGTGCGCCACTGGGAGGATGGAAAAGTCAAGGAAAAAGAAAAGAAAAAGAAAAACAGCATTGTTCCGATTGTGAGATGGAGCGGCTAAATGAATGATGATAAATAAAAAATGAATTCCAGACAATGACTGACCTGGCTTTGGCTGTTTACTATTTCTAACAGGTTTTTCTTGTAAAACAAAACTAAATTCTGCAGAACAAAGAAGTCGTGGTCAGAATGAAAGAACGTCGGACGTAAGCACATGCCTTCTGAGTGCCCTCTTGTATATACTCTAAATACTTGAAATCCCTTGACACAGAAAAGTGCACCCAAGTTGTGCCTTTAATTCGATACCATAATTATGTTGTCCTTCTTCGGTCGGATTAAGATGGATTTATTTTTTCAGCGCATAAAGCCATAAATGGCTGTGTTTTACTGCAGAACCGTGGAATGTGCTGGAAATTAAGGTCTTTGTTTGCGCCTTTCCAATTACGACAGCCAAAAGTGAGCATAAATATCATCTCATCGTCCCACTTTTCTGCTCGTCGTTTGCCGTTACTTTTTTCCCTGCTGTCTAAATGTGTTGGTTAAAACCTTCCTCCGCAATCACGGTTGTCAAATTCCACAAATAAATTCAAAATGAATGTAATATGCCTACGCCTATGAATGTATCGCTACGAGAAAATAAAACATGATGAAACAAATTATGCGTTCATATATCACGCTCAGCGTTTACCACCTCCCGACGGACAGAAATACCATTCACATAACATAAACAAATAAATTATTGAAGCCTATATAAGCAATCTGAGAGTCCGGTGAGTGAAATCCAATTTTAACATTGTATAGATTATGTGCGCAAATTTGTTTTCACACATCCGACAAAAACACAATCATGAATAAAGTATGTATATATACTGTGTGTATATATATATATATATATATATATATATATATATATCCCATAGAAGAGCTACTGTAGCACAAACTGTTAAAAAGTTAATGCTGCTATGATAGAAATGTGCCACACAGTGCATCACAGCTTGCTGCGTGTGGGGCTGTGTAGCTGCAGACCTGTCAGAGTGTCCATGCTGACCCCTGTCCACCACTGAAAGCACCTACAATGGACACGTGAGTGTCAGAACTGTACATGGAGCAATGGAAGAAGGTGGCCTGGTCTCATGAATCATGGTTTCTTCTACATCATGTGGATGGCCGGGGTTTGGGTCTGATCCGATGGAGCATCTGTGGGATGTGCTGGAACAACAAGCCTGATCCATGGGGACCACTTCGCAACTTCCAGGACTTAAAGAATCTGCTGCTAACATCTTGGTGCCAGATACCACAGGATATATATATATATATATATATGTATTTTTTTAATATATCTAATATAAATATAAAACAGTTTCTCTTATATATATATTGTACATAATATAATACTTAATTAAAAGTATAAATACAATAATTAAATACAGGAAATTCTATTATTATCTATATATTATATATAGACAATCTAATTATCCTTCTATGTTATGTGTATATATATATATATACATATATATGTGTGTGTGTGTATATATATATAGGTGTGTATGAGTGTGTGTGTATGTACATGTAGATAGATTTGACAATCGTAAATCCATTTTAGATAAAATAAAGTTGAAAAAGTTCAAGATAAATATATGATGGTAATAACATATGATAATCATGATGTGATATATTATCACACCAAATGCTCATTGCTAAGATCGATGGCTTTCCTATATCATTTAAGTTTTTTTTTTTAAATTATTGACAATGACACACTTAACAACTCGCCATAATGTAACTTGCTTAAATGCAATATATTGAGAATCTGTAAATTGATTTAGTTCCATTTATTCTGCTGAGACCTCCCAGGGGACATTGGAATTAAGATACATAATTCGAAAATAACATTTTAACAACGCAATAAATATTAGGAGTAGGAGAAATAAAAATCGAATAAATATTGATTTAATGAAGAAAAACTGTAATTCTTACTGTGCACGTCCCCTCTCTGCTTGGTCACGTCCTTCTGGATGGTGTTGTCCACGGTGACCTCAGCCTCTGGTTCCGGTCTGGTAGGCTCCACGTGGACGGTGCGTGGGGGAGGCGGGGGGGTGACTGGCAGCCATTTCGGGGGCACGTAGGGCTTGTAGGGCCTCCTGGTGGGCACCGGTAGCTTTCGGGTGGGGACCGCCGGCTTTCGGGTGGGGACCGCCGGCTTGCGGGCGGGGACCGCCGGCTTTCGGGTGGGGATTGCCGGCTTTCGTGTCGTTGTCGTCGTCGGGGTGTAGACTCTCTTTGGAGCCGGCGTGGTGATGGTGGTGGTTGCCGTGGTGACGGTGGTGGAAGGTACTCTGGGTTTGGCGGCGGAGAGTCTCTTGGCGGTGACCGGCGGACCCAGGGTGGTGGTGGTGGTCCTTCGGTGGTCCATATCTGGGATACGGTTGTGATGGTTCCCTGGTAGCGGGGGGTCAATGACCACTTTGGGAATGGCTGAAGGTGGTGATGAGAGAATAGAGACGGAGAACCACAATATGAGGCAGAGAATGGGTGAGCGACTAAAGTCTAGGGATATCAAAAATGGGATATAACTATGGATTACTACTACTATTACTACTATTACTTTTTTTTTCCAAGTCTTATTATCTCTTAGTGTGCTTAAGATGTTTATTTTTACTGAGTTTACTTTCATGGTAGTAGTGCTTGGTGGGAAACCTTGGGGAAGTGGGCACTCAACCTGTTCCTCAGTTCATCAGTTTTTAAGTCTCCCTCTCAATCAGCAATTCCTCTTGTGTTTGTAGCCTGGAGGTTAGAGTCTAAAGAGTGATCTCTCTCTCTCTCTCTCTCTCTCTCCCTCTCTCAGCAGCCGTGCCCTTTAAATCACCCTCCGCTCCGCCGTCGTCATCCAAGCCGAGCGACGCCGTCTCTTTTTTGCGATTGTTTCCTCCTCCTCCACAGCGTTCTTGGGTTCGAGGTTTGAGGAGGAATCTCACAGCGGCTCAGGGCTGACAGACGACAATGGCCGAAGGGAACGGGGTTTGAAATCCGCCGGTGCGATATAAGGTTACTTGGGGGGGACTTTGATATTCGATACACAAGTAGCGTTTTGGAGCGAGTCTGCTCCTAAAAAAAAAAAAAAAAAAAGCTGCTTCGTCTTCACACCCGGTGGACGGGGCTGAAGAACAACTCCAGCCCCCGTTGTCCCCATCGGCTCTGTTTGGCCCCCGTGATGAAGTAACAGCGGAAAATAACGATAATCATAAATAATAGCAGGGGACGGACGAGCTGTCAGTCAGCGGGAGGAGTGGTTGGTCGGCCCGAGGACAGACTGCCAGGAAGAGAATCATCTCACGTCTTAAAACATTAGAGCCCAGACACACGCGATAAGGACTGACGGACATTACAAAGAAAGGAATTTCAGCCCTGGTACACTCAACACAAAGAGCCAAAAGCGAGGGCCTCCTGTTCCCCCTTTGGAAAGGTTGGCTTATGGTATAGCGTGGTGGGCGTTGTTTTTAAAAAAAAAATTTAATCTTACGCTTGCAGTCGTGGCCCGTCCCCCAGTAGCCGCTTTTGCATTTACACTTGTACGACCCCGGCGTGTTGTAGCAGGTGGCGTAGCCGCCGCAGCGGCCCCGGCCCGAGGAGCACTCGTCCACATCTGAAAGACGATCAGATCACAAACAAGATCAGGATTCGGCTTACATCTGCCGTTTAAACGCACGTGGGAAGAAAATAAATCAGTGAGTGGCCAATTTGCTTTCCGTCCACTTTGAGGGAGAGAGGTGAAAGGGCGTGTCGTGGGTCAACTGAACTGGGTTTGCTTAAAGTACTTTTCTTTTGACACTTCGTTAGGATTCATCCCAATTAAGTACACCCTGTAAAGAAAAAGGTGGATATATGTTCCCCCATTGCTGCGGTTTGACAGTGGAGGAATCAATACTCACTTACATCTGAATAGCAAAATGAGTAATTATTCAAATTTCAAGTAGAAAGGTTAACAAGTCATCAAGTTAGAAGGTTAGCCGGCCATTATCGAAAAATAACCCCAGACAGGCTGCACGTTATCCTGCTTATTACACAACTACTTCATAAATAATATAATACATTGAGATGGAAAACTGATTTGAAATTATTTCATAACTAGTTAAAATTAAAAATGAACCTAACCTATTCAGAAATAACCAACTGCTTATTGCTGCTATCGACCAATCAGAATGGAGTACTCCACAGAGCCGCAATTAAGCAAAGTCTATGTCATAGCCGCAATGGTGGTATAGTGGTATTTGCGTTGCTCTCATACAGTGTAAAATGTGACACTGCTGTCAGAAAGAGATAAAACCCTTTCAACAAAATCTTGAATTTCTTCACGGCGAGACCTTCTTATCGTACCTATGCATTGGTATTTCCCGTTGATGTATTGCAGGTCGAAGCCCTCGTGGCATTTGCAGATGTAGCTGCCGAAGGTGTTGAAGCATTTCCTGAGGCGGGGACACACGGCCAGTCCTGCCGCACACTCGTCCACGTCTGAAAGAAGAAGCCGTGCTCATTGAGGGGCTGGGAAGGAAACACTCTCAATAAGGGTGTTCATCCTCATGTTAAGTTATGCTTTTTTTTTCATTTAAAAGTGCAGGAGAAGGTAATTTGATGGGATGCAAAACAAACACTTTCTCTCTAGAGCCTAAGACCTTGTTTCCGTCCTAAATTAATCTATATTAATTCATGACCAAAGCGGGATATGCTTTCTGTTGCAATTGGAGCAAGGCACAGCGACATGTTGCATTATTAAAGGACCTTTTATTCATTCCCCTGTTGATCACCTCTGGGGGAACATGGTTATTAATATTTAAAGACTACAAGCTGATGTAGTACTTTTTTCCTAAAACGTGGAATTTATGACTGGAGCCAGAAGTGCAAGTCGTGAAGTTTTTCTTTTTTTTCCAAATCTTTTTTTGTAATCTTTAAGGCACAGAGGCACTTCTACACTGAGTTTCATGCAATTATTATTATTATTATTATTATTATTATTATTATTATTATTATTAATAATAATAATAACAATAATAATAATTATCATCATCATCATCATCATCATCATCATAAAAAAACATTTTTGGTCCTAAAAACTGACCAGATACATATGATACATAAATACAAACACTATTATTTACATAATAACTTTTTTATCGGTGCAAAGAAAATAAGAGATTAAACTCAAAATGTGATTCAGAAACGACTTTAAATAAATCAAAGTTTAATCTTAGTGTTCCAACAAAGCAAGAAGAGTTTTATATTTGGGATTCAAAGGGGACAGACAAGGAGAGGTCAGTTCAACATGGGGCCTTCACGGGGAATGGTTTCTCTCTCTACATCTTCATCGCCAGGGAGCCTGTAGATCAGAGGACTTAAAACACAGACGCACACGGTTAAGAACACACGACTGTTTTCAGAGGGTACAGTGCGTGCTGTGCTGTCCATAGAACAGCAAACCTCCACCGGTCTGGGTCCAGGAGTTGGTGGGCGGAAAACCTGGAACTATATTGATCCAAAATGTTAATTTCGATGAATGAAGTTTTTATGATCTGAGACGGCCTCGTGTTTAAGAGAAAACATAATTCGAGACCAATAATTCAAGAGTAATAGTGATTGAAAATCATTCGCTGAGGAATGATCATGATCCTTCAAGGTCTAAATTGATGATCTATAATATTTTGCGATTTTTATTAAATTCCGCTTTTGCCTTTTTATTCTGACTATTCGATTGAGTCTTGAGTGTTTTAATGTCATTAACTAATGTAAAGCACTTTGAATTGCATGTTGTGTATGAAAGGTGCGATAGAAATATAGGTTATTATTATGATTATGATGATGATTATTATTATTATGATTATTATGGACCCCCACACCCACACTCACCCATCCTCGGCTAAGTGGGGCCACCGTCATCCATAACCGGGACAGGACAGTGCTTGGGACAGCCCTGTATTTAAGCCTGACAGGGGTTAAACGCCTCAATTTGTAGCCGCGGCACCATGTGGGGAGTCGTACGACATTGCGAGGCGGAGGGAGATGGCGGAAGGGGAGGTTGTCGGCTGTGGTGGAGCTACTGGGTTGAAGCCGGCAGCGAGCTACATTTTAATGAAAGCTAATTAAGCAGGGACGGATGCAGAAGGCCCGGGCACAACACAATAATTATCGGCTTGGGGAAAGCAAAAGGAGGGTGTAATCACCACCTCGGTGCCAACAACGCTGGAGCTGCTCCACCGCCCGGGTGCTCCGGTAAGGGGAAAACAATGAAACTTTATTCATTTTTTAATTTAATCTTTCCTTTGCTATTTTTTGCGATCTAATTTCTCTCTTTCTCTCTATTTGCATTTGTGAACAAAGAAAATAAACACATAAATATATTTTTATCTTTGATCTTTTGCCTTCCAAGAGTTGCCCCAACTGCTTAATAGTCAGACTGGGCAATATATCATACAGTATTTAAGGCATGTGATGTACATGGGATGTTTTTAAGACTATGTTAGGGAAAATAAATGAACAATACATGTTATTAGAGCATTGTATTTTGTATTTGTACGTTGTATTTGAATATTGGAATAACATCACATGCTGAATTCAAAAGATTTAATCTGTGGATTTGTTAAACCTCAAACTAATTGGTTAAATGGAATTCAGTTTACTTTTCTGACATGGGCACACGGTTTGATTTTCACCTGCCGTTGTGCCATCCCCGAAATACCATTATCCTGAGAAGAATAAGAAAAATATTTCTTATGTGTAATATTTTCGAAATATTGCCTCAGTGCTATTAGGGTGTGCTTATATTCAAGATCTTCAATATTTATCTAACATTAAATACTTATTGGGATAAACTTTAAAAACCCAAATTAAGGAGTGTACTTCAGACTTAAACTTCTGAATGCTCTTCTTAAGGGGTTAGGGGGTTATACTTCAACAACCTTGCAAAAATAATCCACAAGGGTATGTTACTTCTGGTTACCATAGCAACAGAGTTAAAGACATCAAACTTGCTTTGTATAACACAGTTTTTTTCCACCAAAATTAGCATGTAAATTTCCCACTGGACAAAAAACCCACTAAAACCCACTGACAACTGGCTTTTGTCTTTAAAGGGAAAGGTTACACCTGACAATCATTCCCGGGACAAACGACTCTGCAGTAAAGACTTATTAAAGAGTAAAATATGTTTTTTGGCTCCAGCTCCGTTCGGCAGTGATGGAAACATGACACCCAGACACCCCTATTTTAAGCAGATTTTCCCGTGTTTAAAAAACCTGCATATACGTGCTAATTTTAGTGGAAAACCCTTTGAACACTCGCTAAACATGGGCGATTGACTCCTTTCCCATTGCCAGTAGACGAAAATGGTGTTTCTGGTGTGTCACCTTCAACAGTACAAACATGTTGCTTCCGTCACAGCCGATCAGAGCCGGGGCCGATAAACACCTGTGAATACTGAAGAGTCATTCGTCCCGAGAATGAATGCCGGGTGTAACCTTTCCCACTAAAGACAAAAGCCAGATTTGAGTGGGTTTTTTTGTCCATTAGGAAAGGGGTATTAACTGATTACATAAAAACTATAACCACCTAAAATGACACCAAATAACATCACATCACTGCAGGGGGAGATGTTTCAAAAAGAAGCCTTCAATATTTTATAAGGACATTACTAAGTTGAGTGCAACTGCAGCTGAAGGTTTTTCATTTCAAATTGTACCCAAAATATCTGTCGAGACCTATTGAAATCGAAAGAAATGAAACTTATACTGAAGGTATAAATTGATGAAAGTGATGAATATCTTTCCCCCGAAGTGATTTTACGCATCTCCCCTTAAGGATGTGTACTGAAAACTCACAGCCAAAGCCCACAGGAGAAGTTTTATGGCGCAAAAGGAACGTACCCACGCAGGTTCTTCCATCGGGCGCCAGCTGCAGCCCTGGGGACGGACACTGGCACCGAACCTCGCCCTTCAACACCTCACAGCCGTACTGGCAGTTCGCCATGCCACACGTACGGGAATCTGGTGGTGGGCACAAAAACAGAACACATTGCTTTATAATAAGGTTTTAATAGTCAATTTTAGCGTTAATCAATTATTAAAGGTTAGGTTCGCCAGGCCTCATTAAAATGTTGGTTTCCCTGTTCATTTGACACATCTCTATACCCAGGATATTTTAAAGTCATTTCAACAATTAAAACATTAATTCAACCCTCAAAGATGGAAGATTGCGGTTTAAAACTTTTTCACTGTAGTGGAAAAGTTATTTATTATCTTGTTTCTGATCCATCTATTGTGAGTTGGTTAACAAAGGTGCCTCTTCTTATGACTCATTGAAGCGGTTTAGTGAGGAACACATTGGGGATTTGATGAGAGGGAATGGACTTCTATTTGTGGTAAGATTTATCCTCAGTGAACCTCCGGAGCTTCATTTAGAATTCTTCCACAGAACATATCACAACTGCCTTCGTCTTCTTGGAATGGTCCCCAATTCCTCAAAATTGTGTTCCTGAGGAAATAGGTACTGTTATGCATGTCTTCTGGCAATGTCACCGAATTCAATCATTCTTGGATAAGGTCTATTTTCACATTCAGAGAATATTTGGAAGGGGATATGACCTCACACCTAGGTTATATTTACTGTATCATGATAACAATGTTGTTCTTGACTCTGACTCTGCTCGCCTGTTGGACACAAAAAGTGAAGTACCTGCTGACTCAGGCTCCAACCTTTCTACCCTTAGGGAAACTCATACAATCTCCACAAAAAGATTGAGACATTTTGGAATATGTGGTCTCTTCTGTGGTTTTATGTTGAAAACCTTGATAATTGAAATGAAATCCAGGAAGAACTGATTGAGCGTATAATGTTGTTCCACTGTCTAATGTGCCCTTATTCTTGTGCTTTGTGATGAAAAGAAGGGCGTATATGTATTGTATCGCTATATACTGTATGCCCCACCAACCCCCCCCCTTATTTATTTCCCTCTTTAATCCACTTTTTGTCATTTATTTTGTAGGTTAGTTTGTCCCTATTGATTTATTTTGCTGTACCACCTCTTTAAATATAAAAAAACAATACATCTATAATATAAAAAAAAGCTGACTCCCATCATTTATAACAGCACAACCTCACCGACAACCACAACCACAACCACTCTGCTGCAATCAGAAACAGGGAACTCACGTTATAATCCTACGTGTGGTTGTATATCTTTAGAAATATCATCACCTATTCAAAATTATATATACAGTATATAGCGTTGGTGACAGCAGGCTGGCCAACAGGAAGCGGCGCACTATGTTAGCGCGGATGCAGCCACAAAGAGAAGATTTGTGTAAGTACAAAAGACGCAATAAAGCTCCAGAATATCTGCTAAAACATACGGTTTGTCACCAGTACGTTTTTTGGTGTAACATATAAATACTGTCTGACAATATTGTGGGCTTCTCATTCCAGGCTCTGTCCCGTTGGGCTTCATTTAGGCACAGCGAGAAGCTGCGGCAGAGCGGTAAAGTTTCTCGGTGGTAAAGCGCTCTGAGAGGTTGTTATAAATGAGGGGAGATAAAGCAACAGAGGAGGAACCGAGACCTGGGTCGAAAAACAGCCAACCCTCCTGTTCTTTAAACAAGGCCCAAATTCATTACTCCAGGATTGTGCCCTCCTTCTCTAATGACGTTTTGGCCTGAGCAGCTCCACCTTCACCCGTCTCCCTTCTTTCTCCCTTTACCTCTCTCTCTCTCTCTCTCTCTCTCTCTCTCTCTCTCTCTCTCTCTCTCTTCCATCAAAGCGCTGATTGCTGGGGTTGAGTCACACTGGGCGGCTGGAGTGCCCCGAAGGAATGGATTTTGTTTGGCCTCTCTCAATGACTTTGGGCCATAAAAAATAAATTAAAAGTGGGATTTTTAGCTGCCGCTGCTACTTCAGCTGCCGCGGGTGTCGTGAAGTGTTGTTTGATGAGTGAGGCGGACCGAGCTGATTAAATGCTACAGTGATCTATTGATCCAAGTGGGATAAGAGGGAAGAGGAACAGCATGCTGTTGAACACTCTAGAACACCATCCTCAGGCAACAAAACCCTGCTGAGAGTTTTTTCTGTTACTCAAACTAAAAAGGTTTTATTTTCCCTGACAAAATAAGACTGAATAATTCAAATGAGGTATTTTAAAGCCATGGCATATTCAAGTAGGGTAGATAATGGTGAAATACGTAGTTTTCGGGTAAAAGAGGAAAAAGTAAATGAATTTCGATGCTGCAGGGCCATTGCGATTCCTCACGGCATCCGATAAAGAACCACAAGTTTTCTATTATTTTTAGTCCTCTTAAGGTTCGTCACAGAGGGCTGCTGAGAACATGCAACTTTTAAGCTCAGATGGGTCCAAATGGGACTTTAGTCAAAACGTTGTCAAGAGTGCGGGGAGTTGGATCATTTGAATTGCCTTTGGACGGCCTCAAAGGAGATACATTTACGTTTAAGTTTGAAAAGCTTTTGTTGTAGCACAACCCAGGCTTTAAAGTAGGCGAGATTAAGGGAGGGAAAAAAAAGACATAATATCCAGAGAAGGGTGAGGAAATAATATTGAAATCACCCCCCACCAGCATATTTCCACACCAATAGATAGCAGTACACTTACTTCCACAGGTTCCGTCAGGCATCAGCATGTAGCCGTTGAGGCAGTAGCACTTGAAGCTCCCGTACGTGTTCATGCACCTGTGTTTGCAGGGCCTCGGCTTCAGCCCACACTCGTTCAGGTCTGCACGCAAAGAGTGGGAGAGAGAAAGAAAAACATCATTGGAATGAAAGGCCAGGAAAAGGGTGAAGAGGATTGATAGAAGTCTTGGGCTCCCAGACAGACAGCCCGGGGGTAGGGGGAGGGATTAGTCAAAGGGGGAAAGGGGTCGAGGGGGTCAATCGCGTCAAACCCTTCCCCGTCCGTTTGTGTTTTTGGTTTCAGGTGTGTTGGGGGAGGGAGGGGAGGCAGGATGGGACGGTCCTGAAGGAGGCGAAGGGGGTAAGGGAAGGTCTTGAAGGGGAACCATGTTCCGACTTGCCCAGCACTTCCTCCAGGATGATTTAATGGGGGGGACGGTGTTAACTGCCACCCTGTCAATTATTACATTCATGGGATGACACACCGTTTTTTTGTGGCTCCAACTCTCTGACTGAGATTTACATATAGTATCATTTAAATCATTAAAATGACATTTTTACGTGCCAATTGAAAGTTTGTAGAGATGTCTGGAAGATGATTAATGCTCATATTTATGCACATAAGTAGATCATACCCACAATAGCCCATTAATATGATATCAACTTGATTGCTGAATTACAAAAATAAGCAACTCGGCGTGCCGGAGAAAACACCATTCTTGTAATAATTTATTTAGTGCCACTTCTCACTTTCAGAATAATTGAATAAATCTAGACAGTACAGTTGGCCTCTGCAATATTTTATTACACTGCAATCAGTTTATAATTTGCCTTTGAATAGAGAGACATTGTCTCATCTGGCGGGATGCATTAAGTATAACTCAATGGAGGATCCATACGGCTATTAGATGATTGTCATTTAAAAGCAATTAAAACGTAAGAATGTCAGACGATTTAAAGGATTATACTGTATGAATATATTAGATAGATATCTGGCTGACATGAACTCAGGGTCCTAATTTTAACAATGCTGTTCTTCACCTTCTCTAAGGTGAGCAAGGTAAAATTTTATGCCTGAACAAAAAGGTTGACTGAAATGTTATCACTAAGATGACAGTTCAAGAATTTACTTGAAAATTAGCTTCTTTTTGCTATATTTCAATAGTATGATATTCTTCTCCGTTGGCCTTAGCGGTGCTGAAATGGAAGAAAAAAAATAACAAACAGGAAGACTCCGTCCATTGGTACAGCGCAACGGAGAGAAACTGGTCTCCACTCGCCCGCCACACTGAAAAACATCTTAAACATGTAAATGAGGGATTATTGAAACAGTCACATTGTCAGAGGACGAAGAACTCCACGAGCATCAGCAACATGCCAAAACAACGCAACGCACAGCCAGGGCCTCTTCACTTGCAAAAAAGACTGAAAGAAGATTGAAAGAGACATTGACTGGAAGGGGTACAGGAAGTCAGATCTGACCTTCATTCGATAACATGACATCGCCACAGTACTCCCAGAGCCGGTACCGTGGTCCTTCTGGGTGGTTTACTGTAGATCCACTACAATAAATGACATGTTTTAAGTGAGGGATGATGGGAGGGATTTACTGGATGGACTCTAGGTATGTTATGTTACATTCCTGAAGCACCTCAATCACTGAGCGAGAGAGAGATTAGCCGGGAGGCAGGGATGGGGTGTGGAAGAAAGGCTGTTTTTCTCTGGGATATGCTGGTTCGAGGAAGGAGAAGACAACATTGCTCATAATGCTAGGCATTGTTCTAGAGCTGCTTCCGTGTCAATGTTTTGATTTAAAAAAAAAATCAAGAAAGCGAGAGGAGAATACCAAGAAAAATAGAAGGAGTGATGAGGATAGAGGCAACATGGCTCCTTCATGCTGCCCTGATGAAAGGCCATTAAGAAAGGGAGGGCATAAGATGGAGCAAAGGGGTTTGGGGGGTAGGATGGCATGGACTGTGAAGGTGCCCAAGGCATGACATGCTGTACATTCACATCTCATTCCTACTGCCAAACCTATCCTGTGCTGCCATAGGAAAAATATGTCAATAAACATAAGGGTGAGGGGGGAAAATGCAGGAGGACGTTCGTCCTTTGTCCGTCATGCATGTGATTTGCCGAGACAGGAGAAAGACGTAGAAGGGGTAGAAAGGGTAGCAAGAGATAGTAAGTCTCAAAGGGGTAGAATGAGATAGAAAGGTTAGAATGGGTAGAAAGGGTGGAAGGGGTAGAACGGGATAGAAAGGGTAGAAGGCGTAGAAAGGGCAAGTAAGCGCTAGAAAGGGTAGAAGAAGTAGAAGGTGTAGAAATTACAGCAAGGAGTTGAAAGGTTAGAACAGCGCAGAAAGCACAGAAGGGGAAGAAAGGGATTCAAATGGTGGAATTGGTAGAAAAGGTAGAAGGATAGAACAGGATAGAAAGGGTAGAAAGAGATTGGAATATGGGAGGATGGGGTAGGAAGGGTTAGAAAGGGTAGAAGGGGAAGAAAGAGTAGAAGGGGCACAAAGGGTTGAAGGGGTAGAACGGTAGAAAGGGCAGTGGCGGTAGAAAGGCTAGAAATGGATAGATGGGTAGAAGGGGTGGAACAGGACAGAATGTGTATAAAGGGATAGAAAGGGTAGACACGGGACGGAGCTGCATCGCAATGAATCACTCTCACCCTCCATTGCAACCCCAGTTGGCAGACGGTCCCTGGGGAGTAAGAGTGGGAGGTGGCTTTCCCACATGGGGGGGACGTGGTAGTCCAGCTCCTCTTCGTGGGAGGAAAGGGACCGGGGGGAGGGGTTGGGGGACAAGTGGTTTAGTCGGGACACAAGTGAAAGAAGGTTGGACAAAGTGAGAGAGAATGGAGAGGGGAGAGAGGGAGAGAGAATATTATCAGACTATGAGAAAAGAAGAAGCAGCGAGCGCTGTATTGGAATACCTCTGACCACGCGGCATTCCTGGAGTGTGGGGAAGAATATAATGCAGCAAAGAGGATTACAGCGGTGGGAGTCAGGCATGAGCTGAGTATCCCCCAAAAAGGGCATCCAGGGGGGGGGGCACAGTCGTCTGCCTCGCTCTTCTTCTCCTCCTGTTTCCACCCTTCTTTGGTATTCTTGCCAGGGGGTTGATGGAACAGTATTTAAGTGTTTATACAGTAAGTGAACACTCATGTACAGCAGCTCGCCACAGGGTCTTGTGTTGAAACTCAACCTCAAACCTTGAATAAGGTTGCCCTAGACCGGCGCAAAGGTTTAGCTCAGTGTGATGAGCTGATGCACAGCGAGCGCTGCACCATGGGTTTCAATCTGGACTTCACACGTCCAACCGAAAATCTTGTCGTTAGACACAAGATTGGAGTCTTAAGGTTATTGAGTCGTGTGATCCAGGTGAGCAGAGCGTCCGCCTGCAGATGGACACGTTTGTGACGTCATCCTTAACAGGAACCCTCAAGATAAATGAATAGGTCGATTATTGAAGAGCTTATAAATGTGTTTATAGCTCACATACCTATCCTGTTCACCACTTTCTTTCTTCCAAAGACCAATTCCACCAGTGAGGACTCGTACAGAACGCGCACCTCGTGAATATTCATATCTTGCCCAGAAAAAATAAATACGCTACCGGCTCGTCAGGACTTTCTCTTCTCCTTTTTCTTAGCGGCTAAATAAACTCATTTATTCTTGAATATGTGACTCGTTAAAACACTTTACTTGCTACGTGTCGCGTGGGAGTGGTGTCATGTAAGCAGCCATGCCTGTCTTGGGACTAGTTAATTGGGCCCAGGATCAGGGGTGGCTGTGCACCTGTTGCTCATCAGAACAATCAATGAGCACGGGTTAAATCACCCATCCCGACACACACAGGAGAGGAGCTTTAGTCATGACATGGTTCCATCTGCTCTTGACATGTAACATCTTCTCAATAAACCAGTTCGTCCTTCACCATCCTTGCCTGTGTCTCTGTGTCGGGGAGCCTGGGAAAAGCCCCTTGGTTCCCCTGCCACACGACGTTATTTTCTTGCCGTGATTAAAAAAAAACGATGTCTGGAAAAGACTTCTTGTATTCCTTTTCCCCACCAAAACCACACAGTGGTGCCTACTTACATAGGGCTATTATTTGGGTTTGTAATATTCTATTTTACCCAAAGTTGGAAATTGATATTCAGCAATCTCTGAAACCTCACGGTTTTGTCAGGAACAGCATTGCATGTTATAGGCAATTTTTGGTCAATAGACAGCTGCTCCCAACAAAATCTCAATGCCCATTTACTCAAAAGATTAAATAAAAAAGGCACCCTGGACATCAAGGGGCAAAGGGGCAGGTGCTCGGGCAGACTCAGCCGCCCCCCCCCCCATGCCGGTGAGTGAATTATCAGCGTGGATTCTGATAATCCCCCGCTTAAATTCTCTGAAACGCACGACTAAACAGAAGTTTCCAGCCCGAGAAGCCGGATCAACGCTCGACAGCAAACTTGTCAGCGAGAAGAAATCCAAGCTCCCGCCCTCTCCCTCCATCGCCATGCAAACTTTTCTCTCTGGCAGCTTGCTAACAGCACCTATTGTTAATTGACAAGCAGACAATACCGGGCTTCAAATGCTTCAAGTATTTCTCTCTTGAAAGACGTGGAAATCCACACTGGTCCGACGGCATTCTTGTCTTGGAACCCGCGTCGGAGACGGTTTCAACAGACTCCAGATCCAGGCCGCCAATAATACAGATCTATTGATCGAGGAAGACTGTCTGTCTGTAAACAAGATGTTAGAATAGATTTTGTGTACCAGGTATGGGTATCGGTGTCATACAGCATCACATTTATGTCAACAGAAATGTATCAAACAAAAAACAGTAAAACACTAGAATATCCCAAAAAATCGCAGTGAATTTCTTCCTTCACTGCATATCTTTAGAACAGAACTGTCATAGCGTGTTGTCATGTCATTACCGTCCTTTTGTGGGCCTGACTGATTTATTGGACTAAATTAAAAAGAGCCATTAAAATGTCCTTCATGGAGACAACCATATAAAAGAAAAATCAACATGCACATCACCGTTTTAATAACTCACAAGTGATTAAAAGCAACATCCAAAGTGGACAGCGAACAACTAAAAAAACAAATCCAAAAGTAAGTGTGTAACCCCAAACCTCAATCAAATCCATCAGAAACTTCGAAGGGAAGGAAAAGCACAATGTTGTTAATTATAGAGGGTAAGGACGGACCTTTCCAAGACACACAAATATCCTGAAAATAGCTTGAGAAGGGAGGAGGCGTAAGGCTCCCTGCATGACGTGTTATCAGATAATATTTGGAGAGGACGGTGTATGAAAACGTGGGACAAGCGAGCAGTGTTTCAGGAGGTGAATGACGACAACGTGCAGCTGTATTTTTACTGACGGATGATGCATCTTTAACAGTAAACTGGGGCTAATTCGATCCACCTGCACCAAATAAACACTGAATTTGCAGCACGACGTGACTGTCAAAATCGCTCCAAACAGATTAGTGCCATGATGAATTTATGTGTTAAAGTGAGTAAAGTGAGAAAAGTCATCCACTACCCTCCACACATCTACGTAAAAACAGGTTTAAGTTGAGAGGGTGTGGTTTTTTTTCGGGGGGGGGGTAAATGGAAAGGGATGAGGCATGCCAGAAAATAAATATCGGCTTTGGCCATAACTGTCATTTGAAAATGAGTATTCTGATGGCTGTTCAAGTAAAATAATCATAATAAACGTGATTTATAATCACCTATCAGGAAACTGAAGGACCCCAAAAGCAACACAACAATGCGCCGCAACGTGTGGCTTTCCATTCTCAATGTGTGTTTTGGTCGTTCAGTCTAGCTCCGGCTGTGACCGCTGGCCTCCCTCGTTTGTTTTCCTGAATAAAGTTGCTGTTTGAGGCGTTTAACCCGCGTGTTAATCAGAGAGCTGCCTTCAGGGTCGCTCAGCTCCTCAGCTCCCGTTTAGCACTGAGGAATGCCTCCCTCCGGATACTCCCTGTGCGTGCGTGTGTGTGTGTGTGTGTGTGTGTGTGTGCGTGCGTGTGCGTGTGCATGCGCGTGTGTGCGCGCGCGCGTGTGTATGCGTGTTTGAGTGTGTTTGTGTATCCTTTGTGTGAGTGCCTGCGTTTGCAATGTCCTGCTGCAGTCATGCAGAGGTAATTCAGGGAAATTTCATTGAGCCATTTTGCAAAGACACTTATATTGTTCACTTTAATCAGCAAGTTCGAGACCAGCCAAACAATAATGAATGTGATGCAAGAATTAAAATGTGATACGTGAACTGTTGTCTGAACAATCAGCTACAAAGAACTGTAAGGGCCCAAAAATCAGGTTGATTATGTAACAAAGGGAGTACTGGCACCCCAAATGCACAGGATATTAAAATTCTGTCCAAAAAAATAACCGGCTTCCTAACATCCTGTGGACCTATAACAATATTTTAAGAGGCGGTCACCCATTTGGATCATAATATGATTTGGTTGACGTTTTAATTTCAGGTGAAATTAGCGTGGGTCTAAATTGGCTCCCCCTAGGGGCAGGGCTACAGAAATGCCCGCCCCACCTCCCCCTCGACGAGTCAATCCATAACCAGGTAAACTAATCGTTAACCAAGAGTGCGTTCAAATGCAGGAACCCAAACTCGTGTCCGGCTAAATCTGTTTCCTTGGCGCGTGCCTGTGGAAATAAGCTGCTGAAGATAATCACAACGCAAACGGGGTGGAAAGGGCAAAATCCCTCCCCTCATACCCAGCCCCGAAAGAGTCATCTCTGGAAAGGGTCCAAAGCTTGTTTCACAAATGGGCGTTCAATGAATACATCAAAGTGCAGTTTGATGTCGAAACCTTTTGAAATGTCATGGCATCATATTCCTCAGATAGCTTTTGTTGGACGCGATTCCCTTTATTCTCTTTCCATTTATTTGCTACAGATTAAGACAAATTCGGGGGCCGTCTGGCCAGGCAGATGGGAGCCTCCTATCGCCCCAAACTCATCCGGGATGAGTCATATGGAACATTCCGGAAAGAATTTTCAACTCCCTCTCGTCTTGTTCTTTAATTACACGCTATCCCATTCCCCGTCTGAGGGCGTGAACTCCACGACAATTTCCAGGACGCTTGGACCCGTGTCAAATCAGCACTAATTCAAAAGGTTCCTTCCTAACATGTCTCGAGCCTTTGGGCGAGGATATACACTAACACACACACACACACACACACACACACACACACACACACGCACGCACGCACACACACACACACACACACACACACACACACACACACACGCACACACAGATGAAAACACACACACAACTCCGGTGGAATTGGCTGGGTTGGGCCAGAGATAGATGTCTCAGGTCAGTAATGGAGATGTTATCGTCCGAGGAGGGGATGCGCCCCCGGCATCATTGGACATGTTCTCCTCCGTCATTTCCACTCGGGCTGCATCAGCTCTTTCTATTTGCCGTTGTAATCACGCCTTTTTCCTGCTCTACAGCATCAGTCTAGCCGACGCTACACTGGCATTTGCTGCATTTATACATTTGCGGAAACACACGTATTCTTTTGGTTTCCTCTGCTAACAACAAAAACAATATTTTCTGTTGTTGCAAAGCAGCATTCCTTTGGGCGGCCGTGTCACTTCAGATCTTTTTCAAAGGAAAATTCAGGTTAAGGAGAATCGGTAAGATTATTTTGTTCAAAAATACCATATTTGGGTTGAGCCTATGTTGTTGGAGTGAGCACTTTGGATATGGTGAACATTCCGAAGAAACGAACGAGACTCAGATGAAGAAATAACCCCCACCACCTCAGGTGAACAGGAAAACAACAAAAAATAAAAATCAGTGGATCAGAGGAAAACCAAAGTGAACCTCTTGGAGCAAAGACGAGGATAAACCCGGATGTTGGGGGGGGGGGGGGGGGGGGAATGGAATGAGTTTGATCCGCCCAACACAGACGGTTTTTCGTATTTCTACTTTAAGGTACAAAATGGTCCGCCCGGCCGCCCCCTCCTGCTCTGCTGCGCCGCGATCCAATCAAAGTTGCAGTTGCAGCACAGCAGCAGCAGCTGGGCCTCCTTGGGCGCAACCTCGACAATTTTTAAAGAATATATTAATCAATAATACGACGAGAGTCAGTGACGTGGGCAAAAATGCAAAAGTTAAAAGTCAATAAGAGTGTTTGGTTCGCTTCCCTACCCAGCAGGTCAAACGGTTACCTTGGTTGCAGGTCTTTCCGGTGAAGCCCGGGTGGCACTTGCACTTGTTGGGTCCGACACAGTCTCCCTGCTTGCAGCCGGGCTGGCACAGCGCTGTGGGGGGGTCCAAGAGGAAGAGGAAGATAAATAAAGTATTCCAGCAAAACAGCACCACAAAGGACTCCTATTATGTCCTTTCTTTCTGTCTGTAGGCTGTCCGTTTACTATCCGTTTTTGAAATAAGAAGACGAAGCATGCTTTCCTGGGGGTTAATTTAGCACTCCTTAATATATACTAATATGAACATATTTATGCTATATATTAGGGCTGGGAGATTTTGAC
Source organism: Zeus faber (assembly GCF_960531495.2). NCBI lineage: Eukaryota > Metazoa > Chordata > Actinopteri > Zeiformes > Zeidae > Zeus > Zeus faber. The sequence goes on from NC_137191.1 coordinate 19,444,280, forward strand.
AAAATTCAAAAAACCACAATATATTTAGCCGAATACTTTGATATCGCTGATTTCACGATATTTTGGGCATACTAGGGATGCTTTCATAAGATATTTTTACACAATATACATTTGAGAGATGGCCATTATTCATTTTGACATTATCATTTAGATAATTAGAATATTTGTATATACTGTGTATCGCTATATAAATATTATAGCAATATGTGGACCAATACTGAAATCCATCAATATAAATATTAGAGCAATTTGTGGACCAATATTGAAATCCATGGTGGAGGCGTGCCAACATTTGTGCATTGTTTGAAGTTTGGTTTGTCTTTTTTTCATTTGCGATTCAGTAAACCCCTGCAGATTCCCCCACAGTGTGTGTGTGTGTGTGTGTGTGTGTGTGTGTGTGTGTGTGTCTGTGCGTTCTGTGTGAGCAAGCGCGGGGCTCATCCTGCTTTATCTCACCGCTCTGGCTGTTAAGTACGTCTGATACACGGGACCTCAGCCAAGTGTTGCTAATTTTCATTAAAAGCTTCATTAATTCTGTCATAATACAGGGCAATCAGAAGGCTTAATTATCCCAATGCTGAATGATGCGGGAAAAGAGCAGCATGAGCGCGTGTGTGTGTGTGTGTGTGTGTGTGTGTGTGTGTGTGTGTGTGTGTGTGTGTGTGTGTGTGTGTGTGTGTCCACTTCAGCGAGACAGAGAGAAAAGAAGGAAAGAAACGCAGACTGAAAAGGGAGAGGAGGTACAGTAAAGGAAGCCGCTTGAGAAACGCAAATTCAACATTGGACAGGGTTTTCTGTGGGTGTGTGGTTTTTTTTTTTGTTTTTTTTTTTTCAAAATTGCGGGTGCGTTTCTTTTGTTGTCTTGCCGCCAAATCATTATGTGGATCAAGTTGCATTTTGGGAGGGGGGAGACTTTGGGGGTAAATTATCACATAAAAAAAAAAACTAAAAAAAAAAACACCTAAAAAGCATCTCAGGTTTTTCTTTTTGTAATTCTTGCAATAAAGTGAGACGATTCAAAGGAAAGGGTAAAATGTTGTAAGTGTTTTATTTCTGGCTGCCACAACCTCATGCAGTTGGTAGACATAGAGAGTATGATATTATATTATATTAACATAATTCAGCAGGCTTTTCATGGCGCTTTGTTGCAGGGACGCCGCACAGTTACACAGCGCCTGAACAACTGCTGCTTCTCATGTTCCAGTGACATTGTAACATGTTCAGTTCAAAGGACAAAGGTATTAGAATGAATCCCTTCCAAAACGGATAAGATACCATCTCCAGACTCATTCCACTTTATTAGATTGTGGAATCTCAAAGAAAGAAAGCTGTGTTAGCCCCGTGCCATACGAGCCGGGGTATTAACGTGGAAACGTCAAAGTTCACACTTACACCAAAGACTGAAAAAGACGAAAAAATAAAAATAAATAATAAAAAAAAATCCCTCTGAATTTGTCTGTGGAAGTGAGACACACTTTTCCCGGCCGCTCTCCGTCGATTAGGCCTCAGGACGGTCAGAGGGTTTGATAGACGCGATAAGAGGCACGTATCCCCCCGGGCCCCTGCCGCTGGTGGACGGAATGGAATGGAATGGAAATGGGGATATTTTTAGGGCGAACCCCGGCAGAGAGATCGGGGGAATGGCCGCTGCTCATTAGCCACATCAAACAACATGAAGTACTATAAAAAGGCCGTACCAACTGGAGGGCCAAACATAGCTGGTGTGGCCGCCGTTCCACGAATGCCATGCGAACACGCCTTCCGATGACACGTTTCCACACTGGTTTACATCAGGCATTCCACTGGCCACCAGAGAGGCCTGGTCCAGGGATGCTGATACCCCTGGGTCACATCATTTCTTGTTTTTAGTGATGAGCTAATCGCCATTAAATAAGAGCGATTTAAAAATGTCTAAAGATCAATCTCCTAAATATAGACTGTATATGTAAGGGATAATGAGCAGCCAGTGGGTCATTATGGCAAAATAACCCCCAAAGAGAAGAGGGGTCTTGGATCACTCTGAAAGGGGCTTTGCGATAATGACTGGCTGACTGCACATTGATTTTTTTTATTGATTTTTAATGATTTCATAACCACTATATCTAGTTTAAGAGTTTCCACTGAGAACAATAGTCCACAACATATAAAACAATTTGTCGTACAGTAAATAAAAATAGTGTCCCACATACTGTAAGACGAACATCTTTTCTGTTATAAATGTAAAATTGGACACATCCGCAGTCTTCCGTTGTGTCTATGAATCATCACCACCAGCTAGTGTTATGCTCGGCAGTGCAAAATGAGGGTCGTGAAGTGGTTGCCCCTGTCATCATCAAGGGACAGCGGCCATTATTCATAAACAATTGAGGGCTGATTTTGCCTGGTTCCAGCCCCTGAACGGCCAGCCCCGACAACTTTAAAGGAAAATTCAGGGGCTAGTTGTGAAAACCTCGGAATCTGTTGCAGAAGCCGTTTTGAAAAAAACTACCGGCTCTAAAATCGAAAAATTTTCTGCACTGAAAGCATTTCTTCAAGGGGGGAGATCACGGTCCTCCCGACGGGAAACGTTTAATCTACTGTATCAGTTGGTCCCGCTGGTACTGGGGGAAATGGGTCAAGGGAAGCGACTACTACTAATCACAGTATCCTCCTTGGTCGCCTTGATGGAGGACCAAATCAAAGAGGCTGCTCCTCTCGGAGTAACAGTGATGCAACTTCAAATAAACAGTGACAACATTCTGAAAGGAGGCTCTGAAAACGGCTCAGACGGAAGAAACTCCAGACTGAATTATGAAGTGAAACAAAATAGAAATGCAGCGCTGACTGCTCCTCTTGACCAATGGGAATGGAGTAGTCCACAGAGCCATGTAATAAATATATACTGTATATACCATGTTTCCTCAAAATATAAACCGGTAGTCAAATAAAAACCTGGCCTCTTATAAATGTCGGGGACGTGGTCTAGACGAACAAATACACGCCTGCCTCAAATACAGACGGGGGAAAAACTGATCGGAGCTGCAGAGCAGTGTGGAGCTCCGCTCCCGA